>NW_024501792.1:29177-61056 GCF_017590055.1 Onychostruthus taczanowskii | reverse complement strand
ATGATCTCAGTTGGAGGGGGGGGGGAGGGGGGAGGGGACCAGGGATGTCTTTATTAAGATACAGCCTTGCTGTATTTTAACCAGTAATTTTGGGGAAGGGGTGTCAGGAGAAGAAAATAGTCACTGTTCCCCTTATTGAAAGAAACTGGAACTTATATTTCAAGAAAAAAGAAATTATTTGCAATTCAAGTGGAGAGTAATAATCCAGTAGACCCTAGACAAGGGGTTGCTGTTCTAACTGTTAACCAGCAAACAATATGGTCTAGTCCTTCAAAACAGTCAAGGGAGGGAGGGGAAAATTGGCTTTCTGTTAAATTGGCAATTGGCAAACTCTCCAGTGGAGCTCAGATTTTGTTGAGAATGTGTTTTCTCTGGCTTTGTATGTGTTGCAGCACTGACTTGTGAAGAGCTTCATGAGTTGTGAGTGCAAAAAAGATGAATGGAAAAATCCTGATTTTGTTAATTAAACTCAATAAAAGCTCCCTGGAACTCCCATTTGTTCTGTTTTTTTCATTTATCTCTGCTGAGTGAAAAACATGCTGGTGTCCTTACAGAGACTCATGGTCTGCATTGGATGCAAGAACCTTTGGAGAGAAGCCTCAGGAAAAGGAGGCACACAATAAAAGGTGCTCTCCTGTGCCCATGAGAGGCATCCTTTTTCTGCACAGGCTCTCCACATGGCATCTGTTTTTTCCAGGGTCAGATGGTCCACAGTCCTGTCTCTAGACTAGAAGACTCTGCGTGCCAGCTGGTTGCAGTGCCAAGTTAGCTTCTTCGACACAGAGAATTTCTGCAAGGGGCCAGAGGAGCGCTGCAGGTCCTGGCTGTGCCCTCATGTCTCTCATCAGGTCATCCTGAGTTCTGCCTTGCTGGCTGCTTGTGCTGCAGGAGACGTGTGCACTGTGGTTCTGGTGCTTGGAAAGAGTCTTTTAAAGATGCTTTAAAAATCACCAGCAAAGGAGTTGGCAAAAGCAGGTTTAATGTAAAAGTGAAAGCAGGGTAAAGTTCAGTGGCAAGGTTCACTCTGCTGTGGCCTAGATGGTTAAAGCACACAGCGTAAAAGCAGGCTACACCCAGTCTAAACCCAAAATTACGCAAAATTATCGACATGGATGCTGGGGAGAAGGGCAAAAAGGGTAAGGATAGGAATGGAGTCACAGGGTTCAGAGTCAACCCCCTGCTCAGCTAGGCCCTGGACTTGAGCAGTGGTTTATGCATAAAGGCTTAACAGCAAACCCAACAGCACTTAACTGATAGCTTAAGTTAAACAAGTTAACAAAAGACTCGGGGAATTTACCATAATGGTAAGGAAGTACTGCAGATTGTAAACAAGGTCCTGCTTTGAGCAGTGCCTGGGGCACTGGAGCAGTAAAAGTGTACAGCTGCAATGAAATGAAGTACTGTGTAAGTACATAAATGCCGAATGCATTCTGGTTTGCTGGGGTTGCATTGGGACTCACACATGTATTCAAAGCTACAGCTTTACTTTTAATATATTTACTGTATTGCTTTTGTTAAGCTAAGAAGCTTAACCTGTGACAAATAACACATATAATTAATCATATTGCTGAGCTCACAGCAAATATCCAGATTTCATTAGTTCTTATCCACATTTAAAGGCCAAGCCTTTTTGTATGTACTATTAATTGTAGAAAATAATATACAGTTATTTTGTATATCTCCCGTTGGAGAGAGGCAAATTAAAAAGATTATGTATTCAGTACTGTAATGCAAAAATATTACTGTAAAATGACTCATTGAAGGTTGCTGATACCGTGCTGAGTTGCAAATTCCTAGGAGGCTCTGTGATTTTTTCCCAATAGGTATGTTCAAAATTCAGTCATTAAAGTTAAATGTCTGGGCACGGCAGCTGCCGCCCGAGGGGCGGAGCCACAGAGGGACGGGGCCACAGAGGGGCGGAGCCCCCGGTCACGTGAGGGGCGGGGCGCGGGCCCGGCCCCAACATGGCCGCGTACCTGCAGTGGCGCCGGTTCGTCTTTTTCGACAGAGAGACGGTGAGGGAGCCATCGGGGCCGGATGGAGCCGGTGCGAAGCCTTTCGCGCTGCCCCCGGGTATCGCAGTCTGCGACTCGGGCCGGGGAAGCCTCGTGTTCGGAGATATCCTGTGCGGGGCCGGGCGCTGTGGCCTGCGCGGGGCTCGGCCGGGCCGGGGCTGCGCGGCAGGCGAGTCCTGGGCGCTGTCTGGCGCGGCCCGGAGGGTGCTCCGGCCTTGGGAATGCGGCAGCTTTCCGCTGTGGGCTGTGCTTTGTTTAAAGAGAAACCCCAAAGCGCTGCTGGATGTGTTGGTGCTCCGGGTTGCTCTGCGGAAGTATTTGCTGTAACTCTACCAGGAGTCAGCAAAAGGCGTGCAGATTCTTGTACGATTCGAGGTGTGGGGCTTTTTTTTTTTTTTTTTTGGTCCCCTTATGTGCCTTAACTGTGATCTAAATATGGAAGGTCAGATTTGGTTTTTGCCTCGCTCCCTTCAACTCAGCAGTTTCCAAGCTTACAAGCTAAGGGTGACGCATCTGTACCAGCTGAAGCAGCACAGTATCCTGGTTTCTATTGGTGAGGATGAAGAGGGTATAAATCCTTTGGTAAGTTAAATAATGAAGAGAGGAAAGCACATCTGTAATGCAGTTCTTTCTTAAAGACTATTTTGATGATCTCAGTTGCCCTTTCTTATCTTAAGTAGCTTCTTCATTCTGGGTCCTATAACATTTTGATGCCAGGTCACGGCCTACTAATACCCCATGCTTTGCTTATGCCAGATCATCGTTGTTTGTAGGTGAAGGTCTGGAACCTGGAGAAACGGGATGGTGGTAATCCTCTTTGCACACGAATTTTTCCAGCTATACCAGGTAACAAGCCCACAGTTGTATCCTGCCTAACTGTCCACGAGAATCTTAATTTCATGGCTATTGGTAAGTAAAGCTGAACTATAATAGCTTAAGAAAAATATTATAGTCCTTACTGAGAGGTAAAGAACATGAATAGATAGTACAAAAACCAAGCCTAGAAGATCCTGATGATCTTTTTTCTCACTCAGTTGTTACATTATCCTCACAGGGGTACTGTGTATCTTGTGCCATCCTAGAGCTCCAGAGATAAATGCATAAATTTAGCCTGAGTGTCTATTTTACACTAATAACTTTGATACTTGGAAGCATGTATTTTTACTTTTATGTCTCTTTTCCCTACCAGTTGGTAAGGCTATGTATTTATTGATCTTAGTACTGTGTTTAGCTTCTGTTGGTACAGGAAGAAATGAGAGTTTTGTGATACCTAATGTTACAGAGATACTTTTTCAAGCTTGTTATACAAACCTGTTTTCAAAGAAAGAAGGAAATTTCCCTTTTTGGATTTGACCATTCCTTGGTAATGTTTCCTTCTTAACTCTTGTGACAGAATAAGGGCAGTAATGTTGTGAGATTACAAGTGGTCTCAGCTGACTTGGTCCCTACACTGAAATCAAATTTTTTTCCCCTATATGTACAGTGGCCTTCAACCCTAGAACAACTAACAAGACTGGGGCTGTTGGCAAGCTATGAAAACTGTGTGTTTAACTCTATCTTAAAAAATCTCCCTCTGGTCTTTTCTACAGTGTGTAGTATGTTTTGAATAAGCAAGGGACTTGAAATTATAGTTACAGTTGCTGTATGGGAAGGCCATTTGTAAAACAAAATACAGACAAACAAAATTAATCTGCATGTGAAGTTTGTGAGTGGAAAGCCAGTTAACCCTTGCTGAACAGTGCTGTCTATCCTATGTGCAGTTGTGTGGCAGCTCTGAACTGGAACTGGAGCAGCGGGGAGTGATTTGGAAAAGATTGTCTTGACGTGAGAACCTGTGGCAATCCCATTGCTTTATACCATGCTAGTGAGCATGGTGTTGTTGCTGACTGGAGCTTCCCTAACTGGATAAAGTCTCAGGTGTGTTGTATAAATAACAGTTTAGTCTGTTTGCTTCACCAGGTTTTGCAGATGGGAGCGTTGTGCTTACTAAAGGAGACATCACTCGAGATCGGCATAGTAAGACCCAGATCCTGCATGAAGGCAGTTACCCTGTTACTGGCCTTGCTTTTCGACAGTCTGGCAAAACAACACATCTATTTGTGGTGACCACAGAGAACATCCAGGTGAGAAGCTAGTTGAAAAAAATGTGACTCTGACTTGCAAATTCTGTTGGTTTCAGAGTCTAGTTCAGAGTGATCCCCAAACCCTCGAGTTTCGTCTGTAGTCTTATATGCTTTCAGTGAAAGACTATCCTTACCTGGAGCTGGACACTCACGGTTGTGGATTGCGCTGTTCATCTCTCAGTGACCCCTCCCAGGATCTCCAGTTCATTGTGGCAGGAAATGAGTGTGTGTACCTTTACCAGCCAGACGAACGTGGCCCCTGCTTTGCTTTCGAGGGACAAAAGCTGATTGTTCACTGGTATCGGGGGTACCTCATCATTGTCTCCAAGGACCGGAAGACTTCCCCAAAGTAGGGCTCCTTGAAACAGATGAGTTCTTTTTGCTCATGCTGCTTCGTGCTTTTTCTCCTTCTCCTTCTTCCCTGTGAAGCTTTGCTCTTGGAGGCAGATTACGACTCTGTCAGATGTTGTTGAGATTCATCCCGACCCATATATTGATTAATTTCCATTGTGGGAGTAGCACAATTAAATGTGCTGAATGAGGGGGATTTTTTTCCAGTCCTATGAATTTTTCAGTGTAACAGGATGATGGAATTTGTGTATAAATACATGGTGGTTTCCCTCAGGATCCACTTAGTTTAATTGCCTGAATGAACTCTGTTTGTCTCGCTTTCTATACATCCCTAGTTGGAACAGTTATCAAGATGTCAAGTTATGTTCTTCTTGTTTTCTAAAACTTTCTTCTGCTCTCCAGGTCAGAATTTGCTGGGAACGAGGCACAGAATTCAGACAAACAAGTCCTGAATATCTATGACTTGTGCAACAAATTCATTGCATACAGCTCAGTCTTTGATGACATAGTGGATGTCTTGGCAGAGTGGGGATCTCTCTATGTACTGACCAGAGACGGGAAGATCCATGTACTGCAGGAGAAGGATACACAAACCAAACTTGAGGCATGTAAATTTGTTTTCTTATTAATCTCTGCCTTATGTCTGTAAGATTGTACTGGCTCTGCAGACTGAAAAATTGAACCATTCAGTTCATAACAAGTGACCGAATAGCTTTTTGGTGCAGCCAGTGTTGTAAGACAATTGGTATGTAAAGGCCCAAGCGCATGTATGCGCTAAGATGAAGAAACAACTTGTTTTCCAGGTGTGTTTGAACTTGTTTTGTGGGGTGGTATTTCTCTCATAGTGCTCTTCCCATGTATTTAACAGATGCTGTTCAGAAAGAACTTATTTGAAATGGCCATTAACCTGGCCAAGAGCCACCACTTGGACAGCGATGGTTTGTCAGAGATTTTCCGTCAGTATGGTGATCATCTCTATAACAAGGGAAACCACGACGGAGCCATCCAGCAGTATATCCGGTACGTGGGGGTCCTCTGGAGCTGCCATGTTGTGGGTAGGAGCAACATAGGCCTTGATTTCTGTTTCAGCACAGGAATTAAAACAGTCCAAAACAAAAAAATGTATGACTTGAGGTCAAAATTCTACCTGTACAGAGAAAGGTGTCAGTGAGACTAAAAGTCTTTGAACAAGTTGCTTGAAAATCACTGTACACCGTAGGATAAATTTCTTCCCTTTGGTCATATTTTAACATGAATAATGTAGGCCCATTAGGATGGAGTGGGGCCTGGTGACATTATTGTAAAGAAGGAATCACTGTGCAAGATAAATGATGGAATTAGACCATGTATGGTAGTCTACTTGGAAAGTCAGTTTTAAAACATCTTGGGTTTTATAAAACTGGAACTCAGAGCAGCCTTGCTTTGGAGCTTACTGAAAACTTCATGTTCAGTTTTTAAAATGCCACAGAGTGGTAAATTATTGTGGAGCTGATGCTCCAGAGTCCCTGACATCCAGTGAGAGTCAGCATGTCTTTTTACCTTGACTTGCTTTAACTGTCACAGTAACTGTGGCTAAACTGCTCCATGTTTAGAGCATAAGCATTTAAAGCTGACTTTGAGTTATGTGACTGAAATGAAGGAAAATGTAGCTTTTGTTCCTCTCTTTTTTTGGCTTACCAGTTTGTTGTGCTCAGAGCCTAATCTGTCTTCTCACTGCCACCTTTAAGGGAAGATTAACTCCTTGTATGCTGTCATGGTTGTCCTGATCAAGGCCTTTGTATCAGTGTGTATGGGTGATCTTACACCATAACTAGTTGTTGCTTCTGATGCATAGCTGAGCAGTCACAAGAGAGTTAGTACCTGCTGAAGTTAAGGCTTCTCTGTGTTCTCTTGTTAATTTCTCCATTTTTTTTTGATTGTATGAGTATACAATATCTTGTAACATGATTCTTCCCCTCACAGAACTATAGGGAAGCTAGAACCATCTTATGTTATTCGGAAATTCCTGGATGCTCAGCGTATCCACAACCTTACTGCTTATCTACAGATGCTCCATCTGCAGTCCCTGGCCAATGCAGACCACACTACACTTCTGCTGAATTGCTATACCAAACTCAAAGACAGCTCCAAACTGGAAGAGTTCATTAAGGTATTGGGGAGACATGGAATCTTGCTACATTTTTATGTCATCATAATAATTAAAAAGGGGTTGTGGTGACATTGTAAATTCCCTCCTCTATGACTCTTAAGAGAGAGAGTAATGAATTTACCACTCAGTACCCTGGTCTTTTCTCCTTTATTTTCAAGCTCTTGCTTCCTTTCTCAGTTTGGTTGGTTTGCCATCTGGGTCTGGAGTGTGCTTGCTTCTGCCAGTGCAACTGGCAAGCAAATGAGAAGTGGTTAGACTCCTCCTTTCTGCATGGGTGATTTTCCCTTGCATGAGAGGTACCATGATTGTCCCTGCTCATGTTTTCCTCCTGTGACATAAACAATTACTGCTTCTGGACTGCTAGAATTTTTCTGAGAGACCATCTCTTTGCTTTTGTTCTTGGAGACGAGTGAGAGTGAGGTCCACTTTGATGTGGAAACGGCTATCAAGGTGCTTCGCCAAGCTGGTTACTACTCCCATGCCGTGTACCTGGCAGAGAAGCATGAGCATCATGAATGGTACCTCAAAATCCAGTTAGAGGACATCAAGGTGAGGAGACATAACTGCACGTGTGTTCTTACTGGGAAGAATACCAATTCCCTAGCGTCCTCTTTAGTGAGAATATAATTTCACTGACCTCTTTGCTGAGGATAGCATACTGATGAGAGCAGCAGCAACAATACTCGTTGCTGTTGGTGTGTTGCCTTTCTGCTTTTGGCTTGTGTGTTAGACTAGTTGGGGAAATCAGAAGATCTTGTTTTCTTTCTGATGTGGCTTTTTACAGTGCCCTTTAAGAGGAGCAAGAGTTGGGGATTCATCTAAATGTTTCCCCCAGGCTGTATCCAGCCTTTCTCCCTGAGGAAGAAAATGAGCAGGAATAGTGAACTAGGTGATAATTCAGAGCAAATGGGATTTGTGGCATACTCACAGCATATCTTCAATGCTTTCTGTCCTAAGCTCAAAGTAGAGAGCAGAGGCCAGTGTCCTGTGATTGTTCTGTTGTTTGTCTTCACAGAACTACCAAGAGGCTCTGCACTACATTGGAAAACTGCCCTTTGAACAGGCAGAGAGTAACATGAAGCGATATGGTAAAATCCTGATGCACCATGTCCCTAATGAGACCACTGAATTGCTGAAGATCCTTTGCACTGATTACCATCCCTCAGGAGGTAATGAAGACCCTGGGATGCTAGAAGGAAAAAAGGTAGAGTTTGTGTTGACTGAGAGTTGTTGCTCTCCAGTAGTAACTTTGCAGCAAGTGCTTCTGCATGCCTTGTGTTGCCATCCTGATGTTTTAGGTATAATGAGAATTATAACTTAATAAACTGCTCAGATGAGACCCCACCTGGAATACTGTGTCTAGCTCCAGAACCCTTAGCACAGAAGAGACATGGACCTTTTGGAGTGGGTCCAGAGGAGGGCTATAAAAATGATCAGAGGGATGGAACACACCTGATCTGAAGAAAGGCTGGGTAAGCTGGGGTTGCCCAGTCTGGATAAGGGGAAAGCTTCATGGAGACCTCATTGCAGCCTTTCAGTACTCAATTTATAGGAAAGGTGAGGACAAACTTTTTTACAGGGCCTGTTGTGATGCTACAAGAGGTAATCATTTTTAAGTAAAAGAGAGCAGATTTAGACTAGATAGAAGGAAGGAACTTTTTATAATGAGGTTGGTGAAACACTGAACCAGGTTGTCCAGAGAATTGGTAGATGGCCCCATCCCTGGAAACACTCAAGGCAGGTTGGATGTGGACCTGAGCAAGCTGATGAAATGGAAGATGTCTCAGCTCTTTGCAGGGTATTGGACTAGATGACCTCTGAAGTTCCCTTCCCACCCAAACTATTCAATGATTCCATGAGAAGCCCCATTCTCATGTACTGGTAGTTCTAGAGGCAGGGGTCCTCTTAAAGTTATTGCTCAAGGATTGATCCTTGATGTTGTCAGCATCCTGTATTGTGCTGTATCTGTCCTGTCTGAGACTCTGGAAACAAACATTCCTCATGGCAGGAAGGAAGCACTAGAGTGGCTTAGACTGATGTGGATGCTTGTCTTTTTCTGTTTTACAGGCTAATTCAGAGGAGTTCATCCCAGTCTTTGCAAACAATTCCCGAGAACTGAAAGCTTTTCTGGAGCACATGACCGAGGTGCAGGCTGACTCTCCACAGGGTGTCTATGACACTTTACTGGAACTTCGTCTGCAGAACTGGGCACATGAACAAGATGAGCAGGTTTGAGCTCCTCCAGCATTGTGTCTTGAGGGAAAGATTTGGTGTCTGTGAGTCATATTTGCATTCCTGTAATGCCCTTTCCCGCTGGGCATTGGCAACATGAGGCAGTACATATGCTGTGCTGGACAAATAGCACAAAAATGGGAAAGCAGCCTGGTATCTGGGAGAATATTCCCTTCAGGATGACTGAGCTTGTTTTGTTTGTATGTCATTTAAGGACAGATTCCAGACAGTACAGCCTCTGTGAGCAGATGGCTTGCCCACAAAAGTATCTTTACTTGCTTGCCTAGATCTGTAAGGATGTTGGCTGTTTGGCCAAAGAAAATCGTGTCCTGTTTGCTTAAAAGGGTTAAAGAGCAAGTACCAAAACTGACCTACGAGAAAGAGCTCCAAATTGTCAAGTCTTGGTGCAAAATAGTGTCTATGTGTGTGTGTATGTGGGTGTGCCTGGGTTCCTCTTCTTGACCTCTCCCCGTTCTTTGTAGATCAAGGAGAAGTTGCACAATGAAGCCCTCACCCTCCTGAAGAGCGGAAGGTTCAGAACAGTCTTTGATAAGGCCTTGGTCTTATGTCAGATGCACAATTTCAAGGATGGTGTTCTCTACCTCTATGAGCAGGGCAAACTGTGAGTGTTACTCTTAGAGTCCTGTCCTTCCCCTCTTGCCCACACTGCAGCGATTTCTGAACCATAAATGTCTGTACCATTAATGGTGGTGACCTCTTTAGTGTCTCAAGATGGGCATGGTAGATGATTGTTCTGCAGAAATACCTCACTGTTGAAGCAAGACAGTTATGTATAGTGAAAAAAAGACTTGTCTGGCTACTGTGTGAGTCTGGGATTGCATGGCTGGGTGAAAACCTAAGGTCCCTGTAAAACCTCAAAGGGCAAGATGGAATGTTGCAGCTGAGTCTTTCTCCCATAGTTTCCAACAGATCATGCACTACCACATGCAGAATGAGCAGTACAAGAAAGTGATTGAGGTGTGCGAGTTGTACGGCGACCAAGAGGCTAGTCTCTGGGAACAGGCTCTTAGCTACTTCGCACGGAAGGAGGAGAACTGCAAAGAGTACATTGCTGCAGTGCTGAAACACATCGAGAACAAGAATCTTATGCCTCCACTGCTTGGTAATGACATATGACATTCAGCCCTCAGCCTCCCCTGCCGTAGAGCCCCAACCAACCAAAATCCAGAAAAACAAGTGACAAAAGACTCCAACCCAGACCAGTTTGTAGTGCTTTCTGTAGATCAGACATTAGAAGAATCAATGAAATTGAGGCCTACCAGTTGAAGTAATAACCTGCTCCACAGGGAAAAACAATGTCAGTCACAGCTCCCTAGTTAGGGAGGAAGATCTGCAGTGTCAGTGAGATGTCTCATACATGATTTCTGTCTGTCCTGTCAATGTGGGGCAGTGCAGGGTGTGCGGAAACTCCTGTTGAGCCTTGGTGGAGAACTAAAATCCAATCCACTACTAGATCCTTCCTTTGTCCCTTTTGGTCTGGGTTATCCAGACATGCTCCCAGTCGCCCATTTCTGGAAGAGATCAAACTGAAAGAGAATCTTTAAGTGAGCATTCCAATTCCATGAGAATGCCAGCTGCCTTGGCCTGTAAGTGACCTGTCCCAGGAAAGCAGTCTGCCCTGGCAGTACAAGCATAGCTGCAGTTTTTGTGCTTGTGTTTAAACTAACATCTCAGTTGCTCTCAGTTGTGCAGACGCTGGCTCATAACTCCACAGCCACCCTGTCTGTGATTAAGGATTATCTTGTCAACAAGCTGCAGAAGCAAAGCCGCCAGATAGACCAGGATGAGCAGAGAATTCAGAAATACCGAGAAGAAACTACGAGGATCCGCCTGGAAATTGAAGAGCTAAAAGCAAGGTGCAGGAATATGTGCTGTCTTGTCTAGTCCTATTCAAGGATAGGATTGCTATTGTCTTTTACTAAGGTGAAGTGTCGTTTGTCTTTCTCATGCTTCTCCATCTTGTCACTCAGTCCCAAGATTTTTCAGAAGACCAAGTGTAGCATTTGCACCAGTGCATTGGAGCTCCCTTCAGTCCACTTCCTCTGCGGTCATTCCTTTCACCAGCACTGCTTTGAAAGCTACTCTGAGAGTGATTCAGAATGTCCTACTTGCATGCCAGAAAATCGCAAAGTGATGGACATGATCCGAGCCCAGGAGCAGAAGAGAGATCTGCATGACCAGTTTCAGCATCAGGTAGGGTAACATTGCCTGTCTTACCGAGCTGAAATAAATAGAGTTTAGATTCATTTACAGACCTAAAATGGAGGCTGATAGAGACAGGTAAGGCTTGAAAGTATTTTGTAACAAGGTTGTGTTGCCTGGATAATGAGGCATTAGACCCTAGGGTGACTGCATTGTGTAAAGGGCAGGGAGACGTTGTCTCTGTGAAGGTGAAAGAGAGAATCTGTCCTCACCTGACCCTCATATAGGCCTCGAGACTTATTGGTCACTGTGACAGCTGGTCAACAGCCTGTATAGAAGGAATTAGGGAGAAAGGGAGAAGAACAGTGTGAATTGGAATGGTGACAGCACCAAAATGTGGCATCTACCTTGTGTTCCCCAAGGATTAATTAAAGTGGTGAGGATGAGAATGGGACATCAGCTGGAAAATGTTAACACATGTGGAAACTAGAGCAGTTGAGGCAGTCACCTTCCTGCTTAATTCAGTTGCTTGTTACCGCGGTGCATGGCTCAGAAGTGGCATTGAAACAGGAGCTGGGATGGCCAGTGTCAGAAAATGTAGCAGGTTCTTCTGCTACACCCAGCCCTTGCATGGACTGAGCAGAGAGCTGCCCTGTCCACTAAACCAGAGGCTTTTAAGCGCAGGGGGATAAAGGAAGGAGGCTAGAAGCAAGAGGCTCTGAAGGCTTTTACTGATGCTGTTGCTTTGTGTTTGGCAGCTCAAGTGTTCCAATGATGGCTTCTCAGTCGTTGCTGACTACTTTGGTCGCGGTGTCTTCAATAAGCTCACCCTGATCACGGACTTGCCCTCGGGAAAGACCGCTACAACCATCGAGGCCGGCCTGCAGCGGGAGCTGCTCATCCACACCAAGCGCAGTACCTGACTCCCGGCCCTGTCCCCATGCCCTCTCGTGTTGTACGGGGTCCCCCGCTGTGTCCTCGGCCACCTGTACTTGGCTTCGTCCCTTGGCCCCCAATAAAGCAGAGCGGCCGGGCGGTGCCGCTCCGGCCCTCACCGACAGACCGGCCCTCGCTCACCGGCCCGGGAGGGCGGGGACGGGGCGGGGCCTCTGGGGCGGGCGGGGCTTTACCGCGCCGCTGCTGGTCACGTGGCGGGCAGCGGGGGGGGCGAGGCCGCCGGTCACGTGGCGGGGGCGGGGCTGCGCGGCGCTGAGGGCCGGAGGTCATGGCGGAGCTGGGGGCGGCCGCCGTGGGCCTGGGGCGAGCGCAGTCTGCCGGGGGCGCCGACAGAGCGGGCGCCGACCCGTTGCTGCCGCGGGAAGAGAACGGCGTGGATGGCAGAGCGATCCGCGTGGGCACCCGCCGGAGCCAGGTAGGGAGCGGCAGGGTTGGGGTGCGGGCAGTGCTCCCGCCCGGGCGCCCGGTTCGTCGCGGGCGGCGCAGGGTCTGCGTGCTTCTCGGGGCTGAGGAACGGCCTGAGCTTCCCGGGTTCGCGCGTTTCGACTCCTGCCGTGGGATTCCGGGAAGAAGTTTGGAAAGCCCTTCCTTCGGAACCCAGGGTACCGTCAGTTCTGTCAGCGCTGTCGTGGTGCAGGGGCCGGGGGCGACGGTGTGGGTCTCTCGGATCTGGCTGCGACCGACTTGCAAAGTCTGGTCTTGTAGGGAAAACCTCCCAATAACTGATGCTTGCAGCCCGCTCAAAGGCCAGGGAAGGGACGTATCCAGAGATAGAGAAGGTATCTGTTGCCAGCGGGCTACAGTAGGGAGGAGCAGCCTCGCAAAGGGAGATAAGCGACCCTCAGGTCTTGGCACTGGGATAATCTCGTTCCTTTTGGTAGCACGTTCTGGGAAGAATTCCGTGCTGTCACAAAGACACAGACATCAGGACAGGGGAGATAGCCGTGCATGTATGCTATCTCACGTAATAACCTGAGGCTTTTGGGGCACTTTACAAAGGGAGGCAGCTACATGCATTGATTGTACTTGCAGTACTGAGAATGATGTTAATTTCCAAAGGGTCTTGAGCTCTTCGGTGGGAGAAAAGCTGAAACTCATCTGTAGTTGCTTGAGTCTGCTGCCACTTGCATGTGCAGAAACGTGATACACTAGTGATTGTATTTTACTTGCTTCTGGTTTTTCTTATGCAATGGAATTTTCTTCATGCAGTTTATGGCTTTGAGATCTGTTTCTTGCTGTATGTGGTGATGTAAGCTATTACTTTTGTGTGTGTGTGTTTGTAGAACCTCTAACTAGGTCTTTGTTCTTATAGAGGATAAATAACTTGTATTTTACACTAGCTATGGATGTTTCCACCAGCTCAGTGAAATCCTACTGGCTTCTCCCAAAGCTTGCAGTATTGGTAAAATTCCTACTCTTAGAGAAAGTGGGAGGCTTTAACCCTAACCTCAACCCCTGCTCAGTTGCAATATGCAATATGACTTGTTCTTTCATCGCTGAGCAACAGTATAATGGTTTGCATACTTTTCTGCCCACTTGTTGATGAGTGGTCATCATTCAGCAGTTGTGTTCCACACAGGTGAAACCAAGAAGTGAAAGCATGAGAATAGTGATCTGTAGGTTTCTGTTGTAATCACTCTCCCAAACTCGATAAATTTATTGCAGTGTTTCATCATTGGTTGCACCACAGCAGGGCTGGACATGGGGAGATGTTGTTGTGGCACTGTAGTCAATAAAAGCAGCTCTTCAGTGAAGTGTTCTGGTCATGACAGGAGTTCACACAGTTCAAGGAATTTGTACCATGAGGCAACCTATTTCTAATGCTTACAATTTAGAGAGAATGTCCTGGTCATGCGTGCCTGGCTGTGGGAGAGTGGCAAAGCCTCCTTAGCTACTGTATGGACAGTGTGCTCTTTCTTTAGGACTTTGTTTTCTGCTTCCTCGTAGCTGGCCCGGATTCAGACTGACAGTGTAGTTACGATGCTCCGTGGGCTATACCCTGACCTCCACTTTGAGATTGGTAAGTTTTTTTTTTTGGATGTTGCCCTGGAGTAGATAGCAAGGAGCAGGAGCCAGCGGGTTATCTTTGTGTGCAAGAGGTGTGTGTAGAGTCAGGAGGAGGAGGTCTGTCTAAATTTATCTGAGTGCCATCTGAATTCAGTTCAGTTGTGTGGCTGAGCAACTGCTGCTGCTTGTTTCTTCTAGGGCAGATAGCTGGATTTCAAGCCCTTGATGATTTAAGTGCTGAGTATGCAATGGATATGGCGTTGTGTTGCTACATTGGCAAACTTTGTATTGTTCTGGCTGCGCTCTTCTGAGCATTAGGGGCATTTTCTGGTCTGGGGCTCAAGGCTTTCAACAGGAATAACAGGAGCTCAGCTGTGTATTGAAGAGTGTATTTACATGTGTTCACTGGCACTCCAGAGACAGACCATGGCAGTTTTCTCTGGGTCAGCTCTTCCCCAAACCTGCCCTCTTTCACCTTGCTTTTGTTTTGAGGACGGTGAAAGAAGTCTCAATTTCACTTGTCTTAAGGGCAATGTATTTCTAGAAGTGAGCTGCTCTTGTATTGAGCTTGAGTCAGTGTTCACACAGTACTGTGTGACTGCTTGTGCCATTTTGCATAGATATTTTCAGCCTAAGCCCAGTGCTTTTATCAAGCCTCACATTTTACCTGTACTTTCTGTGAGCAGTGGCCATGTCAACAACTGGGGACAAGATCTTGGATACAGCACTTTCCAAGGTAAAGGATCTTCCTTTATTCAAGAACTAATTGTACCTATGTTATATTGGCTGATGTTTCTTTTGTGATTTGTGTTTTTCCATTTATGTGTAGATTGGAGAGAAGAGCCTCTTCACCAAGGAGTTGGAAAATGCACTTGAAAGAAATGAGTAAGAACTTACTGTTTTGTCTTTCTCCTTAGCATTTGGTGCTCTTTGGACATATTTGGCTTGCTGCATAGGTGATCTACTTTCCTTCAGTCCTGGTACCTCTCAGGCTGAAAAAAGGAATCCTTTGATAAGTCACTGTCTTTTTTCCCCCCTTTTTTTCTCTCTCTAACATGGGCTCAGGCCATGTATTTTGAAGTGGAGCTGTTGTGTCACTTGGTCTGCCCCAGTTAGGTTTTTTTTTCTGTTATTTGTGTATTACATGCTGTAGTACACAGGGAGGATGTGATCTCATATGATTAATGCTTATGAATATATTTTTTAAAAATATTTTTCTTATTGGTGGTAATGTATTGCAAAAACAGATTTATTGTTGTCCTATAAAAGTTAAAATTTATTAACTTATGCAAGCTAAATGTGCAGGATAATTTGACATGGGCAAATTGTGCTGTGTTCTGTGCAACTTGTCTATACAAAAAAAACTTGCTTCAGGTGCTTGAGCAGAGTGAGATTAGTGCTGGTTTTGTGGGTTTGAGGTGTTGGGGGATTTTTTTGGTTGTTTAATCTCTCTTTCTTTTCAATATTCTGAGGAGGGTTTCAGTGGTGCCTTAGTTAAAGTATGTTTAAAAACAAAGGTACTCTTCTGCATCTCTGCCACATAATTACATCATACTGCATTTTCAGTGAAATTGGTGAAAAGCTATTGGAGACTCAAGTGTTTACAATTATGCTCGGTTCCTGTGTGACAAAACAGGTAGCCTGTAGTTTGGCTTGTTGTTACTTAAAGTTTGACACATAATACCAGCCCACATACTGATGCATTTTGGTACAGTGAGTCTCTCTGTGAGAACACCTCCAGCATCTTCCCCTCAGTCAATGTGATTGTTTGTTAAGTGTCTTTTGTCACTGGATAGGGGGAAAAGAGAAAGGTGAAGTAGCCTTTTAGGGGTAACACAAAAACGGTATAGTAATCCTGGCTATGGAATCCTGAAATTCTTCTCCCTTCTCCAAATTAATTCCCAGAGGAGGTTCAAACTTTTCTGTAGGTGACCTGCAGGCCTCTGGTAAATCCCCACATGAGCTCCACCATCTGTTCTTTGATTACTATCCTCTAATTTTTAGGGTCGACCTTGTGGTTCACTCCCTGAAGGACCTGCCAACTTCTCTTCCTCCTGGCTTTACGATTGGCGCTGTCTGCAAGTAAGTGTGGACATGAGACTTGGTTCTCTTGAGAGTCTTGCATTTTATAGTGTTGGTAAAGGAGAGCAAAGGCAGTGTAGCTCCTGTGATTGGTCTCCAAAACAGTGGAAGCTCTAGTGCACCACTAGGGTTGCCCTAGTGTTCCATAGCTGGCAGGTGTGCTGAAAATTCTTGCTTGTACAGTGATGATGAAGTATTTTGGAGACAGGTGGTTCTTCCAGGAAATTATAGCAGAACTGTTGAGCTTACCAGCCTTCCCTTAAATGATGTGTCAGGCGTTCTGCACTTGCATTATTTTGCAGAAGGGAAAGCCCACTTGACGCTGTTGTCTTTCATCCCAAAAACTGCGGAAAAACACTGAGCCTCCTTCCTGAAAAAAGGTGAGTGGGAGAAGAAGGGGAAGACAGGTGTAAAAACAGAAGGGGTCAGTTGGTTGATATTTTCCATTGGCAAGTCAGTCAGCTCATTGCTTTATCCTGTAGTGGTTTTTACAGTGCTTTTTGTGAGCATTCTGCAGACATTAACTTGGACCCACTTGCTAGAAAAAGTAACGCTGTCTCACAGGAGTGAGGTTCATCTCTCAAGCCAACCTTCAGTTGCAATGCTTTCTCAAGTTAGAACCTTTTTTGCCATGATCTCTCGAGTGAATTCCTGCTCCTTGGTGTTCCGCCTACTGCTAGGGAATGCATACAATGCAGACGGGGTGTCTGGTGCAGGATTTTGGCTTTCATGGACCTGAGCTATGCTTCTGTTCTCATTCAGCCTATTCTGATTTCTTCCTTGTGTTTTTGGCATCACTTTTTTGTGGTGTCTCCATCTTTAATGACCTGTCTTTCCATAGAGATTATTGGAATCCTTTGTCTGAGACACATGAGTGAAATTACTGAGATTAAGGTAGCTATTAGAAAGATATTTTTTCGTATATTAAAGTGAAAGAAATAAACTAGCCATAACACAAAGACATGTGTTTCTGTGCATTTGAATAGCAGGAAAATCACATCTGGTTTAGGTTTCACGTTACCAAAAGGAGGAAGCAGAAGGGCACATACTGTTTTCTTCAGTCTCATGACCAGAGACAGGACTCAAGGAAACTGCATGAAGCTGAATCAGGGGAGGTTTAGGTTGGATATTGAGAAAAGGTTCATCGCCCAGAGAATGGTTCAGCACTGGAACAGGCTTCTCAGGGAAGTGGTCACAGCACCAAGCCTGACAGAGGTCATGGAGTATTTGGACAACCCTCTCAGGCACATGGTGGGATTCTTGGGGTGTGCTGCACAGGGCCAGGAGTTGGAACTCAGTGATCCTGATGGGTCCCTTCCAAATCAGCATATAATATGATTCTGTGCAAAGAAGTGAACAGCATATATCGCGAGAAAGGAAATGCCCAGACTTGCAGTTTTCTGTGGTTTCCAGTTGTATACTCAAAGGTCCTCTGCTTACTGCATTTCTGTCTTTGATGAAGTTCCTCTGTTTTAGTCACTTCATCACTTAGTTGTCTGGCTTTGTCTGGTTCATTTGGGGCAGTGGAGTCTTTTTTCTGTGAAAAATGTTGTCTTTCAATGAGGTTTCATCAGTTCTTGACAGTGGCTGGGGGCTGCTCATCAGAAGCATGTCCTGTAAATTGGCTCCTTGGGAGTTGCTTCAGACATGCTTTGTCTTCACAGAGTGATTTTCTTTCTTCTAAGGAGATGCAAATCATTGACTGTTTTTTTTTATCTTCATTTCAACTAAAAACAAAAGTTACTATTTGTTTCCTTGAAAATTCTGTCATATATGTGGCTGGAGGTAACTGTTAGGAGTGTTCTGGATTTCAGTGATTATGTTTTTCCCTATAGTGTGATTGGAACCAGTTCACTTCGGAGAGCAGCTCAGCTCAAGAAGAAGTTCCCTCATTTAGAGTTCAGGGATATTGTATCCTTTCCTGGCAAGCCGTGGCAGCTGGGTAAAGCTGCAAACGGGAAAGTGCAACTTTGTGTAAAATCTAGATTCGAGGCTGATTTGTGCCACCTGACTTACAAGAACAAACTGCTTCCTCAAAGGCTGTTTTGCACTACCCTGTTCTGAGGGGGAGGTAGCACTGTAGCCATTCTGAGGCTGGGAAGAAGCAGCCAGCCTTGATCTAGCTGGGGGTTCAGCGTACAGATGAATTATATGTTTTGCAGTGTTGAAAAACTGCATGGCGGTGCCTCCCATGTGTTTGTCATGGGTGTGTGACCAAATGTTGCTGGGTTTCCAGTAACCCTGGATGCTGTTTGGACCACTAATTCCGTTGTGCGTGGCTGACCTACAGAGAAAAGGCTTCGTTACCTCAGTCCTAGGAGCAGAGTTCTTTGCAATGCAGAAGGAGTTGGATGCTAATAGTGTACTTCGTTGGTGTGCATATCTTTGTAGACTCAGCACTTGAATTAATATTAATATTCCATAATACTTGCCATAAAATATAATTTTAAGAAACAATTGTGCATATTTAACACTTCTTTCAGGATGGTACTGACATTCTCATTTGGAGACTCTTGGATTCTGTACAGTCTGTAAAGACTTAGCTGGTTGTAGGACTGTTTTCCGCCTGTTTCTATGCTTGCTTAATCACCTCTACAGAGAGGAAACTTAAATACCCGTTTAAAGAAGCTAGATGAGAAGGAAGACTTCAGTGCCATCATCCTGGCTGCTGCTGGGCTGAAGAGAATGGGCTGGGAAAATCGCATTGGCCAGGTGAGGTGCGGCAGAGCAGAAAATACCATTCTCTGCTGAAATAGCAACTGCTTGCCTTTCAGACCTTGTGGTTGTCTTGTCCAGGATGAAAGCATGAAATCTCCTGACTCCTTTGCCATGTTAGCTTTGATTTGAGGCACTTCCGGAAGGAATGGTTGCTTTTTTTCATACAGAAATTTTTCATGTTCAGCTTTTCATGGTTCAGTAACAGTTTGTAATCTGATTGTCTCATAGCACTTCACAGCACTTGTGTCTAGCAACACAGCAGTGTGCAAGGCAGAGATTTTAGTGATTACCTAATTCACAAAGTGTTACACTTCAGTTGATGGAAAGTGTGTTACCTCACTGTTTTGGTGGAAACACTGAGGCATGGGAAGGGAGAGGTGATACTTCTTTGGTCTGACATTAAATCAATTAGTATTAGAGACAGGAATCTGGCTCTTGTTTTCTATATTGTGAGCAGTTCAAGTTGAGTTAACTCTTGGTTTTACTTTCTTTCAGCTCCTAGGCCCTGAAGATTGTCTGTATGCTGTCGGACAGGTACTTTACAACTTTTGTTCCTTAAAGGGCACTGAAAGCTAGCAGCAATATGATACATCTGAGTAGTTAACTGTGATGAAGACTTCTCATGTCTTGGTTATCAGAAAAGTACTTTGATCTCTTTTGTTGGCTGTTACACTGTTTGAGGCACAACTTGTTAGGAGACTGGGAGTCTGCTCTTCTACCCAGTGTGTTAGGGGCTGATTCCTATCAGTAATAGCAAAAACAGTAAATGGGAAGGGTAAATCCATGCACAGCTAGAGAGGGGCAACATGGTAGATATGGGGCAGATTCTGGCAGGGTCAGTATGGTGCTGCACCAGGGTAACTGTAAAGCCACTGCAGTGTCTTTGGTCTGTGATGGTCCCCTTTGTGCATGGTGTCCTGACTCCTGCAGGGTGGAGCTGAAATGCCTGCCTTGGAGCACATTCTTAGTGCTCCTGTTTTTGGGTGGGCAGACTGTTCTAGTCCATGCTGGCTGCATGGCTGAGTTCATGCAGCTAGTATCAAAATTGCTAAACCAGAGCTGGTGATCTGTTAGTGATTGCAAGTGACAAATCTGCACATTCAGTCTGAAAAAGTGATTTTGATCATGCATCTGTCAAGTACCTCCAGAGTTCTAGAATGGTTTGAGGTGGCAGCATGATCTTTAACACTTGGCTGAATAAGTGCTGATCTTCTCTTTATAGCAGTTACTGTAGGATGACCCTGCAGCCAGCGGAGTGTATAGTAATCAACTTCTGTGAACATTCTTTTTCCCTTAGTGAAAAGGGTCTGAGCCAATGAGTTCTGTTTCATGATCAATGCTGATGTATGAAGTTGAAGAATTATATTTTTTTGTGTGTTTCTTCTTCTAGGGTGCCTTAGCAGTGGAAGTTCGTGCCAAAGACCAAGAGATACTGAATATGGTATCTGCCCTGCATGATGCAGACACTGTGTTGTGCTGCATTGCTGAGAGAGCCTTTATGAAGCGTTTGGTAGGTCTGGCACCCTTCCTCTGCCTGCAGCAGTAAATGCTGATCTGCTAGTTGACTTGATGCCATAATATGGGAAATCTGTTACACTTCTCTAAAACTGCAAAGGACACTACTTCTGAATCAAAAAGGGCCAGAAGAGTGATGGGCAGGGTTGTATGCAGCCTAAATTTTTCAGAGGCCTCTGCTTTGAATGTGTTGGGTAGGAGCCTCAGTGTCAGCTGCTTTGTGTTTTAGGAGGGTGGATGTAGCGTCCCTGTTGCTGTCAACACCCTGCTGAAGGATGGCCAGGTGAGGAGTACTTTGTATTTTTCATTGGTTATTTCTGAAAACCTATTCCAAGTGTGTGCATGTTTCCTTATCTTTTCCTGAAGCTAATTTCAGCAGGTATCTTTATAGCCAGTTGGGGTAGATAGTATCCTGACTTGACTCTTCTGTGTTTGTGTCCAAAGCAGGAGTACAAGAATGGGTCTGGCTTACTGAAGCTGTCTTTCAGAAAATTCCCTTATAATATATACCAGATTCCCCCCTCCACCCCTGCTGCTTATTTCATGCTGTCCTGAGGTCTGAAAGTATTGCTTTTGACCCTACCAAACCTGTTTTTAGACAGTGGAGTGTGATTAAGGAAGCGGGAAACTAGAAAAAATTTCAGACTTTTCCTTGAGAAGTCACATCTTCCCTAACAGGGATTGCTTTTCTTTATACTTGTATTGTACCACTATTCATGCTGATCCCACTCTATGACAAAAGCCCTTCCTGCCAGACTTAGCTTTGTATATTGGGTGGGGATTTTTAAAGAGGGGGTAGTTGGCTGCCTGTTTGTTTGTTAATGTGGTAATCATTCTATATATTTTTCCAAGTTGTATTTGACAGGAGCAGTCTACAGCTTGGATGGATCTGATAGCCTGAAGGAGACCATGCAGACTGGTGTTAGTTATCCCCATCAGGTATGGGAATCATAGTGGCTTCAAAATTCAAACCTGAAGCCAGATGACAAAAACCGGGCCTTTAGAAATAGACTACATTTGGTCTGGTTTCTTGTAACCTGTAACAGCACACTGTTCTTGAGGCTCTTCAGACTAGGTTTTACCGTGTTTCACAGGTGTCTCAATTTCCTGCTGCCTTACTTTGAGGTGTCTGTATTTGCAGAATGAAGATGGACCGAATGATGACGTGCAGCATGTTGGCATCACAGCCAAGAACGTTCCTGATCAGGCCCAGGAAGCTGCAGAGAACCTGGGTGTTGAACTAGCTAGTTTACTTCTGAGCAAGGGAGCAAAGCATATCCTTAGCGTGGCAAGGCAGCTCAATGATGCCCGCTGAACCTGGGGTGAGGCCAGTGTGAGTGCTACAACTACAGCTACAAGTCTGTGCAGCGACATCATGATCCTTTGGATGGATTTATTTCAACATTCACACCAGTCTTACCTGATGTTTGGGTGCAAAAAACCTGAAATATGAAGTTAACTTGAGTAGTTTCTGCTCTTCACTCCTCTCCACATTTCTCTAAATTGTTAAACATCTCTATGAAGTATTGTCAACAATTTTTGTAGCTTGAGAACGGAAAGAAAAAATTAAAAATAAAATACAAGTGTTCAGTTTCATTTATGAGCAAAGCGCCCATTGGGTTATAACTGGATATGCAACTGTGCTGGTACTAAAATGCTGTACTCTAATGACTCCCAAAAGCACTCAGCATTTGGGCCTTCTCACTCACTGCATCACTGAAGGCTCCCATTAGGTTCCTGACACCATGTTCCTCATAGTGAAGTAGCAGAGATGCTACATTCACCCTTGGCCTTAGTGAAGGTAAAATAAGTTCACCGTTATCGGGTAGATGCACTGATATGCTGGCCAATTGGCTAGTGTCAGATTGATTTTATATAAGCTGTACTTGCTAGATTGGCTAGTATTAAATGAGGGAGCGGACAGCCATTTTGGTTTCCCTTGTATGGTCCACAAAAGTCATGAGAGCTAGTTAGCTAGACTTGCCACTGCAGGGCGAGCTGAAGCAGCAGCCCCAGTTCCAGATACTGTGGCTTCCTGCGCTCGCCACTAGGTCTGCGTCCTCTGAGCAGGGTTTGATTGTTACAGTGCCTTGCAGAAACACTGTAACGGCACCGTGTTGGGGTCCTGTTTTGTAAATAAAGCAGTTTTATTTTCTAGGCAACGTCCGCTGAATATACCAGAGATAGGTAAGAATTAAAATAACGGGTCCTTACGGAGCAGCTCTCTCACGCTCAGTGTTTGACCGGCCCCGGGCCGCTTTCCCGCCGCCCCCCCGCTCCCCGCAGCCACGCATCTCGTCCCCTTCCCTCCTCCGCGGATCGCAGCTCTCCCGGTGAGCAATGGGGTGGCCCTGAAAAGGGCCTTTGAGTTGGGCCGGGAGGGCCGGCCGGCCTAGTACTCCTGCGACTGCTGCCCGCTGCCCCTCTTGATGGTCTTCTTGGGCAGCAGCACGGCCTGAATGTTGGGCAGGACGCCGCCCTGCGCGATGGTCACCTTGCCCAGCAGCTTGTTGAGCTCCTCGTCGTTGCGCACCGCCAGCTGCAGGTGCCGGGGGATGATGCGCGTCTTCTTGTTGTCGCGCGCCGCGTTGCCCGCGAGCTCCAGGATCTCAGCGGTCAGGTACTCGAGCACGGCCGCCAGATAGACGGGCGCACCAGCCCCCACCCGCTCCGCGTAGTGCCCGCGCCGCAGCAGTCGGTGAACGCGCCCTACCGGGAACTGCAGCCCAGCCCGGGACGAGCGAGACTTGGCCTTAGCGCGGGCCTTACCGCCGCTCTTGCCACGGCCGGACATGGCGCCTCGCTCCGCTGCTGAACCGATGCGACTGACGCGCCGCGCCCGGGATTTTTATAACCTCCCGCCAAGTAGGGTCCAGCTCATTGGACAACGCCACCGCCCCTAGCTATTGGTGCGTTTGCCGGAAGAAGCTTTTTGCTGACTGGTCGCTTGCGTGATACCAACGCGCTTGCTCTGAATGTGTTGGCCGCGGGGTCCGACCAATCAGCGAGCGAGGCGCCAAATTTAAACCACGCCGAGGCTATTGGTGGGGCGCTGCCGCCGGCCTCAGCGAGCATGCGCAATGCCGGCCCGCCCGCGGCGCCGACCCCGCGGAGCCCTCGGAGCCGCCCGGCGGGGAGCACGGCGCTGCGTGAGGGCCGGAGACAGGCCCTGGGCCTGGCTTCCACCCACAGAGAGGCAGAGGGGCTCCCGGGATGCCTGCAGACTGAGAGGTATCCCTGTCTGTAGGGACATTGGCCTTAGGGTGGCACATGTGGGGAAGAGCAGTTAGAGATGTGAAAAAACCAACCATGAGACCCTTTTTAGGGAATTCTGGGAATGTGAGATATATTATGGATTTCTAATACGGGTATATTAAGAGAAGCAGCAAAGGAGAATGAGGAGTCAAAGTGGATTAGGAGGAAAAAAAAACATGGGAATGTTGAAGGAATAATAAAAGTGAAGAAAGTTGTAATGTTTTAAAATATTTCTGATCAGTAAGAATTATCTCTGCAGTCTGTGCTGTTTTACCTAGTCCAACTTGTGTGTTTTTTTTCCCCAGAGTGAGCAGCAGGGATTGGCAGTCAGCAGAGTCTTAGTTCCGCATTAATAAAAGGATCCTATTGATGCCCTGCTAAGGCAAGGACATGGTGATCCTCACTCTGCTAGCCTGTTCCAGATGTGCTCTCTTCCAGGGAGGAAGGCAGATGATAAAGGTATTCAGAACTAAAAGCTCATCAGCAGGAACATTCCCAATAGACATAAAAAAGGAGGGAATGTCCACTGCAGAAATTATCAGCTGCCTAGCAGGGCAGAAAGCTGGATGTGGATCGTACGACCTATTTTCACTGCATGTCAATATTGTCGAGGCAAAGCACTGCAGGGGAAAGGGTACCATGAATTATTTTATTCTTGGAGCACTCTGAGTTTTGAGTACAGGTTATAACATGTCATTCTATGTCTATGGACCAAAAACAGGACTGGAGAAGCCAGGAACGGAGTCTGGTCTACTTATTCTGCTCACAGAAATTAAAGTTGCTGTTTTCTCTCTTGGTGAACAGTAATGTGTTTGTTAGGTGTATAGAGATTCCATCTTTCCCACTTTCCCTACGTGCTGTCATTTGCTTCCCCTCTAAAAGGTATTCCTGGTAACAATGATGTCCAAGTAGCAGTGAATCTTTTCCGTCACAGAATTGGACAAAAGCCTTTGGTGCACAAAGAACATCCCGGTTCAAAACTGGCCCACGCAAAGCAGTTGCTTGTGCTTTGACAGGTATTCTGAGGTTCCCAGAGGGCGGGAGCAGCATCAGTTCAATCGCTTGGTCAAGCAACTGGAGAAAATGGACTGGCAGGCAGAACTCTTTCCCTCGCTCCTGACAGTCCAGTCACACATCATAAAACAGGCGCACTAGCTGGTACCGGATCGAAAATGCAATCGTGCTGCCGAGGACCTAGGTAAAAATCAGACACATAACAGAAACGTTACACTGTCAAATGGTTTTCAGGCTCTCAGATTCCTCCTTTCCAAATGGATTTGCTAAGCTTTCCAGCACGCCTCGTTTCATAAAACAGCAACTAAAAGGCTACTTTATTTAAGTATAGGAAGATAAATGGCAGAAGTCTATCCAAATACATTGTTTCTTTCTCTGATGATTTTAGGTATCAGTGGGAGATTTCTCCATGTGCCTGCACACAGTTACATTCTAAGAACATGTGCATGAGATAAGAGTTTGGGAATAACTCCTTCCCCCTTAAGGAGCCTTATATTTTAACATAAACCCCATGGTTTGTAATGGAAAATACCTTATGTCAAAGCTGAAATTCAGCATCCTTACAATAAGGTGCTGTCAGGACTTCTCTGCTGTGACTGGGATCAAGGTAAGTGCTATGTACTTCCTGTCTTCTCCCATCCCAATGCCATCTGCCTGAGCCCTCAACAGGCTTTCGTTGCAAGTTGTTCCTCTCAAATCAGAATCTGGCTAAGTGTCTCTTTCCTAGTAAGAATCCCTTGTCTTAAATCTGAAGATGAAAAGAAGAATTTTATTGTGGGCAGTTAACCAGTGTAGGCCTTTCCAAAAGCGGTGTTTTTACTACACTATGCTCGGAATTCACATGCTGAACAGAGGTATAGTGGCACGGTCTGTGATGCACATCCTTATGCTCCAAGTGGCTTCAAAATTTCTTCCGCGTGCCGCTCAGAGTGAGAGACTGCTGAGCCACGTGCCTTGCTTACGAAGTCCACTTGCCCGTGAGAACTCTGAGACTGTTATTTGGTATTACATAAAAACAGGAACATACCAAAAGGCTGTCTTGGGTCAGAGTGACAAGGAATTCTGCTGTGCTCATGTTTTTCTTGCAACCAATGACTCGTGCCTTGGGACTCTTGTTAAGCTAACCTTCTGACTTTTTTATAAGCTCTCAGTGAACAGGGAGGTATGTGTGGATTTCTTTCCTGCTTGAGGTGTGTAAGCCTCTTATTCCCCGCAAGCTCCACAGCTCAATTGCACCTTGTGTGAAGAGCATGATATTTCACTTTCCCCTTTCCCCTTAAAGTTCTTGAGACTGACTTGGATCTGTTTCTATTGCAGAGTAAATCTTTCTACTGGAGGAATTCTTTGTCTGACCTGAATGAGTAGCAACAGGAGAGTGAGATTTCGCTCGTGGGTGGGTCCAATCAGCTTTATGACAAAATTAATAAGTGTCATATTATTGCATTCGGTGTATTCGCCATCTTCATCTGTTCCACTCCTCACATCTACTACGTGCAAGATCTTGACTACCTGAGGAAAGAAATATTGGATGCTATTTCACCAGCTATGTTTGGTGGTCACTGGCTAATCTTGCTCAAGAGCCAGCCCTGAAATCCTGGTTGTTCTCTTACTGAAAGGATAGGACAGATTTTTGATGGTCCTGGGCACTTCTATGTGTGGTTATTCTGGAAGACTGATTTTAACACAATCGAGTGACTGTGAGGGATGGTAACAGACTTCTTCCAGATTTGAGCTAGGCAGTAACTACTGAACCCTGAAGTTCTGCATTCTCTCCCACCTTTTTTCTCTTGCACTTGATGACAGCCTCAAAATGCATCTGAATTTTGAATGTTTTCCACAAATTACCTTCAGAATGCTTGTTCCCAGAGCAGAGAGGCTCTTAGTTTTGAATTTGGAGTAGCTCATCTCCAACTTCCCTGTACTAGGATTAAGCCTAAAAGAAACATTTAAAAATTAGTCCAGATACAGCAAGGGGATAGAGAGATCACTTTGTAAGCAGACTTAGACCTATAGCTGAGAAAGAAATCCAGTGGTGGAAGAAACAGGAATAGCCTGATGCACTTAAAAACAGCTGCTGGTATCTAGCCCCTCAAGTGGGGCAGAGAAGACTCCTTCCCACTGCACCCCCAATATATGCTGTGTAGTTTAAAGAATAAAACAGAAGAATCTAACATCTGCAGAGAGAACTGCTGATGTGGCATAGTGCTACAGAATGCTTGCTACTAAGGAATCTTAGCAGATCCCACTGCTGCAACATTAAAAGCAGCCTGTGTCAATTTCTCTCGATCAATCATCATGTTCTAACCTTGTTAAAAATCATTCTGTATCTGAGGGGTGGGCTGGTCTGAAAAGTGCACTTCTTTGAGAAGCCTCTACTGTATGATCTGACTGTAGCTGGCAGAGTGAGCTGCTGTCTTTTAAAGAGAAAACATACTTTGATGGCTTTTCAAAAGAGCACCTTCCACCACCTTTCTCAGCTGGTGTTGGAGGTAAAAGACACAACCTGTAGTACCACACATTACCTCGGTAGCCGGTGACGGGGACAAGGAATGACGTGGAAGAGTTGAGGCAATGAATAGAGGAAGTTGAGTACTTGCGGGATGAAAAAAAGCAGCATTGTTTTGCTGAAGTGTCCTACGATCCCCACCACAGCAAAGGTCATGCCAGCAAAGTAGCAGAAGGTATCCCCAACAAACACTCGAGATGGGTACCTGAAATCCATGGAGCAGAAAAGCAAAGATCTGAATTAGCTGCTGTTGCCACAAGAATGGCTATTTATAACCACTCAATGTGTACCCACATCGCAGGTCAGGGGCCAGCAGAGATCTGCAGCAGATCTACGCAGTAAAAACAATTGTAGGTATTTAATCTAAGAACTGCAGGACTGGGACCCACCACCTGACTTGCAGAGAATACTGTATGAAAAGACAGCCAGCGAGGCACAGGAGACAGTGTATTCTGCATGTTTGGGTGAGCTGGTGTGACCACAATTGTTTCAACACAAAGAAAAGCTACTAATCCATCCATGCTTTGTGTTCTTGGTTCTGGCAAGAAGCCTCTCTACACTCCAGTGTTCCACACCTGCACCTGGTCAAGTGGTTTTGTTCATTCAAAAAGGGAGAAACTAGAGGGAAAGGATGCTTCCAAACAAATTCTGAATGTCTATCCTCTTACCAGTTGTGGTAAAATAGGCCCAGCGTGGTAAAAAAAAAGGGAATCATGAAGTAGAGAGAAAAAATGTGATCATCTCGATAATCCCCTATAGAAAAAAGAAAAACATGTTTGTGACAAGACAAGACTGGTTCATTTTTAGTAATACCAGCTACTGAAATCTGGAATTCAATCTCCCTTTGCTTTTTGTGCTCACAGAAGTTTGTTATTTTCCTTACCGTTTAGTTCTACAATATTGAATATGATAATGGAAGCAGCTATCACCAGCGACTGTCCTGCTTCAATTCCATTAATTCCAGCAAGAATGTTGATGGCATTAGTGCAGAACACTGCTAGCATACCCATGTACACGTAGTAGAGGATACCTGCAGAGCAGAGCAAGTCAAATGCTTCAGTATTTGGAGGCAAAGCAGGCCCTAGACCAATTGACTGAAGCTCTCACTTCTTGCTTTATACAACAACCTATTACCAATTTCAGTGTGTTTTGATAATGGTAGCTTACAAATAAGATTGCTTCCTCTCTTACAAGCTGGCTGTCATGTCTACATGCACTGTGACTGTGGCAAACTGCTGTGACACAGCAGCCAGCTGTAGTGCTGTTTCTGTCTTTCTAATGACCTGGTGTTATCAGCCATGTGCTGTGTGCCCCAGTACTCAGCTGTATTGCCACAGGAAAATGATTGGTGTCTGTCTGTGCACTATTATGAGTAGAAAAGTTGTCCATACTTTTTAAGTTGCAGCGTTAACAAGCTAAACCAACTGCTGTTGTTAATAACTTCATGCTGTAATCACCTGTTCTTAATAGTTTTTCTTCAATTACCTGTTAATGGTTAGAAATCAGCTCAAGTGTCCCCCTGCTGCTTCCCGGAGGGTGACCCCCGAAGCTGCGGGGGGGAGGTGACGTCAGAGCTGGTACGCAAATGAGGAAGCCCCACACCTAATCTTGCAAGAAAAGCCCCTAAAACAATGTGCCAACATGGAATTAAGAGATCTAAGTGATGTCTAAAGATGAGGAACTTAATCCAGTGTCTGCTACGATCCTTTGTACCTCTCACCCTAACCTCAAGGATGTCGGCCTTGAATGTCTAACTGGGAAAGTGGAGGAATCTCCTACTGCTCTCGTGGAGACAGGAGCCCCAGCTCTGCCCGCGTACCAGCGGACACAGCTGCATTCTTCCTCCTCCTCTGTGCCACTCCTGGGAGCAGTGGCAGCATGGGCATGACCCGTTGGTTCTCCCCACTTGAGCTGATTTTTAATAAAGGCATTAAAAAAGGAGAAAGATCTCCTGCCCTATTTATTTCATGCACAGCTGAATGTGTGCTGGGTTTCTGGATGTTCTTTCCAGCCTAATGTTTAGTGGGTGGACTGCCACTCTCTTACTAGTTACTTAAGCAAATCCTTAGTCTGCTCCCTCTGCAGCACATGTGATCCCTGCAACTGACTGCTTGCCACATGGATGACAGCTTCTGGTGATTCATAACTTACCCAGGTCCAAGTGCATGCCCAGCAGCACCCGGAAGGGCTTAGGCACCACAATGGTCGTGTTCCCAAAGTTGGTGAAGTAAACCATGAGCAGTGGGAGGGAAGCCATGGTAGGCAGAAGCAACTTGTGCCGCCAGCGCAGGTTCAGAACATCATCTGCAAAGCCCAGGAAAATCATGCAGCAGATGGCAAGGAGCGAACCGATGAGCTCCACGAACTGCAGGACAGAGAACAGGACCCCGGTCACCGGCGGCCACTCCCTGCCCCTGCCTGCCACGCTTGCGGCACTAGACGAGCCTCACCTCGTCGTGAGGCAAGGCCGCGCACTGCTCCTCCACAAAACATCTCAGGAAGGGCACGGGGATGAAGCAGAAGAGGATGATGAGGAACACGGCACCGCTGATCACGCCCTGTGCTTCGGGGCTGGAAGGCAGAGCGGGGAGAGTCAGCCGTGCGTGGGGCCGGCCCCGCGGGGCAGCTCCCTGGGGCAGCGCTACTCACACGGGCCGCCTTGAGGTCTTGTTCAGGTCCTCCCCGAAGAGCCGCGCGGCGAGGAAGTGGTCCGTGAAGGCCGGAATCAGCGTGAGCGTGGCCGCGAAGCCCAGCAGCGACCCGCCGAGGTTGATGAGGAGGGGCACGGTGGGCCAGGCCGCCATGGCCGCCGGCGAGCGCCAAGGGCGCGGAGCGAGGCCGGGCGGGGGCGCTGCCCGCCGCCTTCCCGGCGGGGCGTTACGCGGGCGGCGCCGGATGCGCGGCGCCCTCGCGGTCTATCGGGGGCGGGGGCGCCATCTTTGGCCCTGGCATGAGCTTCCTGCTGGCACGGAGCTCTGCTCGCGCCACGACCGGGATCGGTAGCGGTTTCGGCCGCGCTGAGGGCGTATGGAGGGGCCTGTCCCCGGTGCTAAGGTTCGCGGTGCTTTTCCTCCTCCGCGGGGTTCCTCCGAAACTGCGCCGGGAGTAGCACTCGCCCGGGGACGGCCCAGCCACGGACTCCGCCCCGCAATGCCCACAACCGCCATGGCCACCTTGCCGCCCCGTTTCGCAGGTACGTCACTTCCTCCCGTGCGGGGAGCCGGTGAGCTCCGGGGGCGGCCGCGCTGAACGAGCGCCGGCTCCGTCCGCCGCCCCGCCGGAGCCGCCTTTAGCCCGGGCCTGGGGAGCCGCGCTTGCGAGCGGCTGCGGGCGAGCCCCGGCCAGCGCAGTCACCGCCCGCCGGCGGGGCAGCGAACCGTGTTACCGGCGTGCAGAATGCTCGAGATCGGAAAAGTGAGCGGCCGTTGGGTTCGTTTCCCCACGTGTTTCCTCAGATGTTGGGAAAATTCAGTAAAATACCTTACTGGAGATTTTTGATTGTCAGGGAATCTGTAACTGCTGTTGGGCCCTCGGGGCATTTTTGGGGGGTGGGAGGGGAAGGTAGGGGAGGCTCAGTGTCCATTCACTGTTCTGTTCATTCCGGTGTGAGTCGATGAGCAGACGGGGAGACACAGCAGAAAGTCCGGTAGCAGTAAGAACTTTTACGTGCCCTGCACCTGTATGGCAGCCTGAAATGGTTTCTGGTGGCTTTATGGCCACCTAAGGAGCTGCTGTTGTGTGGGATTGTGCGAATCGATAAAATCAGAGGGTTTTGGGAAAGTTGTGAAAGGCAGGCCTCGGAGACAGCAGAACTGTGATTACAGCTAAGCAGTAGCCATAAAATAAGTTAGCAGAAAAATTATGTAAAAAGTAGAAAAGTAAGGACAAATGGAACAATGGTCTGTGTATTAACACTTCTCTAGAATAACTCCCTAATCTGCAGAAAAGTATATCTAGCAAGATATTAGGAAGTTCTAAGCTTAATAATGGAGCTCTGTGCATTGTGTTTTAAGGCTTACAAACAAGTATCGTATTCAAAATAAGCAAGCATTTTTTTAACCAAAGGTACGTGTGCTTATAGCAATTGGATAAAACTACCGTCAATGTGCTTTTGCTTTGTGTGATTGGTCAAAAAACTTACCAAGTAAATTGTAACATTAAGTTCTTGGTCTGTTGCCTGGGATGTGAGCTGCTGGCATCCTCCCATTGTCATAACCATGTAATGAAGACTGATGCTGGGAAATAAAACTGCTCTAGACACGTTCCTAGCAGTCCCGTGCCGTTTGTGATTTGTACACAGCCCCTGGCCGGCAATACTGCTCTGCTGTCTGTTGCACACATGCAAGAGTGATTTTGAGAACTTTAAATCAACTTTGAGGTGGGCATATGGTAATGGCGGGGAGGAAAGCACACCACAGAGGTGCAGGGGAGCACGTCTGCCCAGAGGCCGCTGCTGCTTGGGGTTGTGACTGTCGGGAGGCGATCAGAACTCCTGTTCCTTGCCCTCCACGGCGAGAGTGGCACAGCCGCGAGCAGACGAACGGAAAGGTTCTGCGTTGCTGCTGTGTCCTGCGTGCCTGGTGGGAGTGGCGTAGTGACAGCTAGCAGAAAAGAGCATGACGTGAAGGAGAAAAGCGTCGCTAATCGAAGCTCGGCAAGCCGGTGGGGATTTGGGCTTTCAGATCGCGGCCGCGCTCCCGTTTCAGTCGCGCAGAAGAGCGGGCTCGCGGCAGCCTTGCCGGCCGTTCGGACCGGGGCTGCGCCGCGGGGCCGCCGGGCCGCGGGGGGCGCG
>NW_024501792.1:1528-28854 GCF_017590055.1 Onychostruthus taczanowskii | reverse complement strand
CGCGGCGGGGCCACGTGCGCCCGGTGCCGCGAGCGGGGCCGCGCCGCAGCCCGCCCGCCATGCCCGCCGCGCTACCGTGAGCCCCGCGCTCCGTGCCATGGGGCCAGACCTGGGCTGGGCCGCGCTGGTGCTGCTCTTCGCCGCCTCGCTGCTCACCGTGGCGGCCTGGCTGCGGCAGTACTGGCGGTCCGCGGCCCTGCGAGCGCTACGGCGTCGCGGAGCGGCGGGGGAGGAGGCCGGGGCCCGGGCGCTGCTCGCGGCCCTTCTCGCCCTCCGGTCCCTGCGGGAGCAGTGGCATCGAGCTTGGGTGCGAGCTCTCAACAGCCAGGCGCGCCGGCACGGGGTACGGCGGGGCACGAGCGGGGGAGCGCGGGCAGCGCAGCGAGGTGAGGCGGGCCGAGCCGCCTGCTCGTGGCTCGCGGGTGCCGGGACAGCCCTTCCCGCACGGCGCTCCGGCCGCAGGAGCCGTCAGGCACCTTGCGGGCGGCTCAGTTCGTGCTGCGTGGGAGCGCGCCGCGCTGTGCGAGCGCGGAAAGGGCGGAGTGCGTTACCGCGCGCCGTTTAACGCGGCTTGGGGCAGTACTGTAGTCACTCTGATGTTTCCACAGCAATTTCTTCGAAATTTTCTGGTATTTATTATCTTTAATCTCCCAGTATTACCATTGTATTATCTGTAGTTTTGATGTTCACGAAGGAGAGTATGCCTTGATGATTCCGTATGGAAATAATTCCGTTATAGCTTGTGTTGCCTGCAAGGCAGGGACTTCATGCCCACAGAAAGTGTGGTCCTGTTATACATGAGAAGCTTGACTAGGCCAATATTCAAGCAGCAATCAATTTATTAATTAATATGGTAAAGTATGAGCAATACAGCGCTGGGTACAGTGGGGGAAATTTTCCCACCAACTGCGCACTGATAGTTGGGGCTCACAAGTATTTATAGGGGCACTCCTAAGCTTTCTCAGCAGTTTCTATTCTCAATTTTTACGTCACAATTCTATACACTATTGTGATGTAGTTTTTCTCAGGATGTATCTCTGAAAAGAGTATCCCCAGATGGTGGGGTCCAGCTTCCCAAAGAAGAAGGAAGTCTCCCAGCTGGTGAGGTCCAGATTCCAGCTGCGGGTCCACCTTTTAATTGCAAGCACTGTAAATCTCATAGCAGTGATGTCCAGCTTCCCTTGGTCTGAACTATCAATCCTTGAGTTGATCATCTTCCTTTCTCAAGCTGCTTTTCGCTGTTTTGTTAAGGCGTCGAGATGAGCATGTTTCTTTTTTGTATGTTCTAAAGCTGTAGTTTCAAAGATCTTTACTACAAGCAAAATTTTAAAATTATACATCAAAAGGTTATTATTGCAAAACTCTTTTTTGCTACAAGCAGAAAGTTCCTGTCAAACAGCAACATCTTTAAAGCTTTAATTCAAATGCTGCTAAATCAACTTAAGATTTATAAAGGTTAATTGCAAACAAAGGATAGGTTCAAAGGCCTTCTTCCATGCTTTACTTCCTCAGTTATTTATTAGAATTGTCTTTATAATTGTCCTATGGTCAGTTTCCACACGTATCACAGTCACAGATACACACGTTGCTTGTATGTGCCTGACACGAAACACAGCTTTGTATTTCACAGTCCAAAGCAGTCCAAAGTCTGTTGCAATATCCTTTTATTTTTCTGTCGTGTGAGTGGGAAAAGGTTGCCCTTCTGTTAAGTTGTATAGAAAAATAAGGTGCTAAAAAGATTAGCAGGAAGCTGACATATTTGAATAAAAAACAGTTAAAGTCCTGAAGAACGTGATGCAAACTTGTGTTTGGGTTTTCCAGCAAGATAGGAAAAGTATCTCCTTTTTCGACAGAGTGACAAATTCTAGGCTGGATTCAGTGTGAAGTGCCTTCCCCCACTGGGCTTAGTGCTGCCCCGCTTCCCCTGTAGAAACTCACCCTCTGCTTCCATGCCCCTCTTATCACAATGCAATAGTCAAAGTGTCCATGGCAGTTTTCCATATCTGATATGCTGTGCTTTTCTGTCATGTGTGTTGAATTACTCAAGAGTATCACAAAATGACCTGAATGTATAAGTTCCAGAATTTAGGACTTCTGTAAAGGGAAGATAGCCGGTGGCTGAATTGGCATGGAGGCCCCTGGATGGCCACACTTCAGTTTCTGCTGCAGCTGCTCCTTGTCTGGAGCATGTCTGCTCAGAAAGCAGCATTGCCTCAGTGAGTTGCTGGGTCTAAAAACTGTTTTCTGAAGCGGGGTCTGGGAGTTGTCCTGGAGGACTTTGTCTTGTGAGATTCTGGATGAGATTTGCACTTTCCTGGAGGTGCTTGTATCTGTGAATTCAAGATTTAACTGGGCACCTTGTTTCCTTTCTGTGTATAGACAAGTCCAGGTGAGTAGAATTACAGTGTGCCATAGTTCCGGGTGCTGACTGGATTTGTGAAAAAGTGTCTCTGGGACCCTGCATCATTCATCCTCTTTGGAACTATCAGGGTGGCTCTGAGTACTGGGAACTAACAGAGTTTTCTCTTTGCAGAGTTCAGTGCAGATCACATTTGAAGAGGGTCCTCAGTTACCACAAGATGCCAATATAAGTTGTGTGACATGCAAGGGACAGTCAGACCACAGCATGGTAAGGCTTTGCTGTTCTGAACTGTACAGTCTGGTGTGATGGTGTGTTCTACAGAGACTGCTGAGGCCTTTCTGATGGAGATGGTGGAGCCAGGGAGGTTCTGAGGGAGATCTGTTTGGAGGAGTTTGGAGGCTTGCCTCCTGTTTGGAGGCTCTGGAGCTGTGCATTGGTGAGCTCTGTGAGGGAAGATACGTTGGTGACGCTGGGGTGTGTGAAGGCTGAACCCAGACATCAGGGTTCTACTATGGAGAACACAGGAGAGCTCTTGTCATAGCACAGGGTCTGAAGTGGCAGGTTTGCAGCTTGGAACTTGGTGAGAATAACACGGCTGCCTCTTGCTGGGTTATAAACTCATCTTTTCCTTCTCTTTTTAGGTGCTGTGCTGCCATCTGTCAGCTGAAGCTGTGAAATTCCCTGTCTCTGTTACTCAGCAGTCCCCTGTTGCTGTTTCTGTGGACACGTATCATGTCACTTTGGCTGTGCTGCAGGCTCAGGTAAGGATTACAAGAAGTTAAACATTGACCTTACTCCTCCATCTAGTCCCACACTGATCGAGGAAGGACCTGATTAAAAATGCAAATAAAGGCTTCATTGGGCTGGAAGAAGCTGTCACATTTGGTTGTGCTTACATTTGGCAATGCCTAAGTGATGTAACTCAGTAAATATCCTATGTGTTGGTGCCCAGTTGGGCACTTTTGGATTGTACTCTGCAGGCTTTTTCTTCAGTAAAAGAAAAAATGGATCATTTTTCCCTCTGGTGGTGCCCGGGCTTCCAACTGCAGTGAGGAAGCCAAATCTCGCTATGGAGCTTCTGCAGCTGCTTCATCCTCTAGGCCTGGGAGCACTTGTCTTCTTATGTTCTGTTTTTTACTGTTACGCTGGTGTGAGAACCTTTCAATTGCTGAATTTGGAATGGGGCAAAAATCACCTAATGTAAGCAGAAACTGTTTCCGACTATGGATATTTGTTCTGGGCCAGGTGGAGATCCACTTGGAGGAGATACAGAATGAGGGTCTCCTGGTGTCATGGACATTCAAAGACAGACCAGACTTGGACCTTTCTGTTCTTCCACGACTTGGGCTTCCTGAGGTGAGTGGCTAACAATGGGAGGCTGACTGTGAGTGGAGGAAGGGGGGAAGGAGCAGAAACAGCTAGAAGGCGGGCTGCTGTGGAGTAGAAGGGATGGCAGCTCACTGCCGTGGCCCTTTAGGGCAGTGGAGAGGATTCTTTCATCCTGGAATTGGTACTAGCTCAACTGTGTCAAAGCAGCATCCTTGAGAGGGCTGAAGTGGCACCAGTATCTGTTGAAGGCTTTCTGTCTGTGTTGGTTCCTCCTGCTCTTGTCAGATGTAGAGCTGCAAAACGAGCTGGGTTGCTGCTCTTTCTTTGTGTGAGGTGGTGTTTGTTGTTGTGTTGGTTAGGTTTGATTGGGTTTTTTTGAAGGGATTAATTAAGCTTTAAGAGATTAATGTGGGGAATCCCTGGGTTAGAGGTTTTAATGAACAGCATGTGGGTGTGCTTGCACTTCCCTGATCCAAACAGGTAGGTTGATTTGTTGTTTTATTGACACCTTTGTTATTTTATCCTGAGTAGTTATAGGAATTCGGCTGTTTTCCCAAAAGTGTGGTGGCACCATCTCCTGAGGTGGTGAGCATGTGACAAACTATAAAATCTCTATTGTAAAAATTTACACCAGATAAACTACAGAAGTAGAGGTTTAGTTTGTCACATTTAGAAAGCTTGCATTTGCCTGCAGCTGCTACATAGAAGCTTTTAACCTCTGAGGAGGGTGAGAATGGAATATGGGAAGAGTATTTGGGAGGTTATTACTGGGAGAATGACTGTGTAGCATATTAGAGTCTTGAGAGGCAGGTGGAGCTATAACTATGTCCATTTTTTTATGATGTTCCTGCATTTCCCCTTGATTTATGGAGAGAAGGATGAAGGGAGAGCAGATCTGTCCACTATAAAGGATCTGATTGAGGATACCATTGTCAGCACAAAGCCAGCCATGATGGTGAATTTGATGGCCTGTACCGCTGGAGCCAGTGAGGTAAGTCACTCTTGTGTCATTCTTGTGCCCCAAACACAGGCCCCAAGAGACTTTTGAGGGCTGAGGCTCAGGCAGGAATCCAAGGCTTGAGTTTCACTTTTGGGCGACAGCCGAATCCTGGCCTGCACGGTCATTAGAATTTGGATACTGCGATGCAGTGCGTAGGCATAATTAGAAATTGCTCCCAAGGGCAACTCCTTCCACCTTTTTTCTTGAATGCTGATTGTCAGTCATGTCCTTGTGGAGCTGGTGCCTGAGGTACATCTCTCTTTTGGTGGTCGCCCTTGCTCTGAATACCAAGACTCTCTCCAAGGCAGCCTTTGCAGACATGGAACGGCCCATGGTTTTTCATTATCAGTTGACTGGTAGCCAGCAAGGTTGTTCTTGCCTGTCTCCTTCTCTGTCTGCCCATCTGAAATAACACGAGGGCCCACAGGAGGTCAGTAGCCTTGGAAACCTGCAGCATCTCTTTATGGCTTTGCGGGTATTCCCCTGTGTTGGTGTGAGGACCTACTTAATAGATACAAGAATGATGCATCTTGCTGCTGTCTGCTGGCGAGCGAATGATGAAGGTATCGGTCTCGCTCTCGTCATTCCTCAGGTATCCAGCAATAAGTTGACTCGAGAGTCCCCGGCTGGAGTAGCAGTAGCCCCTCTGGGTTCTAAGCTGTTGCTCCGGAATCTTCGGGTGCTGAACTTGGGCTGCCAGGAGAAGGGAGGTAAGCGTGAAAACACTGCTGATCCACAGGGGCAAGTGTGCAGGTGGCGAGATCGGAGTGAGTGGATGTTTTGGGTGGGTTTGAATGGAAAAGAAGGGTGTGTGCGTGATGAACCACTGCCTCTTGTTGACGAGTGCACATGTGCCCTCTGTCTCTCTTGCAGGAGTTGGGGAGATACGTTGCATGGCAGAGCTAGACAGTCCCCCACAGCAGAAGTGGACAAGGCCACTGACAGGTGGCAGTGTCGGTGCTGCAGGAGAGATGGAGTGGAATGACGAATTCTTTCTGTGAGTGTCTGCTCTCCTTCTGGCTGGCGCAGTGTAGGTGGACCAGCTCGGTCTCTGGGTTTCATTACCATGCTGCAGTAAGTGATGTGCACTGTTGCAGAGGTGAAGTCTGTGCCACCGGGCAGTGTCTGTGCTGCCCCTGTACCCGACTGCTGATTCGGGCATTTGGCCCGAGCTTGCATACATATTTCTCGCTTCTCTGGACACTCTGTGTTCTAACTGGGTGGGCAGAAATGCTGATTCTAGGTGCAGCAGGTGCAATAGGGCTGTAGCATAAACAGCATTCCAGAGGGATTGCCCTCTCAACTTCCACTGTCAGCCTACACAGCTCTACAGAGCACGCAAACCAGAGTTCTCATTTGTGTAATTTGGTGGTCTAGTCATGTCCTCCATGGTAGTGCATGCTACTGAAACTTTGGAGATGGTGATGAGGCGTGTGAGATTTGAGGGAGGGAAGATACAGAATGAGGTTGTTTGCTCTTTGGCTACTTAAAAATTAAGATGGCCTAACACCAGCCTGTCTTTGGTTTCAACAGGGAGTTGGGACCTAGAAGCAAAGAACTGAAACTACAGGTGCTGAGGAGCAGCGATGGAGGGGGAAGTGAGTATGAACAGCCATAAGATGGGTTTTAAGACGGGGAGGCAAAAATGTCTAAGGGCCTCACTGTGCTTTAAGCTCATGGTAGTTCTCTGTTGGTACAATGTGTGATGAGTTCTGCAAAGGATTTTTCATATTTAGCTTTATGTGAGCTTCTGTGACTCCGTGAAATAACTCGTTCTGTTCTTGCCAAAATGGTCTGGGTCTGACCTTGAATCAGGAGGTTCCTGTGGCCTGCCTGTCTGCATTCTGAAGCAGGGAGAAGCATGCAGGATTTTGCCTCCTGTATTAGGAGAGCTTTGCATAAGGCTCTTAACTGTTCTTTTGTACTCAGCTGGGGACTAACTACAGCATCTATTTTTGATGGAGGCCACACAGTGGTCACCTTTTTAAGGGAGTTGATTCCTGAATTGTTAAAGAGGAGTGGAGGAGCATTGATTGCTCCTTCTCCCTCTTGAACCTGGGAGTTAGTGGAGTTGTGGCCATCTGCTGTGTTGGCTATTGTGCTGCTTCCCAAAAGCAGGGATTACCTTGGAGATGTCTGAGGTGCTGAGGTCCTGTGAAGTGTTTCATTTTTGCTCTTCCTTCTTGCAGATGTGCTGCTGGCATATGCCACACTTTTGATAGATTCTTTGGACAAGCAGCCATCTGGGAGACAGGTCTGCTCACTGGTGCCAGGAGCTGGACAGTCACTGACAGCTGAAGCTTCCATTACATTGGAGGTGAGCTCATGACCCCACAAGCTCTGCACACATGCATGCTCTGGAAGAGTTCATAATGTGAGCCTCTAGCTGGAGACACACGTGTTTGGGCCTGAGCTTGGCACAGGGGGCTAGCAGACCCTTGTGTCATGGAGGGGTGGATGTCACCTGACCCTTGGTCCCTGAGCCTCCTGTTGTTGAACTAATACTGTACTGGGGATGGCTCCTTGGTGCCCAGAGCGTAGCTTTTGTTGCCCAAACGTGCCTGCCTTTCCATCTGGGAAGAAGAGTGCCTCTCTGATCAGTGCTTTACTGTTTATAGCTGCTGTTCCAGGAGTCTCCTGCATCTCTGAATGCTCCACATGCCACGTCTCTGCGAACCAGCATCACCCCCACTAAGAAGGTGGAGATGGACCGGACCATCATGCCTGATGGCACCATCGTGACTACTGTCACCACAATTCAGTCCCGGCCCAAGGCAGATTGCAAACTGGGTGAGGCTGCACAGCAGCAAGTGTATTGTACAGGTGGCTCCTATGGCAGCACAGACTTAGCTGCAATATTCCCATGGCTGCTCATGAAGGCAGTAGCAAAACTGTTTAGCCATCACACCTGGTTATTGCAGGCTCATGCTTTATGTATTATTTTTGGGGTGTGGGTCAGAACATGGGCATCCATGCTGTTCCCTTAGCATCTTCGTGGCTGGCTAGAAACTCTTGTGTAGCCCTAGGGTAGGGAATTACAGTTCTGTGTCTGGGGGAGGTGAGGGAGGGTGGAAGGTCTAATGCATATGCTGCCACATAACCTCTGCATGATGTCAGGCTAAGTGTTTGGCCATGCTTTCTCTAGTTTCTTCACTGCTAAAGAAGTTATGTTGAAAATACTGATAGTGGAGCCAAAAGCATGTTGACCTGGCTTACTAGGGGTTATTGCTGCTTGTGGTGTGGCATCCTAGTGAATGTGGTGCTGGACATTCAAAGAGGTGGGACTGGGAAATGATGTGAATGAGGTATTGCTGTGCATCAGCTTCACAGGACTGCATCCCAGAAAGGCAACCATATCCTGGGCTGCATCAGAGGAAGCGTGGCCAGCAGGCCGAGAGAGGTGATTCTTCCCCTCTGCTCTGGTCTTGTGAGAGTCCACCTTGAGTACTGTGTCCAGCCTTGCGACCCCCCAACACATGAAAGACATGGATCTGTTGCAGTGAGTCCAGAGGACCACTAAATTGGTCACATACCTGGAACACCTCCCTGTGAAGAAAGGCTGAGAGAGTTTGGAGCTGTTAAGGCCAGAGAGGAGAAGGCTCTGGGGAGACATTACAGCAAGCAGCCTTACAGTACCTAAAAGGGGGCTTGCAGGAAGGCTGAAGAGTGATTTTTTTACAAGGGCATGCAGTGATAAGGCAAGGGGAATGGCTTTAAGCTGAAGGAGGGTAGATTTATATTGGCCTTTAGGAAGAATTTTTTCCCTCTGAGAGTGCTGAGTTACTGGCCCAGGTTGCCCAGGGAAGCTGTAGCTGCTCTGTCTCTGGACATGTTCAAGAGCAGGCTGAATGGGGCTTCGAGCAACCTGGTCTAATGGCAGTCTGGTTGGAACTAAGTGGTCTTTAAGGTCACTTCCAATCCAAACCATTCAGTGATTCTCATTTTTTCCTAGTAGGCTTCTTACTGCTTTGTTGCCACAAAGCCTTACAGAGCTGTCTCGCAGGCTCTCCGAATGCTCGCTTGAGGATTTTTAGGGTTGTGTAGGGGGCACAATATGATAGCATAGTAGTGGAAGCTTCGTCTCCATTTACTGGTATCTCGGTGTCTCTTTTGCTGTGAAGATTCACCATCGAGGTCGCCTTCCAAAGTGGAAGTGACTGAAAAGAAGACAACAGTGCTCTTGGAGACCGGCTGTCCTCACTTGCCCAGCAGTAGCCGTAAGTGCTCGGAAGTTTGAGGCTCTTACTGAAATAACTGTGTTCCTTAGCCTGTCTTGGAAAGTGGCAGTCTGAGTGCGGTTCCCTGAACGTTCTTGCATTTTCTGCTTTAGAGAATGTCCAAGTGCCTGAGTGAAGGTGGGGGCAGAAGGCTGGTGGTGGTGGTATGTGGGCAGGTAAAAGACATTCTCTTTTGAGTATCCAGTCAGTGACTATGAGCATTTCCTTGCCTGACCAGAACTTTCCAGGCTATCTGGACCCAAACAACTTTGGTCACCCTGCACTTGGGCTCTGATTGTGTCTAGAACAGAGCACTACAGCCATTTTGACAGTTTGCTGGCAAAGGGAACTATTGGGAGTCTTTGAAAAGTTTTGTTGAGTAGTGGTGGGAAGGGGAGGTGTATTTTAATGATGTGCCTGGTGGGAAATGAAAGTTTTCAGGTACCTGAAAAAGCCAAGAGCTACCTATACAGAGCTTTCTTCATTTTGTTTATTTGGACAAGTCTGTCATAGACTTTGTCTGGGGAAACTACATTTGTGTGCATGTAAGTTGCCTATTGCAAGCATTGCGGTCAGCAAGCGACCTTTTGCTTCTGCTGAAGGTTGCTTCTCCAAGCAAGGTATTTTTCTTGTGCTCAGGGGATAGTCATTTGCCCAATGGCTTGGATCCGGTGGCTGAGACGGCAATCAGGCAGCTAACTGAGACGAATAACAAGACCACCAAGAAGACACCAACGAAACGTAGTACACTCATCATCTCAGGAGTGTCAAAGGTCTCTGGTAGTTAGGAGCCGCATTTCCAGTCTGGGAGGTTGTTTCTAGGGACTCATGCGTGAAACTAACCTGTCCTGTAGGGACCAGTGTGGGAAGGTTCCAGCACGGATGACTGGCTCATCAGAAACCTTTAGCTGCTTCCCAGTGAACATTAAAAGATTCCTTGCCAGTCTGCAGGGCAGCTGCCAGTGGGAGCTCACAATGGGCAGCTGCAGAAAGGGATGTGGCTGCCATAACTGGTTTTGAACCTTGTGGAGAATATAAGGAGTTCTCCTTTGCTGCAGGAGTGAGGGATGTGCAGCAGAATGCCTTGTAATCAGCCACATTCCAGTATATTTTAGCCAAAGAGTGACAATTGTCCATTGGTGCCATCTAGCACTGATGATCTGAACTGGGCCACCCATATGTAGGTGTAGATGGAAGTAGGCAGATGAATGCAGTTCTTTTGATCCTGTCTTCACGTGTGTCTGCCCCTCTAACCCCCCTTCAGGTACCTATTGCTCAAGACGAAATGGCACTTTCTCTGGGTTATGCTACATCCCTGGAGGCCGCAGCGTATGGGGACTCTGAGGTAGAGAGCACAGCTGACCAGATGCATGATTTTACTGAATTGTCACGGCCACTGGAAGCGTCGCCATTGGGTCAAAGGGACAGTCAGGAGCTGGATGAGACAACGCAATCAGATGTCTCTGAAAGGCCATCTGTGGAAGATGTTGAGTCTGAAACTGGCTCCATGGGAGCCCTTGAGACAAGGAGCTTGAAAGATCACAAAGGTAAGGATGAACTGTTAGGTAGGGCAGCTAACATGAGCCCATAACATTAGCTGTATGTGAGGACAAAGTGGCGTCCAGGTTCCTCACCCAAGCATGAGGTCTGCAGCCACCTTTCAGCATAGCAAAGAGCAGCTTCTCATGGAGCCGGGAAGAGCCTGCCTTTGTCTTTGTGGTTTTTCCACTGGAGTGACTTGAAAGGCCTTAATTTGCAGGTGCCTGATTCCTGTAGCCTTCCAAGTTTCTGTGGTCTCTTAGATGAGAATCCTGTGCAGTCTGTGTATTATAGAGAACCCCTTTTCTCTCCCTGGTCTCCAGGTCCACAGATCGCGTGCATGTCCATAAAAAATGATTCTGAATTTGGCCACCTGTGGTGTGGACATGGAGGCCGCCCAGCAATGTGGATTGTATGGGCATTGATTGCCCTCCTTCTTTCTCTATTAGTATCGAAGCAGCTAGTGCCTGTCGTAATGTAAGATGTTCACACAAACTGACTTCTTTTAAATGATGGATTGGGCTGCCTCAACCTAGCTGCTGTCCTGGCCTTTCCACACATTTGTCGTGTGGCTGGTGCACCTTGGATTTTTCTGCTACTGATTTATGTAAAGAAATGCAAATCAAAATCTTGATTACTGAGAGTATTAGAGTGGGACAAATTTTGGGGAAGTGTACCCTGTTACAGCTAGGTATAGTTTGAGTTGCGGAGGCCCCTTTTTTGAATGTCAGTGGGTAGAAGGGTGTGCGACCCAGATTCCCAAGAGAGCTGGCGGGTGGGGAACAGAGAGAAAATGGAAAGCAAACCCCCTCTGTAGGAAATACCGTTGTAGTGTTACATGGCCTGCAGGTTTTGGATGTGTCTTTCTGATCCATTTGAGGTTGAAAGTAATTGGCATCTCCACCTTCTCCTGCTTGTGGGAGTCATAAGGAGCCATTGGTATTATTTGCCTACAGAGTGGGCACGTTATGAAAACGCAGGCAGTTGTTCCAGGTGCTAGGTGACAAAGTTAATCCCTGTGCGCTTGAGACAGGCTGATCTGAGAGGCCTTTTCTGTCTTGTATGTTCCTCTCAGGGTCTTCAGGTTCAGGTGATCTTACTTTTTTTCCATTCATATGAGTCTTGGTTGTCATTTGAAATGCTGCACGCTTCCACTGAGAGGAGGATATTGCATAAAAGGAAGTTTATGCAGAGGGGCGGTGGAACGGAACGTTTAGCGAGGCAGCCTGTTGGTGTTGCAGTCTGTCACAAACTGAGACTTTGCCTTGGGAAGCTGGGATTAGCTGATCTGCTGCATACTTCTGCCTCTCAGTGTGGAAGAGGAGTGCTGCATATCCGAGAGTGGCTGGGTGTGTTACTGTCTCTGAAACTTGCCAATGCAGGACGCTATCATGGTTTCTGTCTTCTTCCTGTCTCTGCAGTTAGCTTTCTTCGGAGCGGTACCAAGTTCATCTTCCGGAGAAGGAGCAAGCAGAAGGAAGCAGGCCTGAGCCAGTCACATGATGACTTGTCCAATGTCACTGCCAACTCCACCACCAGAAAGAAAACTGGTAGCTTCTCTCACCGCCTCATCAAACGCTTCTCCTTCAAGTCTAAATCCAAACCCAAAGGTAGTGACAACACGTCAGTTGCTGAAAACTGAAGGAGGGAGAAGCCCATTGGAAAGATTTCTCAGAGATCGTTTTCTAGTCTCTTGTCTTCCCACTCCATGGTATCTGTGACTTGCAGTCCAGTTCTTTCCAACCTTGGCTGAGGGAAGACACCCCAGTGCTCTATGCCATCTGGGGAGCGGAGGCGGCAAACCCGAGACTGAGGTTGTTTGGCTGCCTTGGCTTAGCCTTCTCTGCTTGTTGCACCCCACTGTGCTCTCCCAGAAAATCCAGGTGGCATGCTAATCCCCTTGGGGGTTCCAGGAACTGCAGAAATTACTCTCATGTGTGTCATCAGGTGCCTCATGGAAACAGGGGGCAGGTCTCTCAAGTGGCAACCTTTAGAGTTAAAATCAAGAAACTACTGGGTTAGCTACAGTGCCGAGAAGTGTGAGATGTAGCCTCATTCAGGTGACAGAGAATGTGTCTTCTAGTGACAGAGAATGATGCAGTCACTGATGATCTAAATACTATTATTGCTTGTGCTTGGTGCAGAGGCTGTAACTTGAGGTATGCTGCAGGGTGATGTGTTCCTGGGCTGTGAGCTCTCAGAAGACAGCTGTCAGCTGTCAGAGTTGCGGTCCTCCATCTGGCTCTGCCATTGGAACAGTGTCTGGTTCAGACAGCTCTGAGGAACCCCTGTATTCTGTGCTCTGTTGGTGAAGAAAGACATCTAAGAAGAAGGAAGTTTTAACCTCTGCACAAATTTTTGTAGAAGCCTGAGCCCTCGCAAGAATGCCTGGTCAGTGTGTTGGTTCTGCCACCCTGTGCAGCCACCCCGTGACACAATGCTCCTTCCACATCTGTGTTCTTGAACAGGGAAGGGCCTGTACTGAATGCACACACCAGCTATTTTATGAGGAGATCCCTTACTCTTGGGGGTGGTTGGGGATGTTGCCAAAGGGCTGCCAGGCTGTCTTCGAGACCTGCCGAGTGTCCAGTCTCTTGCTGTCAGGGTTCTCGTGCCAAGGACTGGCACCATGCTGGGAATGGATGGCAAGGAATAAGGCAAGGAATGTAGTGAAGGGCAGTCTGAAGTCTGAATGGGGAGCCTGAAGGCACATGGCAGAAAGAGGCAAGAGTTTACATATTGTCACTGATGGGTTTCCCTTAGTAGAGGGAATCTTTCTGGATTGTGTTTCGTATTTCCTTTCTTGCAAATGCGGTGCCCCCTGTTCAGAGGACATTTCTGCAGCAGGTACTTGCAGAGAGGCAGAGGTGTGCAGAGGAAAATAAAATCCCTGTGCAGGAGGAGACTTCTAGAGGACCATTTGTCCGGTCTCCTGGCCCATACACATTTTATGTATAATAACCCCAGAAGTTCCCTTCAGATAGCACATAATGCTCTTTGGAGAAACACTCATGCCCTGTCAACGTGCCTGATTTCAGAGAAACCTCCTGCTATCCTGTGGGTTGTTGAGTTAAAGAAAGTGGGACAGAGGGGAGGAAAAACCTCACGGAAGACCTATTTCCCAGGCCTGACTGGTTTCTCTAGTTCTGCTCTTCCATCACAGTATCTACTGTGGTGTTGTCTTTCCTTGTACAGGATGCTGCCAACTGAAATAGCAGTTCTCTTGATGGCGCAGGTAAAATGTGTTTCTTGGAAGGACAAACCCTGACTTGCTGATACTGCTGCTGTGTGCCATTTCCAACGATCAGAACGTGTTTGGTGTGCTGCAGCAAAAGGATTTACAGGTGGTTGTTTCTTGTGAATTTGTACAGGTGGGGAAGGCCGGCGTTACCAAGGGTTGTAACTGAAAGTGCCTGTGTGTGCTAGCAGGAGGGACTCTTGACTGTTTTTCCTGCTGATTCCTCACATGATTGGGCATATATGAATCTGAAAAATATTGGTTCAGCTGGCTGACCAGGAACCTCTACATCTGTTTTGGTCTGGGAGTCTTTGTTGTCTCCAGGCTCTGTCGTGTCTTTTGTCCTTTCTTTGTTCTTTGTCCGCATGGCACTGTGGCTTTGTTTGCACTTCTGTGCACTATGGGTGTCAGAGAACTCACTGTTTCTCGCTGAGAATAAATTTCCTTGATGTGAGTGACTGGTTTGCACTACAGTGCCATTAGAACTTGGCCACTAGAAGTATAGCAATCCAGCCACCAGTTTCACATCACCTTTTGCTGGGCTGGTGTGGTACGGTACTGTCACGTGGTCTGACACACCCTTGTTCTCTAAATCTCAGAGTTTGATTTCAGTTTGGTACTCTGTCTTGCACCATCCCCTCTGACTTATAGCTATGACAGTACTTTATGTTCCATTTTTGGATTATATTTATTCATTTGGACACCATCTCAAGGTACTAAACATTGAAGATTTGAATCCAGACAGCACCACTTCTCTGGTAGGAGACTGTGAAGCCTTGCACTAGAAATGCTCTTTTGAGCAGAAGAGCCTATGGCTTTGGCTTTTCAGTTGCGGGTTAGTCAAGGACCTACCATGAGTCTCATTTGATAGTCCTGTATTCTTTTCTTTAAACTTTAAAAGCTTGAGCTGTCTTGGTGTGGAGTGGCTGGAGGTGAACACCGTTCACTGTTCTTTGGAATCAGGGATCTGAGGCTCACGTACACAAGGAGGACTGTGAGGGCTAGCCAGTGTTGTACTTGTCATTATAGACTGGAGGCAGAAAAGGCAAGGTTTCTGTCTGACAAACACATACCTAGATTCTTGACCAACATACTTTGGTCTGGCTTGTAGGAGGAGGTGATGGGAAAAGGGAGTAAAACAAGTTCAAGTTACTCACTGGCCTTGGGGACCCTTTCTAGCTATGTTAAATCAGCCGTTCCTGTCGTATGTCTGTGGCTTTCCTGTTTTGTTCCTGGTTTGTTGGCTCCAGGTTATGCCTGCCAGTGACTTGCAGTGGAGGTATGGTTTTTGATTTTGAACTTGATATGGTGGAAGACATTTGCACTGTGTTGGACAAAGTGAATGGTACATGGGAAGCATGCCAGTAGGGGCATATCTTCCCTTGAAATTTTAGCAGTGTTTTTTAGCACTGTCAGTAAATTGTGCTGCAAATCAGTATCTGGTTAAACAGCTTGCAAAGGAAAGGGATGTTGTCAAGTGCTGGCAGAGTGCATCGCCATATATTCAGTCCTACATCTGCTTGTGTTTCCTAGAGGAGATGTATTTTCTGACATTTTGTTGCTTCTCAAAATTGTACAGCGTAGGAGTGATATTGTAACCTTTTATCTTTTGTATGTTCTCTGTAAGTGCAGGCCGTTTCTCAGGGTGTTTTTCAAAAGTGCTGTTTGAGGAACAGAGGGATAGGTCTGCTGTGTGCATTGGAAATTTTTTTGTTCTGATACTCTCCTCATTAAACATGTTGATCTTTCCTCTTCCTATCTCAACAAGGCTTTCTTTCTGGCCCACAAAGATGTTTTCATCCCCCAGGCAGTAGGTGGCGGTTTTGTTAATCCTGACTATGAGAGCACAGGTGGCTCTTCCTGGTTTCTCAAAGGCATGAACGGTAATGAATTTGCCTCATGGTGGAGGTGTGCTTATTGGTGTGAGAAACAATTTTTCTATCCTAATCTTCTCAGATGGAAAGAGAAGGTCACACAGGGTTTTGTTCTCCAGAAGCTGCAAACATGAAGTCCCCAGGAATTTCCCCCCACAGAATGGCTGCTTTAAGAAACCTCTTTTGTATTTAACATATTTTGTGTTTCTGGCTTTAGGACAGAAGAAATGCTATTTTAAATCTACTTTCCCTGTTTTACTTCTTCCAGATACCTGTGCCCTTGCCTTGGTGCTGCTGTGGGCTCTGTGGTATTTCATAATGCTTGGGACCACAGAGCAACCCCATGAGTGGCGCAGGCCACCATCAAAATTTTTAAGCTCGAGTGATCTGCAGTTGGCAGATTGTTGTCTCAGGGTAGGCTCACTTTTTTGCACCTTGTGAAATTGGTCCTTGACCAAATATATGGTGGAAGAGGAACAGCAGAGCAGTGGGCTTGAATGCATGGAGGCTTCAACCTGCATGAGGGCCTGCTTTCCACATGCTGTGTTTTGCTAGTGGCTGCTCAAGCACAACAGTGACTTGTACATGAAGCCAAAGTAGGCATTTCATTGAGATTATTTTGGGTTTTTGTTTGTTTTGGTTTGCTTGGAGGGTTTTTTGTTTGTTGGGGGTTTCTTGTTTGTTTGTGGGTTTTGTTTGTTAGTTTCCTATTTTGGCTGAACAGATTTGCTAGAATTTACCTGTGTATTTTTACTTCTCTGAAGAAAATAGATTGACGCTAGCTGAAAGCTTGTAACTATGCTTGTAAGTATATTTCTGTCGGATAAATCATCTCCCTATGCTGAGGCAAGGCTGTTTAGGAGTCTTGTCATCCACAAAGCTCTGTGTGTTGGCCCACGAAAGATATCATCTTGAGTCAGTGGAAAACAGACACAGGAAAAAAATGAAGGGGACCTCAAAATCTCAGTGTTCTGAGGGTGCCATAGGATTTAGCATGATGGATGTCTTAGGCCAGAGGAACTGGGTGCATGGATGTGCTTACAATTAAAGCATACTCTGCAAATGTCTATACTAGTAATGGTGCAAAGTGACTGAGGATGACAGTGCCCATAGATGGGACAGGAGAGTACCAGCTTCTGTGGCATTCATATCCATTTATTGCACAGACTTCTGCAGGCACAGACCTGAGCAAGCAAGTCCAATTCCTGTCCCTGCAGGCACTCTCATGCAGCTTACGCAGTTGAGGGTGGGGTTTTAGGCAGCTTGACTGAAATGGGGAAGAGCGAGGGGAGACTACTTGGGTGGAGAGCAAGTTCAGTGAAGGGGAATGTAATGAAAACTTCTTCAAACCACAGGCAAGTGCTATTTTTAGACTAGAACTGGGCATATGGCAAATGTTTTTGTTACATGTTTTGGCTTTAGCAAGCAAGGCTATAGCTTCTCTTGGGTCATTGTTTGCTAAACCTACAGAAAAGTCATTTCTGAGTAGCTGTGGAGATGCTTTGGAGGGTTGTTATTTGTGGTCTTTTTGCATTGTTCTCTCCATCCCACCTCCCCTACTGCAAGGTCACGCTGAGTCTCAGAGTAGAGTAACAGTCCAGCGTTGGTCAAATTTCTGGCAAAGGTGTGCTTGTGATATTGCAGCTCCTTCTACAGGCATGACTGCTCCACATCACGTTTCCTTGCTTTGTAAGGTACTGGACCAAATACCCACACGGAATTTGAATTAACACCCCTCTTTGTGTGTGCTATTTTGTACTTTGATGCTTTCTGTCTGGGTGGATTATTTTGACCCCACATTGTTCAGGTGGGGAAGAATTGGAACTGTGTAGCTAATAATGAAAATCAAACTACATATGACTAAATGAAGTTCTTGCACCTTTGTAAATCTTGAAGAAGAATTCTATTGCTGTGTAATGGCTGAGTCTGTTAACTTATTAAACCACATGAAAATCAAAACCCGAGTCTGATTTCATACTTGGTGTAGTGCTGTGAATTTCCCTCCAACTGTCCCTGTCTGCCCTGAATTCTCCCACTCAAATGATGGCAAACTGGGTATACCCATGCAAGTGTCTGTAACACCCCAAAACATTTCCATATGTGGGGGTATATTGGCGTGTACCAGTATTACAGACGGGACTGCCTTGGTCTGTCTGGCCTCGGCGGCTGACCAAATAGCGGCACCTGTGGTGTTTTCTCCCCAGGGACACTATTCAGTGCCTGTGCTTGCAGCTGAGCATGTGGAGACAAGTCCAGGCACACCCCGAGCTCCAGTGTTTCCGGGCTGGAGCTTTCTTTGAGGGGGTCACTCCTCAGGCCTTCCTGAGCTGGAGGTTCCTTTACGGCGAGGTGAAGACAGGAGCTGGTCCCGATGGAGAGTTTTTAATCCAGAGTTTTATTTCGATGGCACGGTCTCTGAATCTTGCAATAATTCCCATGAACTCTCTAACAGAACTCTTCCACCAGAACCACGACTGTGTGGTCTGCTTGCCCTTTTACCTGGGCAGAGGGGCAGGGGAGGGGACCCAGGGAGCACCAACCAGGCACAGGGGGAGGGGGTCTCAGGTGAGAGGGACACCTGGGTGGGCCAGTGGCCCCCCAGGGGGTGGAGAGCGTCCTTTGAACCTGCCAATTGCTCAATGCTCTCCTTGGAATCACTGGGTTGATAGACAGTGCCCAGCAGGGGTCAAGGGTGGGGAAAGGAAGGGTGATTGACAACCCACCTGGGGAAGGAGATTTCTGGGAGAAACCAGGGGAAACTGAGGCAAATCATGACATCACACCGCAACAGGGGTAAATCGAGTTTCCTTTACTCTGGGTTGGCACATAGGAGAAATACCTGCAGTGGAGGAGAAGGTGAGTAGGGTATGAGAGGGTTTGGGTGGGGTTCTCCCAAAAAAGGGAGGTTACAGCCCAAAAATGCATGGGAGTTTAGGGGGTGTGTTTGTTCAAAAAATATTGTAGTGGTTTTAGTTTGTTAATTTTGAGATTTTTTTGGTTAAAGAGTGGTGAGTTTGGTGTTGGCTAATTATTAATGTATTTATTTTTTGTTGTGGGATAGGATTAGGAGAAAGGTAAAATAGGTTTAAAATTTTAAAAGGGTATAAAGAAAAAATTATAGTAATTAAAGAGTAATAAGAATTTTTAGAATAAAATTTTTAGAATATTTTTCTTCTCTTAATTTTTTTCTTACTGATAATATAAAGAAACACAACTTAAAATTCTAGTTCATTTATTACTTTTAAATTAGTTTTTTTGAGTTTAAGGAGAAAAGTTTGTTTTGTCCATGTTATGGAGATTTCTTTATAAGGAAAAATGGTTTTTTTTGTGGTTTTAAATTTTTTTTATGAATAGTAGTTTGGGAAAATTTGTAATTGTGAATTTTTGGATTTTTTAATAGTTGTGTTTATGGGTTATGTTAATTTATGGGGTATTGTTTTAAAGATGAGTTGTTTAAAGATAAAAGTTTTAATTATTTATTTCTAAAATTATTTTTCTTTCTGGGAAAGAGATTTTTTGGGGGGTATAGAATTTTTTGTTGTTTAATTTTTTATAGTATTATAGTTATTTTGATATCTTTTTTATGGGGTTTTTACATTAATTTGAACATTTTATTTTTTTATAGTTTTATGTGTTATAGGGAAATAGAGGGGTTTTTAATAGTTTTATAAGAGGATTTTAGTTTTAAGATTAAGTGTCCTGATTGGTATTTTTTATTTGGGATTTAATTTTTTGTTGACTTAGATGTTTTTATGGTTTTTAAAATATGTTTGTATTTTCTTTTTTTATTTGAGGGAGGATTGAAGTTTTTAAAGAGGTAATACTTTGGGGTTTGTAGATGGTTACTTGGTGTTTGTGGTGGGAATTGTGGTTGGGGTTGTGTTAGGATTAGTTGTGTGGTTGGTTTTTGGGGTTTTTGTGTTTAATTTTAGTTGTAGGGTTATTTTGTGTGGGTGGTAGGGTTGTTTTTTGGTTTTAGTTGTATGATTTTTTGTGGGAGTTGTGCTGGGGGGAGGGGATTTTGTGGTAAGATATTAATAGTTGTGGTTAGATTTTGTTTTGGTTAGGGTTTTTGTCCCTGCCTGGCAGGTGTTGGGGCCCGGAACAACCTTGTTACAGGCCAGAAGGTAAAAGGAAGTTCCCGGGTTTCTTTCACCTTTAATGTGTTTTTCACAGAGGCGTGTCTAGTTTTCTAGTGGCTGGAAGCCTTGCATCACTTCCCTAAATATCTCCCACGCAAAACTGACAAACACAAAAACCTGTAGCTTCCCTTATCTTTATATACAAATAATATATAACCACAGGCCCCTGCACAGGAAGGCCGGCCCTTTTCCCTGGGAAACAAAACTCACCAGGCCAGGTTCCTGATGTCAGTTTGCAGGAGGCACTTGGCACTGTCAAACCAGCCACACTTGCTTGTGGTGGCAATACATGTAGATAGCCTTCATTAGAAGTCCCAAGGAGAGTTATGGCATTCTTATTATTAGTACTCTTCTCCACCTTACTTAATTCCATGTAAAGCACTTGTTAGTACTGACGAAGAACTAATTATTTAATTTAATAGCAAATTACCCAAATTATCTAATCATGCTACCTGGACACAGAGTTGTGTGTCTTACCCATGTCTGCCGCTTTAGTCCAAGGTGCTGTAGCAAATAGGAAAATGTTTGTTTTTCTGTGAAGAGTTTTCTCCTGCAGCAAGCCCTTTATCCCCTCAAACTGAAGTCAGAGGAGCTAAACAGCTGAAGCTGCTCCGAGGGCTTTTATACCCGGTAGGATTTGCCCCCTCCCTTTTACCGTGCGCCGTGGCAAGGAGAGGTGGGCCCCATCAGGGGTATATTAACCCCAGGCTTTGCTGAGGGGCTTCATTCCCTCCTTTGGCTTTGCTCAGGTAGGAGCTCTCATCTCATTTGAGCAACGAGGCTTTTTCAGCTTCTATCAGGTTGTTTTCTGTAGGTGCTTTTGGGCACACGAAGCAAAAGAAGCTTTGAAGATACTGTGTGGAAAACAGCATGGAGTAGAGGGAATTTCAGGATTTTGGCTTGTGGGTTCAGAGGTGGTAAGGTGCTTTTGTACTTTCTGGTTTTGGTGGGTTTTTTTTTTTTTTTTTTGGGGTTTTTTTGGTTTTTTTTTTTTTTAGGAGGAATGCAAATTCCTGAAATTCCAAATTGTGTCCAGTAGGCCACTTTTTTCAGTAGATTCATAACCTCACAAAAGGGATTTGCCCTGTGTCCAAGATAGTATTTGAGACTGAGGCTTCAAATGAGTTAAGTGTTGTGACTAGGAGAGGGAGCATGAAGAGTTTATAATAACTTCAGTTAGGAGTTATTGTGGGTGGTTTTGAAGGCACCGTTTTTTTTTTTTTTTTTTTGGGGTTTTTTGGTTTTTTTGGTTTTTTTTTTTTTTAGGAGGAATGCAAATTCCTGAAATTCCAGATTGTGTCCAGTAGGCCACTTTTTTCAGCAGATTTATAACCTCACAAAAGGGATTTGCCTTGTGTCCAAGATACTATTTGAGATTGAGGCTTCAAATGAGTTAAGTGTTGTGACCAGGAGAGGGAGCGTGAAGAGTTTATAATAACTCCAGTTAGGAGTTATTGTGGGTGGTTTTGAAGCCACCAGGGTGAGAAACGGTGTCTATTTGAGTGCCTCCCAAGGTTTTTCTCTAGCATAGCAGAGGCATTCGCAGGCCTTACAGCAAACAAGCTCATCCACAGCAGTCAGTGTAACTGTGTTTCTAACCCAGGTGCCACTCAGAGTAACAGCCACACCCTTGGACACAGGATGAAGATGACAACTCAAGGACCCAGCCACCCTGATGTGGATTCTCATTCCTGGACATCCAAAAGATAAGTCAAGGGCCATGACTCACAGAAGGGGGCCGTCGTGTCAGGTCTTACCGGGAGGGATTTTTGAGTCAGCTTTGGAACTGAGGATATCCAGGATACGTCATCCTAAGGCCACACGAAAGGCAAGCGTCACTTTTGATCCCAGCGCCGAGACGCACAGGGCAGAGCAGTTCCGGCACGTGTCTTGTCACATGGGTATTGTGCCTTGTGTGTTGTTTGGCTGTCTCATGTCTTTTCCCTTAGCTCTTTGTGAGGCCTGTCAGAAACCCTGGCATCCTTTCTAGCATCTGCAATCTCTGCATTTCTTGGCCTGGCACCAGTGCCATAGGACTTTTGACTCGGGAGCTCAGACAGGCATCAGAACTGCACCTCTCTTTAGAAGCATCCAGTCCGAAGTCTTCCAAGGTCTCGTTCCGAGCCGTACGGACAGCTGCACCCCGCAAGGATCCATTATTGCGGATTAGGACTCGAAAGGACACGAGGATAGGTAGAGGATTCTGACAGCAGGATTCTCAGGCATCTTTGCAGTTCTTTGAAGAAATCATTCAGTTAGCATCTTCTTCCTCCAGGGTTCCCTGACCTCATCATCAGTCAGTCTCATCTGGGTCATATTGTTTTCCTTTCTCCTTGCAGTCATTCCTCTCACTCAAAATTTTGTGTCTGTGTTGTGTCCCTGTTGTTTGTCACGTCCTGTCCTGTCACAGGTGTCTGCACATATTTGTGCCGGAGCTGCTCTGCCCTGCCGCATAGTCTGGTGCGATAGGACAAATCCCGGGGGCTTGAAATGTGTAGTGTGGGGTGTAGTTGGATTCTAGATGGTATTCCTAGATGGGCAAACAAGATGTTTGGAGCTGTGAAGTTATCCAGCAGCCCTTTGACTTTTGTCCTGACTTTTTCTTTCAGATGCAGATGGATAAAATCCATAGCAGAGCACCCCATCCCGGGTGAGTGGGTTTCCCCGAGCGGGTCAGTCCCTGTTTGTCTCTGCAGGGGGAGCGTGAATGGTGACTTTGTGTTACAGCATTGTTCTTTTTCTTTATTTTTAGGAAGTAAAGCCTTCTAGCAGCAGACAAGGCAAAGTGGTCAAGGTGAGCAGTGACTAGTGGACAGAAGCTGTTGTAATTGCTGAGATCTCAGTTTCTGGTGCAACTCTAAGCAGGCCTTCTCATTTGTGTGCTTTAGGCAATCCATTTGGAGTACGCATAACTCCCCGTCACACACTGGCTGATGGATTGTGATTGTTGCTCTTGTGAGCCCTGTGGAAGTATTACAGGACTTGGTGATGAAGCGTCTGCCTTTTCTATTTAAAGGAGTCATCCGGGGAGACTTTGGCAGTGCCTGAGGAGAGGTGGTGAGTCAGGGAATAGGGAGGAGGAGTGGGGACCCACTCCAGTTTCAGCAATGCCACATCACCTCCTCTCCTCCTAACCGAGGCGAACCCAGCGACGACGGCATCAGCCTGAGAGCGCAGCCGAATCGTGCGGCATTCATAAGAGACCCAGGCATTGCAGGAGAACGGTGAGTAGCAGAATTATTGGGTTTTGGCCGATGTGCTGCCAAGACCAGGCACTGATGCTCTGTTTTCTTGAATGCAGCTGACTAAGAGGCAACGGCCCGGCTGAGGTGCGCAGGGCAGAGCAGTCCCGGTGTGTATTGTGTCACTTGTCTATTGTGCATTCTGTGTGTTTGGCTGTCTCATGTGTTTTACCTTAGCCCTTTGAGGGGCCTATCAGAAACTCTGGCATCTTTCTTAGCATCTGTGATCTCTGCATTTCTTGGCCTGGCACCAGTGCCATAGGGCTTTTGACTCAGGAGCTCAGACAGGCATCAGAATTGCATTTCTCTTTGGAAGCATCCAGTCAGATGTCTTGGAAGGTCTTGTTCCGAGCCGTACGGACAGCTGCGCCTCGCAAGGATCCATTATTGCGGATTAGGACTTGTAAGAAGTAGAGGATTCTGACCGTAGGATTCACAGGCATCCGTCTTTGCAGTTCTTAGAAGAAATCATTCAGTTAGCATCTTCTTCCTCCAGGGTTCTGTGAGCCTCATCAGCTTGCCGTCAGTCTAACCTCGGTCATCTAATGTTGCATTCTGTCGGTCCTTGCAGTCATTCTCCTTGCCAAGTGATTTCTGTCTCTGTTGTGTCCCCGTTGTTTGTCACGTCCTGTCCTGTGTCACGGGTGTCTGCACATATTTGTGCCGGAGCTGCTCTGCCCTGCCGCATAGCCTGGTGTGCTAGGACAAATCCTGGGGGCTTGAAATTTGTAGTGTGGGGAGTAGTTGGATTCTAGATGTGATTTGTAGATGGACCCAAGATGTCTGGAGCTGTGAGGTTGTCCTGCAGCCCTTTGACTTTTGTCCTGACTTTCTTTCAGGTGCAGACGGATAAAATCGATAGCAGAGCACCCCAACCCAGGTGAGTGGGTTCCCCCGAGCAGGTCCGTCCCTGTTTGTCTCTGCAGGGGGAGTGTGAATGGTGACTTTGTGTTACAGTATTGTTCTTTATTTTTAGGAAGTAAAGCCATCTAGCAGCAGTCAAGGTGAGGTGGTCAAGGTGAGCAGTGACTAGTGGACAGAAGCTGTTGTTATTGCTGAGATCTCCATTTCTGGTGCAACTCTAAGCATTCACTGTTTTTTTTATTTTAGGTGGTCCACTTGCATCCCATGCCAGCCAAGGATGCCTGATGCCAGGTAAGTGCAAGGTTATGATGTACGTGTGGTTTATTTGTCAGGTTAGGGAGGTTGTGTTTTCACAGTATCTCAGCATGGTTTTTTGCTTTGTTTCTTTGCATTGGCTCTCGCTGTCCTCAGTGTGCCAAGGAACAGAGGCAAGCAGGTGAGTCAGTGTTTAGGCAGGGTGTTACAGCACTCATAGGCGAGTGTTATGCAGCAGCATGCTAAGCGTGTACCTTTTCTTTTTGCAGGTATCTTCCGGGCAGTCTCTGGATTTGAATCAAGATTTGACGTGAGTTGGGGCAGTGGTGTGGAGGAGTCCTGGGGATTACTCTTTGTGAGGGCAATAGTCACATTTTCTGTTTTGTCTTAGGTACCTTGAGGAGGTTTGTAGCCAAAGTTTGGAAAGAGCAGCACCGAAGAACTCGGCAACGTCTCAGCGTCCACGTCCCACCGGCGATGGATTTTGTCACCTTGTCTTCCAAAAGATAAGTGTTGGGCCCTGTAGTTGGGGGGAGAGAAAAAACCTTTACTCTCACAGGGCGCAATTTGATGTTAGCTTAGCGGAGCAGTCTGTAGCGGAACAGGTCCCTTGGAAGTAAAGGGAGAGGGTTTCTCCTGAGCCTCACCAGAGCCTTTGCCGGGCAGGGCAGTTCCGACCCGTCTCCGCGTTCTCGCGAACTTTGCGTCGTCAGCCTTCTTCGACCCTCGACGTCGTCGCGGATCCTTCTCCCGAGGAGCTCGCCTTCAGGTCCGGAGCTATAGCCACCATCACCCGCCAGTCTTTGCTTCCTTCTCTAGGCCCACTGAGCCTCTCGAGCATCCTCTTAACTGCTTTGGCAGCAACTCCGTTTAAGGTGTCGTTTCATCAAGCACTCTTGCCATAGGGTTCGCTTTCCTTTGGCATCTTTGGCCTCTGGCTCATCTTGCACTAGAAATCTTGAGTCCATAAGGTGAAACTGCCAGGCGGTTTCCATCTGAGTCATCTGTGTCTGTGTCGTCTGTGTCTGTGTCGTCTGTGTCTGTGTCGTCTGTGTCTGTGTCGTCTGTGTCTGTGTCGTCTGTGTCTGTGTCATGTATTCTGCATTCATTGTCTTCTGTGTCATTGGCCTTTGTTACATCTCTACGCTGTATGGGCATCATTCTGTGCCATATCAGCCATATTTTACTCACATTCCTTCCTGGACATGGCTTATTCTGCCATCTTTACGTTTTTACTCTTTGAGACACGAAGAAGTACAAAAGATGTTCTCACAGATCTTCCATCTCAGCTTTGGTAGCGCCTTTTTTTCCTCATGGCGTTCTCTCGGGCTTCTATAGGGAGCGTCTTACACCCTCTCACGTGACCGGCATAGTTCCGTAGGTTCCGCCTTCTCAAAGGGTATAGCGCCCAAGAATTCATCTTCCAGAGACTTCTCAAGTCCTGGTTTATATTGCATGCGCTTATGTTGTCTGTACCTATCTTGCCTTATATTGTATGTTATTATGTTGTATGTACCTATGTTGGCTTATATTGTATGTCCTTATATTGTATGTAATTATCTTGGCACATATTGTATGTACTTGCACGGTATGTAATTATGTCGGCTTATATCGTACGTACTTATACCGTACGTATCCGTGTCGGCTTATATCGCGCGTACTTATATTGCGTCACTTGCGATCGGAGCTGCCCTGCCCTGGCACGTAGTCACAGTTAGGTAGAACACTTATAAAAACTTTACCATTCATCTGTCTTGTGCGGGATTTTGGGTAGAAAACTTATGGGCCTAGAGCGGGGAGAAGTCCTACCTACCAGATAGCCACTCGTTGACCTCCAACCTCCCGTTGTCTCACAGGTCTCAGAAGCTACCGATTTTCCCGGAATCTACCATTTGACATTGCTACCATTTGACGTCGAGCGGCAGCCAGATGACGTGTCGAAGCACATTCTTCAGGGTTTCAAGTAAGGGCCGCAGCGAGCATGTAAGTCGAAGAGCGTGCGTGAGAGCGAGCGACCGTCTGCATCTGCTTGTGTCAGCATGTGGGAGTGTATGCCAACCAGTTCTAACCTTGTGCGTGTGACGTTTGCCTTTTAGGTTTTCCAACACATTTTAAAATTTAGAATAAAAAATCCCCAGCCGGGGGTTTTTTTTTTTCCCCCCCGGCTGGGTTTTTTTTTCCTCGGTCCCGGCCGGTCTGCGAGGCGACGTTCATCGCCAAAGTTTGGGCGCAGACCGTCAAGGGACCGGGGTTTTTGTCAGGCAGGAGGATTTTTTCGGAGGCTCCCGGGAACCACGTTCCCGAGGAACGCCGCGAATGCGTGCCGGGGGTCAGGGGAGCGAGCGAGGTGCGAGCGAGGGTGGGTTCGTGCGTAAGCTGAATGAGAGGTGTGCGTGTCTGTGTCGATGACAGGTTCTAACCTTGTGCATGTGACTTTTGCCTTTCAGGTTTTTTAACACATTTTAAAATTTAGAATAAAAAATCCCCAGCCGGGGGTTTTTTTTTGTTTCCCCCCGGCTGGGTTTTTTTTTCCTCGGTCCCGGCCGGTCCGCGAGGTGACGTTCATCGCCAAAGTTTGGGCGCAGACCGTCAAGGGACCGGGGTTTTCGTCAGGCAGGAGGATTTTTTTCAGAGGCTCCGGGGAACCACGTTCCCGAGGACCGATGATGTCTCGGGTGTTATCGAGCAGGTGAGATGAGAGCGGTGGAGCGTTCGTGCGTAAGAGGAAGGAGGCGTTCGTGGGGGATGAGTGTCGTGTTCTGTGCGCCGTATTTGTTTTGGGGTTTCTGTAACAATAAGTCCAAATGTAATGAAAATAGGAAAAAGGTTCTCTTGTGTTAATATGTGTTTGGCTTTTATTGGTCTGTGTTGTTCTGTATTTGCGTTAGCCGCTGCATTTCTGTATATTGCTCTGTATGTGAATTGGCCTTTTACCAGCGTGTGTATGGATTGTATCTGTACTTGCCTTTGTATACGGTGTTTCCATGTGTTTTGCTGAACTGTACATAAGAAATTTCATTCAATAAAGTTGAATCAACCCTAATCAAGATACACCCTGCCCCCTTTCCCCCGTCCCCCCTGCTTTGTCTCCTGTCTTTATGTGGTGTGGTCTAGTCATTTTTTTCCACTGCCTTTCTTCCTATTGCCTCTCACTTTTCTGTTCCTAGCTTGATTTCTGTCTGTCTCTATCCCTGCGTTTGTTTCTAGCTCTGTCTGTGCTTCTGTAACTTTGTTTCCCTGATTTTTCTCCCCCTCCGTTTCTGT
>NW_024501792.1:0-889 GCF_017590055.1 Onychostruthus taczanowskii | reverse complement strand
TCTCTTCTGTTTTGTCTCTCTTCTCTTGTCACTCTTCGCTCTTCTATTCTGTCTCTTGTCACTCTTTCTCTCTTAACTCTGTTCTAGGTTGTCTGTATTTTCTCTTCACACTCTCTCTTCCCTCTGTCTCTTTCACTCTCTTCTCTTTTCATTCTATCCTATTATGTTTCTCTTCTGTCTCTCTTCTCTGTTCCCTCTCTTCTGGTTTCCTGTATCCCTTTTGTCTCTTTTCCTTTCTTTTTCTCTTCTCTCTCCTCTCTTTTCTCTCTCTTCTCACCTCTTCTCTCTCTTTTCTCCTCTCTGTTTTTCTCTTTTCTTCTCTCTCCTCTCTCTTTTCTCTTTGTCTTCTCTCTCCTGTCTTTTCTCTCTATTTTCTTCTCTCTCTTTTCTCTTCCCTCTCTCCTCTCTTGTCTCTTTTCTTGTCTCTCTTCTCTCTTTTCCTATCTCTGTTCTCTTTGTCTTGTCTCTCTTCTCTCTCTTCTCTCTCTTTTCCTTCTCTCTCTCCTCTCTCTCTCTACATTTAGATTAAAAAAGCAGCAGTAGAAACTTTCAGGCTCCCTGGGAGTAAATAAAAAAAAAAAAAAAGATTTAAAAACAACCATTTACTCCCCGGGAGCCTGAAATTTTCTACTGCTGCACCAGACATATAGTTTTTCTTCTTTTTATATATACCCCTATATAGGGCCCCTAATTAGCCCCACCTGTCAATAACCCATAGCAACACACATATACCCTAACCCCACCCACGTGCCGAGTCAGATGTTCAATCACCCCCACCTAATTACTCACCCAATCACCTGCCACTCACACGAACCCTAGCAGACAGCTCTCCCTGCCGACCAAAATCAGGTACTACCACTGTAGCGCCACCTGGCGCCCACAATGCATT
>NW_024501791.1:0-733 GCF_017590055.1 Onychostruthus taczanowskii | reverse complement strand
AAATCCCCCCAAATCACCCCAAAATCCCCATTTTCCCCCAGTGACGCACACACAGCGGGGGGGCAGGGCCGGCGTTTATTGGGGACCGGAAAGGGGGCGGGACCCCCGGGTTTGGGGAGGGGTCCCGGGTTTGGGGAGGGGTCCCGGCCTTGGGGAGGGGTCCCGGGTTTGGGGAGGGGTCTCTGCACATTTCGGGGGGATCCCCCCGGATTTTTGGGGCGGATCCTCTCCGGATTTGGGGAGAAATCCCCCCCCAAGTTTTTGGGGAGGGGTCTCTTCAGATTTTGGGGAGGGGTCCCTGAGGATTTGGGAAGGGCAGCTTCCCTGGGATTTTGGGGAGGGGTCCCCCGGGTTTTGTGGGTGATCCCCCCCCCATTTTTGGGGTGAATTCCACGGATTTTGGGCTGGGTTCCCCCCAGATTTTGGGGAGGGGTCTCTGCAGATTTTGGGGCGATCCCCCCGGATTTTGGGGAGGGATCCCCCCAAGTTTTTGGGGAGGGGTCCCCGGGGTTTTTGGGGAGGGGTCCCGGGGGGTTTTTGGGGAGGGGTCCCCAGGGGTTTTTTGGGGTAATCCTCCCAGATTTTTGGGGTGATTCCCCCGGATTTTGGGTGGGACCTCCCAAATTTTTGGGGAGGGGTCTCTGCAGATTTGAGGGTGACCCCGCTGGATTTTGGGAGGGGTCCCCGGGGGGTTTCAGGGAGGGGTCCCGGGATTTTTGGGGAGGGGTCCTGG
>NW_024501790.1:0-727 GCF_017590055.1 Onychostruthus taczanowskii | reverse complement strand
TCCAACAACTTGATTTGCTCAGTGTGGATAAGAGCCTGAGGGAAGTCCTTTTTAGATGTAATTTCAAGTTTTTAAGGGTTTTTTAATATCTTTTTAATATGTTTTCGTATCACTGGCTGTCTGGAATATATTGAGGTGCTCAAGTGTTGTAGCAATAGGTGCCAATACAGCTGAAGCAGGTGTACACAAATTAATTAGAAAGGATATTTCAGGGAGAGGATGAGGAAAAAAAGTGGAATGTTATGGTGAAGTCTGTAGGTTTTGGGAGGTTTTATACAATTTTAGGAAATTTTTCAGTCCTATCAAGCATTCCATTATCTGTTCTCTGGTGGCTGTAGCATGCTGTGCCTGGAGGAAAAACTACTCTGCTTTCTTGTTTTTTAAAGAAAGGAAGGGTTTAATGTAAGGCTTAATAAACTGGGGATGTTAAAACACCCTTTTAGTTCAGTAACAAGAATGAATCTCCTGATAGCCCAATTCTCTTAAGGCTGAGGGTCTTTGATTGCCCTCAGTCCTGCAAAGTGCAGGGGGCTTTGGAGCTGGGAATTCAACCTTGTGCCAGGAGTTGTGCTGCTGAGGGTGTTTGTGTGTACAGTTGGGTGTTTGAGGATTCTCACAATACTACAAATGGAGAACAAAAATAAACTTTGAATAATGTAAATAATAGAAAGATGCTAAGACAAAGGGGCACCTTCTGATTCCTTGTGAAGGCTGAGCTAGAGCAGAG
>NW_024501789.1:0-733 GCF_017590055.1 Onychostruthus taczanowskii | reverse complement strand
GGCTGGGGTGGGCAGGGACTGGGAATGGAGTGGGAATGGAATGGGCTGGGCGGGATTGGGAGGGATTGGGAATGGACTGGATTGGACTCGGAGGGACTGGGAGAAACTGAGATGAACTGGGAATGGACTGGAACGGATTGGGATTGAACTGGGAGGGACGGGGAATGGGCTGCGAGGGACTGGAAAGGACTGTGGTGGCACTGGGAGCTGCTGGAGCAATGAACTGGCAATTAACTGGGAATGAAGCGCGCGGCACTGGGAGGCAAAGGCCAGCGCGGGCACTCGGCGCTGCGGGATCTGCCTGACAACAGATGAGTCATCACAGAGACGCGATCTCATTGGATGAGAAGCGTCCTTTTTACGCGTCGCTTAAAAGGACGCGCGTGGGGAAAACTGGAAGAGACTGGGAGGGATTGGGATGGGCTGGGAGAGCCGCGGTGGTTCCTGAGGGGGATAGGAGGCCCCGGGGATGGGCACAAGGGGGGCTGAGAGCTCTGGGGCGATGCCCAGGGAGGTTTGGAGGGGCCGCAGGGTCATGGGCAGGGCAGGGCCCGAGGGGACACGCTCTGCCCCGCGCTCACCTCGGCGCTCCGTGAAGAACGGGGTTAACTCCTGGTAGTTGTGCCGGCAAAGTGTGTCCACCTGAGCCCGTCTGCTCTCCATCCATTGCGGGTTATTGTTCCAGCACCTGGCAACCCTCTCCCCCAAGGGGGTGAACCCCACGTAGTGCCCC
>NW_024501788.1:0-734 GCF_017590055.1 Onychostruthus taczanowskii | reverse complement strand
CCTCAAAAGAGTCCTCAATCAGCAACAGAGAGAAACAAAAATCTTTTCTCCAGTTGAAAGACTTTGTAAGGCTCTCTACGTCATCAGCTTCCTGAACTGTACAACATCAGAGCCTGACCCACCAATACTTCGCCACTTTGCAAATACCACCCAAGCAAAGCTCACTGAGAAAGCACCTGTGCTAGTGAAGGACCCAGAAACACATCAAATTTATGGACCTTTCCAACTGATTACCTGGGGAAGAGGGTATGTGTGTGTTCTACTACCATCTGGTCCAAGATGGTACCCAGGGAAAAACATAAAACCATACCTAAGCACTGCAAATACCACTTCCACAAGCAGTGGGAAAAACATAAAACCATACCTAGGCACTGCAAATACCACTTCCACAAACAGTGACAAGAATCCATCCTGAGTCAAACACAAGACCTCCTCAAAACCAGACCAGTTCTGCCTGGAGACGAAGATGTCGCCGAACATCCATATGTGGAGGGGATGACCATCCCATCACGGGACAGCAGACAAAACAGAAAGCTGAACAACATTCTGCCGCATCAAGCCGTAGGCCAGACAGAGCCTGAAAACAAAACTGTTCTCTGAATTATATGTTACGACCCTTTTTACCCTAAAAAACCCTATTATCCCCTTTCTTAACTCTTACCAAAAGCCTCTAGCTTTATACGCACTCTCCCTCCCTTAGCTCATAGAAAAAAAAAACCAAAAACCAAAAACCA
>NW_024501787.1:0-734 GCF_017590055.1 Onychostruthus taczanowskii | reverse complement strand
TCCACCCCAGAACCCCCCACATCCACCTCAAAAGTGAAGCCCACAAACCTGGGTGTTTTTCCCATTTTGGGGATTTTTTTCCCCAATTCCCAAGGGGTTTTTTTCCCATTTTTGAGATTTTCTTCTCTATTTCCTGGCTGTTTTTTCCCATTTTTCTGGTTCTTTCCCCCTTTCCCGGGTGTTTTTTCCAATTTTTGAGATTTTCTTCCCCATTTCCCAGGAGTTTTTTCCCATTTTTCTGGGTTTTTTCCCCATTTCCTCACTGTTTTTTCCCATTTTTCTGGGTTTTTTCCCCATTTCCTCACTGTTTTTTCCCATTTTTCTGGGATTTTTTCCCCATTTCCTCACTGTCTTTTCCCATTTTTCCGGGTTTTTATCCCATTTCCTCACTGTTTTTTCCCATTTTTCTGGTTCTTTCCCTATTTTCCTCACTGTTTTTTCCCATTTTTCTGGGTTTTTTCCCCATTTCCTCACTGTTTTTTCCCATTTTTCTGGGTTTTTTCCCCATTTCCTCACTGTTTTTTCCCATTTTTCTGGGTTTTTTCCCCATTTCCTCACTGTTTTTTCCCATTTTTCTGGGTTTTTTCCCCATTTCCTCACTGTTTTTTCCCATTTTTCTGGGTTTTTTCCCCATTTCCTCACTGCTTTTTCCCATTTTTGGGATTTTTTCCCCCTTTCCCGGCTGTTTTTTCCCATTTTTCTGCTTCTTTCCCCATTTCCCGGTGTTTTTTCCC
>NW_024501786.1:0-734 GCF_017590055.1 Onychostruthus taczanowskii | reverse complement strand
ATATTTACATATAAATACAATTATATATATATACACATATTCACGCTGCTGTTCATGCTGATATTTACATATAAATACAATTATATACATATACTCATACATATACACACATATCCCCATTCCTACCCCAATAACGGTACCCGATACCCAACTATCGATCCCTATCGATCCCCTATCGATCACCTATCGATCCCCAGGCCAGCTGTGCACGCTGCTGTTCGTGCTGGCGCTCCGCGGGCCGCTCTGCCTCCCGGCGCTGCTCTACGGGCTCTGGCTGCTGGCGGACCGCCACACGCCCCGCCGCGGGGGGCGCCCTTGCGCCTGGGTGCGCGCCTGGCCTGTCTGGAACCACTTCCGGGACTACTTCCCCATCTCGGTGATCCTCGAGGGAAATGGCGGGAAATCGGATTTTTGGGGCGGCATTTCTGAGGGTTTTGGGGGGATTCTGGGCTGTTTGGGGTCACTGGGTGGGGTTTGTGGTGCCTGAGGGTGATTTTTGGGGAGGTTTGGTGGCGCCTGAGTGGAGTTTGGGGGGGTTTTTGGAGGTCCCTGGATGAGGCTTTGGGGTGTCTTGGGTGAGGTTGGGGAGGGGTTAGGGGGATTTGGTGGCGCCTGAGTGAAGCTTGGGGAGATTTGGGGTCCCTGGATGGGTTTTGGGGGGATCTGGGGGGATTTAGGGGGCATTGGGGGTTCTGGAGGACCGCCAGACGCCCCGCCGCCAGGAGGCGCCCTTG
>NW_024501785.1:0-734 GCF_017590055.1 Onychostruthus taczanowskii | reverse complement strand
GATTTTAGGGGGAAAAATGGGGGAATTTGGGGCAGGGAGGGTGCAGCTCCAGCAGGCTCAGCAGGGTCTCAATTCCTAAAAAAATCCAAAATTTGGGGGATTTGGGAAAAAAAAATGGGGAATTTGGGTGAAAAAATGGGGATTTTAGGGGGAAAAATGGGGGGAAATTGGGAATTTTGGGGGAATTTTGGGGAAAAACAGAGAAAAAATTGGGATTTTGGGGGAAATTTGGGGAAAAATTTGGGGGAAAAAGGGAAAGTTTGGAAGAAATTTGGAGAAATTGGGGGAAAATTTTGGGGAAAAATTTGGAGAAATTTTGGGGAAAAATGAGGAAATTAGAGCAAAAAATGGGGAAAAAATGTGATTTTGGGGGAAATTTGGGGGAATTTTGGGGGGAAAATGGGGAATTTTGGAAGAAATTTGGAGAAGAAATTGGGGAAAAATTGGAGAAAAATTTGGGGAAAAATTTTGGGGAAAAATGAGGAAATTAGAGCAAAAAATGGGGGAAAAATTGGGATTTTGGGGGGAGTTTTGGGAAAAATTTTGGGGGAATTTAGAGAAAAAAATTTGGGATTTTTGGGGGAATGGGAAAAAAAGTGGGGGAATTTAGAGAAAAAAAATTGGGATTTTGGGGGGAATTTTGGGAGAAATTTGGAAAAGAATTGGGGAGTTTAGGGAAAAAAAATTGAATTTTTTGGGAGGGAAACGGGAAAAAATTGGGGAAAATTTGGAAA
>NW_024501784.1:0-735 GCF_017590055.1 Onychostruthus taczanowskii | reverse complement strand
TGACACTGGATGGGCTTTGAGGTCCCTTTTAGCCCAAACCAGGTGGGTTTCAGTGCATTTTCCCAGCCCATCAGGTGGGTTTGTGCAGGAGCTCCTCACGTTGCTCCTGCTGCTCCTTGCAAGGGCCCCGGCTGCAGCCCCCAGGCTGGGGATTGAGGCTTTTTGGTTTTTCACTTCAGTTGGAGCAGTGGCTGCTCCAAGCCCTTCCCACACTGGGCCATGGTTTGGGCAGTGCTCCCCAGGTACCAGAGAACAGGAGCAGGGCTTTGCTGCTGCTTGGGCTGCTGAAGGCTTTGAGAGCCAGAGGGTTGCTGAGCCAACTCTGCACATCCCCACAGTCCCTCAGAGCTGCCTGGACTTCCCACTTGGCTCAAGGCTGCATTTTTCCCCTTGACTGAGGTCTGTTTAAGCTGAGTTAAGCTCTGTGACAAACTCAGCATTACGTTGCTGAGCTGGATGTGCTCACATGGCTCTTACTGACCTTTTACCTCACCTACCTGGCAAAAAAAGCTCTTAAAAATCGCATCACATCCTGATTATTTCACATCCTCTGTGAATCTGTCGTCGGAGAGTGTCTTGGGCTGGCCATGGTGCTCACAGGGGGAGCTGCTTGCTTTTGGTTTCTGACTTTTGTTCTCCTTTCTCTTCACTCCTTGGAGATCAATTCAATTTTTAAGACAGTTTTTGTTGGGGTTTTTTGTTGTGTTAATGCAGCTGAACTAATATGATTACATT
>NW_024501783.1:0-735 GCF_017590055.1 Onychostruthus taczanowskii | reverse complement strand
GGAAGTAAAGAAAGGCTGGGGTGGGTCTGTGGCAGGGCAGATAAACTCCAGACTCGCTGGGTTCCAACATCCAAAGGTTCTCACTTCTCTTGGTGTAAAAATGCCACTTCTTATTCCCTTCCATTAGTTATTTTTAGATTAGGAGTCCAAGCAGAGGAAGTGCACCATGGCTGCCACACGTGTGTGGAACTTCCTTATTGCCCTCCTTGGGAATGCTGAGGGTAATTTTTAACTCAGATGTCGTCGCTGCCAAGTCGTGGCTCAGCTGCTGGTGTTTCAAACTCCAACAGCAGCCCGGGTGCCTCACCTACAAATGACTCTTTGATTAATTATGATTCCAAAAATTGCTAATTCATGCTCCACTCATGCTCCTCTGCGTCTCTCACTTAGTTTATCGTCTTTCATCATGGCAAAGGAATGAATACCTTTAGCCGATATTAATGTTGTTATTATTGTTGTTGTACAAATAACATGTTACCATGCTATTGGCAATCCTTGTTTTGTGATAGTTAATGTTAGATAGAAACACTATCAGGACGCCACCCTGATGGCAATGAACCCTGCAAAGGCACTTTCAGCTTAAAATAACACAATAAAACTTAAAACTGATGTAGTTTCTGAGGGTTCAGGCAAGGTGTGGGTCTCCCTCACTCTTTGGAGACATTCAGCTGTATTTTCACAGTATAAAAATATATATTTTTACAGTGACACCATTTTGAGAATCACAAACACTCC
>NW_024501782.1:1432-25492 GCF_017590055.1 Onychostruthus taczanowskii | reverse complement strand
CTTTGATTCTTCTTCTTAATTATAATTACCGAACCAACCAATCTTTGGTTCTTCTCCTTGATTATAATTATAAAACCAGCCAATCTTTGGCGCTTCTTCTTAATTATAATTACCAAACCAACCAAACTTTGGTTCTTCTCCCTAATTAAAATTAAAAAAACAGCCAAACTTTTGTTCTTCCCCTTAATTATAATTACCAAACGAGCCAATCTTCGCTGTTTCTCCCTAATTACGGTTACCAAACCAACCCATCTTTAGCGCCAACCAATATTTGGTGCTTCTCCTTAATTATAATTGCCAAACCAACCAATCTTTGGTTCTTCTCTTTGATTATAATTACCCAAGCAAACCAATCTTTGGTGCTTCTCCTTAATTATAATTATAAAACGAGCCAATCTTTGGTGCTTCTCCCTAATTACAATTACCAAACTGACCCATCTTTAGCGCCAACCAATCTTTGGTGGTTCTCCTTATTTATAATTATAAAACCAGCTAATCTTTGGTGGTTCTCCTTAATTAAAATTACCAAACCAACCAATCTTTGTTGGTTCTCTTTAATTATAATTATAAAACGAGCCAATCTTCGCTGTTTCTCCCTAATTGCAATGACCAACCCAACCCATCTTTAGCACCAACCAATCTTTGGTGGTTCTCCTTAATTAAAATTACCAAACCAACCAATCTTTGTTGGTTCTCTTTAATTATAATTATAAAACGAGCCAATCTTCGCTGTTTCTCCCTAATTGCAATGACCAACCCAACCCATCTTTAGCACCAACCAATCTTTGGTGGTTCTGCTTAATTATAATTACCAAACGAACCAACCTTTGGTTCTTCTACCTTGATTATAATTATAAAACCAACCAATCTTTGGTGCTTCTCCTTAATTATAATTACCAAACCAACCAATCTTTAGCTACCAAACGAACCAACCTTTGGTTCTTCTCCTTGATTATAATTATAAAACCAACCAATCTTTGGTGCTTCTCCTTAATTACAATTAACAAACCAACCCATCTTTAGTACCAACCAATCTTTGATTCTTCTCCTTAATTATAATTATAAACCGAGCCAATCTTCACTGTTTCTCCCTAATTGCAATTACCAAACCAACCAATCTTTAGCGCCAACCAATCTTTGTTGGTTCTCCTTAATTACGATTATAAACCGAGCCAATCTTCACTGTTTCTCCCTAATTGCAATTACGAAACCAACCAATCTTTAGCGCCAACCAACCTTTGGCGGTTCTCCTTAATTATAATTACAAACCGAGCCAATCTTTGGTGCTTCTCCTTAATTACAATTAACAAACCAACCCATCTTTAGTACCAACCAATCTTTGATTCTTCTCCTTAATTATAATTATAAACCGAGCCAATCTTCACTGTTTCTCCCTAATTGCAATTACGAAACCAACCAATCTTTAGCGCCAACCAACCTTTGGCGGTTCTCCTTAATTATAATTACAAACCGAGCCAATCTTTGGTGCTTCTCCTTAATTACAATTAACAAACCAACCCATCTTTAGTACCAACCAATCTTTGATTCTTCTCCTTAATTATAATTATAAACCGAGCCAATCTTCACTGTTTCTCCCTAATTGCAATTACGAAACCAACCAATCTTTAGCGCCAACCAACCTTTGGCGGTTCTCCTTAATTATAATTACAAACCGAGCCAATCTTTGGTGCTTCTCCTTAATTACAATTAACAAACCAACCCATCTTTAGTACCAACCAATCTTTGATTCTTCTCCTTAATTATAATTATAAACCGAGCCAATCTTCACTGTTTCTCCCTAATTGCAATTACGAAACCAACCAATCTTTAGCGCCAACCAACCTTTGGCGGTTCTCCTTAATTATAATTACAAACCGAGCCAATCTTTGGTGCTTCTCCTTAATTACAATTAACAAACCAACCCATCTTTAGTACCAACCAATCTTTGATTCTTCTCCTTAATTATAATTATAAACCGAGCCAATCTTCACTGTTTCTCCCTAATTGCAATTACGAAACCAACCAATCTTTAGCGCCAACCAACCTTTGGCGGTTCTCCTTAATTATAATTACAAACCGAGCCAATCTTTGGTGCTTCTCCTTAATTACAATTAACAAACCAACCCATCTTTAGTACCAACCAATCTTTGATTCTTCTCCTTAATTATAATTATAAACCGAGCCAATCTTCACTGTTTCTCCCTAATTGCAATTACGAAACCAACCAATCTTTAGCGCCAACCAACCTTTGGCGGTTCTCCTTAATTATAATTACAAACCGAGCCAATCTTTGGTGCTTCTCCTTAATTACAATTAACAAACCAACCCATCTTTAGTACCAACCAATCTTTGATTCTTCTCCTTAATTATAATTATAAACCGAGCCAATCTTCACTGTTTCTCCCTAATTGCAATTACGAAACCAACCAATCTTTAGCGCCAACCAACCTTTGGCGGTTCTCCTTAATTATAATTACAAACCGAGCCAATCTTTGGTGCTTCTCCTTAATTACAATTAACAAACCAACCCATCTTTAGTACCAACCAATCTTTGATTCTTCTCCTTAATTATAATTATAAACCGAGCCAATCTTCACTGTTTCTCCCTAATTGCAATTACGAAACCAACCAATCTTTAGCGCCAACCAACCTTTGGCGGTTCTCCTTAATTATAATTACAAACCGAGCCAATCTTTGGTGCTTCTCCTTAATTACAATTAACAAACCAACCCATCTTTAGTACCAACCAATCTTTGATTCTTCTCCTTAATTATAATTATAAACCGAGCCAATCTTCACTGTTTCTCCCTAATTGCAATTACGAAACCAACCAATCTTTAGCGCCAACCAACCTTTGGCGGTTCTCCTTAATTATAATTACAAACCGAGCCAATCTTTGGTGCTTCTCCTTAATTACAATTAACAAACCAACCCATCTTTAGTACCAACCAATCTTTGATTCTTCTCCTTAATTATAATTATAAACCGAGCCAATCTTCACTGTTTCTCCCTAATTGCAATTACGAAACCAACCAATCTTTAGCGCCAACCAACCTTTGGCGGTTCTCCTTAATTATAATTACAAACCGAGCCAATCTTTGGTGCTTCTCCTTAATTACAATTAACAAACCAACCCATCTTTAGTACCAACCAATCTTTGATTCTTCTCCTTAATTATAATTATAAACCGAGCCAATCTTCACTGTTTCTCCCTAATTGCAATTACGAAACCAACCAATCTTTAGCGCCAACCAACCTTTGGCGGTTCTCCTTAATTATAATTACAAACCGAGCCAATCTTTGGTGCTTCTCCTTAATTACAATTAACAAACCAACCCATCTTTAGTACCAACCAATCTTTGATTCTTCTCCTTAATTATAATTATAAACCGAGCCAATCTTCACTGTTTCTCCCTAATTGCAATTACGAAACCAACCAATCTTTAGCGCCAACCAACCTTTGGCGGTTCTCCTTAATTATAATTACAAACCGAGCCAATCTTTGGTGCTTCTCCTTAATTACAATTAACAAACCAACCCATCTTTAGTACCAACCAATCTTTGATTCTTCTCCTTAATTATAATTATAAACCGAGCCAATCTTCACTGTTTCTCCCTAATTGCAATTACGAAACCAACCAATCTTTAGCGCCAACCAACCTTTGGCGGTTCTCCTTAATTATAATTACAAACCGAGCCAATCTTTGGTGCTTCTCCTTAATTACAATTAACAAACCAACCCATCTTTAGTACCAACCAATCTTTGATTCTTCTCCTTAATTATAATTATAAACCGAGCCAATCTTCACTGTTTCTCCCTAATTGCAATTACGAAACCAACCAATCTTTAGCGCCAACCAACCTTTGGCGGTTCTCCTTAATTATAATTACAAACCGAGCCAATCTTTGGTGCTTCTCCTTAATTACAATTAACAAACCAACCCATCTTTAGTACCAACCAATCTTTGATTCTTCTCCTTAATTATAATTATAAACCGAGCCAATCTTCACTGTTTCTCCCTAATTGCAATTACGAAACCAACCAATCTTTAGCGCCAACCAACCTTTGGCGGTTCTCCTTAATTATAATTACAAACCGAGCCAATCTTTGGTGCTTCTCCTTAATTACAATTAACAAACCAACCCATCTTTAGTACCAACCAATCTTTGATTCTTCTCCTTAATTATAATTATAAACCGAGCCAATCTTCACTGTTTCTCCCTAATTGCAATTACGAAACCAACCAATCTTTAGCGCCAACCAACCTTTGGCGGTTCTCCTTAATTATAATTACAAACCGAGCCAATCTTTGGTGCTTCTCCTTAATTACAATTAACAAACCAACCCATCTTTAGTACCAACCAATCTTTGATTCTTCTCCTTAATTATAATTATAAACCGAGCCAATCTTCACTGTTTCTCCCTAATTGCAATTACGAAACCAACCAATCTTTAGCGCCAACCAATCTTTGTTGGTTCTCCTTAATTATAATTATGATTATAAACCGAGCCAACTTTCGCTGTTTCTCCCTAATTGCAATTACCAACCCAATCACCTCCCCGCCCCTGCAGGTGATCCGCACCGACACCTTCAAGCACCTGCGCCACCTGGAGATCCTCCAGCTCAGCCGCAACCTGGTGCGCAAGGTGGAGGTGGGCGCCTTCAACGGGCTGCCCAACCTCAACACCCTGGAGCTCTTCGACAACCGCCTGACCACGGTGCCCACGCAGGCCTTCGAGTACCTGTCCAAGCTGCGCGAGCTCTGGCTGAGGAACAACCCCATCGAGAGCATCCCCAGCTACGCCTTCAACCGCGTGCCCTCGCTGCGCCGCCTCGACCTGGGCGAGCTCAAGCGCCTGGAGTACATCTCCGAGGCCGCTTTCGAGGGTTTGGTCAACCTGCGCTACCTCAACTTGGGCATGTGCAACCTCAAGGAGATCCCCAACCTGACGGCGCTGGTGAGGCTGGAGGAGCTGGAGCTGTCCGGGAACCGCCTGGGCCGGGTGCGGCCGGGCTCCTTCCAGGGTTTGGGCAGCTTGAGGAAGCTGTGGCTGATGCACGCGCGGGTGGCGGCGGTGGAGCGCAACGCCTTCGACGACCTGAAGGCGCTGGAGGAGTTGAACCTGGCTCACAACGACCTGGCCTCGCTGCCCCACGACCTCTTCGCGCCGCTGCACCGGCTGGAGCGCGTGCACCTGCACCATAACCCCTGGCGCTGCGACTGCGACGTGCTGTGGCTCAGCTGGTGGCTGCGCGAGACCGTGCCCAGCAACACCAGCTGCTGCGCCCGCTGCCACGCGCCGCCGGCGCTGCGCGGCCGCTACCTGGGCGAGCTGGAGCCCGGCCACTTCACCTGCTACGCGCCGGTCATCGTGGAGCCGCCGGCCGACCTCAACGTCACCGAGGGCATGGCGGCCGAGCTCAAGTGCCGCACGGGCACGGCCATGACGTCGGTCAACTGGTTGACGCCTAACGGGACGCTGATGACGCACGGCTCGTACCGCGTGCGCATCTCGGTGCTGCACGACGGCACGCTCAACTTCACCAACGTCACCGTGCAGGACACCGGCCAGTACACCTGCATGGTCACCAACGCCGCCGGCAACACCACGGCCACCGCCACGCTCAACGTCTCGGCCGCCGACGCCGCCGCGGCCGCCGCGGCGCCTCCACGGCCGCCCCGGCCACGCGCGCCACCGGCAAACCCTTCACCGTGCCCATCACGGCGGCGGCGGCCGGCGCGGCGGCCGGGGGAGGTCTCCAAGACCTGGACGACGTCTTGAAGACCACCAAGATCATCATCGGCTGCTTCGTGGCCATCACCTTCATGGCCGCCGTCATGCTGGTGGCCTTCTACAAGCTCCGCAAGCAGCACCAGCGCCACAAGCACCGCGGCGGCCCGGCGCGCGCCGTGGAGATCGTCAACGTCGAGGACGAGCTGGCCGGAGGTCCCGCCGGGGGAGGAGGGGGCGGCGGTCCCGGCGGCGGAGCCGGGACGGGCGGGGACAACCGGTTGGCGTTGCCGGCGTTGGAGAGGGAGCACCTGGACAGGTACGCGGCGCTGGCCGCCCACTACGGGGGCCCGGCGGCGGCGCTGGGCTGCGGGAAGACGCCGCTGCTCAACTCGGTGCACGAGCCGCTGCTCTTCAAGAGCCCCTCCAAGGAGAACGTGCAGGAGACGCAGATCTGAGATTTTTTTTTTGGGGGGGTGGGATTTATTCCCCCGCGCCCACCCACCCCCGTGACCCAGCCGGGAAAAGATTTTGGGGGAGAGAGGAGGGGGAGAGAAAAGAAAAAAAAAAAAAAAAAGGGGGGAAATGTAGGGGAGACTCTGGAGGAAGTGGGGGGAGAGGAGGTGAGGAAATGGGGGGAAATCTCCCAAAAATGTGGGGGAAACTCCTGGAAAAATGTGTGGAAAAGCTGTTGGGAAGGAGGGGGGAAATCCCCAAAAATGGGGGGGAAACGGCTAAAAAATGGGGGGGGAGACTCCGGAAAAATTGGGGGAGACTCCTAAAAAATTGGGGGAGACTCCTAAAAAATGTGGAGGAAAATCCTTAAGAAGTGGGGAGGAAACTCCTAAAAAATGGGGTGAAACTTTAAAAAAAAGTGGAGGAAAATCCCCCCAAAAATGGGGGGGAAAGTGCTAAAAAATGGGGAGGAGACTCTTGAAAAATGTGGGGGAATCTCCTGAAAATTTGGAGGAAAATCCCCAAAAACTGAGTGGGGAAAACCCCAAAAATGTGGGGGAAAACCCTAAAAAATTTCGGGGAAAATGTTAAAAAAATGTGGAGGAGATTCTGAGAAATGTGGGGAAAACGCCCCAAAAAAAATGGGGGGAAAATCCTTAAAAAATGGGGGGAAATCCCAAAAAAATGGGGAGAAATTCCTAAAAAATGGGGAGAAAATCCCAAAAAAATGGGGGGAAATCCCTAAAAAATGTGGGGGAAATGCTGTGAAAAATTTTGGAGGAAAGCTTCAAAAATAGGAGGGGAACCCTAAAAAATGTAGGGGAAAAGGGTGAAAAAATGTGGAGGAAAATCCCCAAAATAATTGGGGGAAACCCCGAAAAATGTGGAGGAAAATCCCCAAAAATTGGGGGAGACCCCCCAAAAAAAAAGTGGGAAATCACCCCAAAAAGTGTGGGAGAAAATCCCCCCAGGAAATGGGGAAAACCCTAAAAAAAAAAGGACAAACCCTAAAAAATGTGGTGGAACCACCAAAAAAATTTAGGGGACCCCCCCAAAAAATTCAGGGGAACCCCCCCGGAACTGCGGACCTGAAGGAAACCCCCCAAAAAATTGGGGACCCCCCCACCCTAAATCGGTGTTGGATGGGATGGAAAACCCCCAAAAAATGGGGGGACCCCCCCCAAAAATGGGGAGGACCCCCCCCAATCCCTGAACTACGGACTTGGAGATGAAGACCCCCAAAAATGGGGGGAATCCCCCCAAAAATGGGGGTGGGACCCCCCCCCAAAACCACGGACCTGGAGCTGAACCCCCCCCCCAAATAAAAATTTGGGGTGCGGGACCCCCACGAACTTTGGACCTGTTGCTGCTCCCCCCCAAAAAAATTTGGGGTGCGGGACCCCCCCCTCACGTGCGGAGCTGAAGAGGAGGGGTGGTTTAGGATCGGTTTGGGGTGGGTTTTGAGGATTTTGGGTGGGTTCTGTGGGTTTTGGGGCAGTTTTAGGAGGGTTTGTTTTGTTTTGGGCGGTTTAGGACAGGCTTGGATTGTTTTGAGCTGGTTTGGGGTGGTTTCAGGGGATTTTTGGGCGGGTTTTGGATGTTTTAGGGTGGTTTGGGTTGGCTTTGGATGATTTTGGGGTGGTTTAGGGTGGATTTGGGGTGGTTTAGGACGGGTTTGAGGGGTTTGGGGTTGGTTTTTGGGGATTTTTGGGGTGATTTTTGGGTGTGAATGACCCCGGACCAGGACATCCCTTGGCGTGGCTGAGAACACTCCAAAACTGCCCCAAAATCACCCCAAAAATACCCAAAAACAATCCCAAAAACACCCCCAAACCTCACTCAAAATAACATCCAAAAAAAGTTTCAAACATATCCCAAAACCACCCCAAAAATACCCCAAGCCCACCCCAAAATTCCCCCCAAAATACTCCAAAAATGACACCAAATTACCCCCCCAACCACCCCAAAATTCCCCTAAAAATACCCCTCAAAAATACCCTGAACCCCTCACCAAAACCACCCCAAAAATATCCTAAAACCACCCCAAAAAAATCCCCAAAATCCCGCCCAAAAGGTCCCAAAACAATTCTAAGTTACCCCAAAAAATCCCCAAAAGGGACACCGAAAATATCCCAAAATTCCCCAAAAAAACTCATTAAAATTACACCAAAACTACCCGAAATTACCCCCAAAAGCCACCCCAAAATACCCTAAAATCCCCCAAAGATATCCTAAAAACACCCCAAAAATTCCTTCAAAACACCCAAAATACCCAAAACTACTTAAAATACCCCAAACCCACCAAAATCCCCCAATTTCCCCCAAAATACCCCCTACCCGAAATTACTCCCAAAAGCCACCCCAAAAAAACCCCAAAATACTCTAAAATCCCCCAAAGATATCCTAAAAACACCCCAAAAATTCCTTCAAAACACCCAAAATACCCAAAACTACTTAAAATACCCCAAACCCACCAAAATCCCCCAATTTCCCCCAAAATCCCCTAAACCCATCCCAAGTTATCCTAAAATCGCCCCTGAAATACCCCAAAATCCCCACAAATTACCTAAAAATACCCAAAACGCACCCAAAAATACCCAAAGCGACCAAAAATCTCCCCGAATTCCTCCCTAAAAAACCCCAAAAAGACCCAAAATCTCCTAAAACCGCCCCAAAATCGCCCCAGGTCCCGGGGGGGGGGCTCTCCTCCCCTCGCTGTTCCCGTTCCCATGGGAACAGCGCGGGGGGGGCGCTGCGGATGCGCGGTTGCCATGGGAACGGCGCGGAGGGAGGAGGGACGCGGCGTTGCCATGGCGACAGCGGCGCGGGGGGAGGAAGCATAACCGTGGGAACAGCAGAAGTGTTCCCATGGCAACGGGAACAGCGGCGCGGAGGGGGGGCGGGTTTAGGGGGGAACGGCGGTTGCCATGGGAACGGGAGGTTCCCTTGGCAACGGGAACAGTGGGGGGGGTGCGGGAATCGCTCCCCTCCCACCGGAAAAATGGGATCGGGGAGGGTGATCCAAAAATGGGATCCCCCAAAAAAATTTGGGTCTCAAGGGTACGACCCCCCCCAAAATTTGGGGTCCTAAGGGTGCGACACGCCCCCAAATTAAGGGACCCCCAAAAAAAATTGGGGTTCGCCCCCAAATAGGGACACTGAAGCGCGACCCCCCCCCCAAAAATTTGGGGACCCCCTTAAAAAAGGGACCCAAATGTGCGACCCTTCCCCAAAAAATGGAAACCTCCCGCACAAAATTTGGGGCCTCAAAGGTGCGACCACCCCAAAAAGTGGCGACCCCACCCAAAAAAAGGCAGCCAAGGATGCGACCCCCCCCCAAAAAATTAAACTCCCCAAAATTTGGGGACCCCCCAAAAAAGGGACCCTGGACTGCGACCCTCCCCCCCAAAATTTTGGGCCCCCTCCCCCCAAAATGTGGGTTCCCAAGGGTGTGAACCCCCCAACATTTGGAAATTTGGGGATACCCTCAAAAAAAGGAACGCAAGGGTGACACCCCCTCCCAAAAATGGGACTCCCCCCAAAATTTGGGGTCCCCCCAAAAAGGTTTCCAAGGCTGTGACCCTACCCCAAAAATGGAACCCTCCCAAAATTTGGGGACCCCTCCCCAAAATAAGGGACCTTGGAGTGCAACATTCCTCCTCAAAATTTGGCGTCCCAAAGAACGTCCCTTTTCCCCGAGAAAAGGACACCCCAAAAAAATTGGGAAGATCCCAAAATTGGGGTCCCAAGGGTGCAACTTCTTCCAAAAATTTGGGATCACCTCCCAAAATTGGTGTCCTAAGAGTGTGACCCCCCCAGAAAAATGGAGACCACCCCAAAAATATGGGGTCCCAAGAGTGCGACTGCCCTAAAATTTGGGGTCCCCTCCCCAAAAAAGAGTCCTATGAATGCAACCCCACTCCAAAAATGGAACCCCTCCCACCAAAATTTGGGGACCCCTACCCAAAAAAGGGACCCCAGAGTCCGATTTGGGGGAATCTCATGATTTGGGGAGGGGGTCTGACATTCCCAAAATACACACAAACACACACCCAGGCGGGACCCCCCAAATTCCCCCAAAATCCACTGCAAGGACTTACTGAGGCCATGGCAGCATGAAGGAAACAAAGAACCCCAGGGCTCTTTTTTGGTCATTTTTCTCACCATTTTGCCTTTTTTACTCACATTTCCCCTCAAATTTCCCACCATTTTTCCTCTCACACTTCCTGTCTTTCTGTCCCTTCACATTTCCCATCGTTTCTGGCCTCATGTTGTCTGCTTTTTTTCCCTTTTTTTTCCTCTCATGTTTCATTCATTTTTCTCCCCTCATTTTTTCCACCCTTTTTCCCCCCCTCATTTTCCCCTTCCCCTTTCTCCCCTCACATTTCCCTTTTTTCCCCTTCTGTTTCCTACCTTTCCTCCCTCTCATTTCCTGTCCTTTTCACTCAAGTTTACTTTCTTTTTTTCCTTCCTTTCCCACCTTTCTTTCCCCTCACATTTCCCCCCTTTTTTCCCCTCACGTTTCCCGCTCTTTTCCCCCTCATGTTTCCTTCCCCTTTCTCCCTTCCTATTTCCCACCTTTTCTCCCCTCGTCCATACCTTTTTTTCCTCTCATTTCCCATCCTTTTTGCTCAAATTTGTTGTCCTTTTTGCCTTCAGTTTGCTGCCTTTTCTCCCCTCACGTTTCCCGCCCTTTTCTCCCTCACATTTCCCACTCTTTTCCCCCTCATGTTTCCTTCTCCTTTCTCCCCTCATGTTTCCCACCTTTTCTCCCCTTGTTTCATACCTTGTTTTCCTCTAATTTCCCATCCTTTTCGCTCACATTTGTTGTCCTTTTTGCCTTCAGTTTGCTGCCTTTTCTCCCCTCACGTTTCCCACTCTTTTCCCCCTCACATTTCCTTCCCCTTTCTCCCCTCACGTTTCCCAACTTTTCTCCCCTCGTCCATACCTTTTTTTCCTCTCATTTCCCATCCTTTTCGCTCAAATTTATTGTCCTTTTTGCCTTCAGTTTGCTGCCTTTTCTCCCCTCACGTTTCCCCTCTCATTTCCCATCCTTTTTGCTCAAATTTGTTGTCCTTTTTGCCTTCAGTTTGCTGCCTTTTCTCCCCTCACGTTTCCCTCCCTTTTCTCCCTCACATTTCCCACTCTTTTCCCCCTCATGTTGCTTTCCCGTTTCTCCCTTCACGTTTCCCACCTTTTCTCCACTTGTCCATACCTTTTCTTCCTCTCATTTCCCATCCTTTCTGCTGAAGTTTATTGTCCTTTTTTCCTTCAGTTTGCTGCCTTTTCTCCCCTCACGTTTCCCAACTTTTCTCCCCTCGTCCATACCTTTTTTTCCTCTCATTTCCCATCCTTTTCACTCAAGTTTATTGTCATTTTTGCCTTCAGTTTGCTGCCTTTTCTCCCCTCACGTTTCCCCCATTTTCTCCCCTCGTGTTTCCCGCCCTTTTCTCCCCTCACGTTTCCCTCCCTTTTCTCCCCACACATTTCCCAGCTTTTCTCTCCTTGTCCATACCTTTTTTCCTCTCATTTCCCATCACCATACCTTTTCTTCCTCTCATTTCCCATCCTTTTTGCTGAAGTTTATTGTCCTTTTTGCCTTCAGTTTGCTGCCTTTTCTCCCCTCACGTTTCCCGCTCTTTTTCCCCTCATGGTTCCTTCTCCTTTCTCCCCTCACATTTTCCTTTTCTCCCCTTCTGTTTCCTACCTTTCCTTCCTCTCATTTCCTGTCCTTTTCACTCAAGTTTAATTTCCCTTTTTCCTTCCATTTCCCGCCTTTCTTTCCCCTCACATTTCCCCCCTTTTTTCCGCTCACATTTCCCCCATTTTTTCTCCCCTCACATTTCCCACTCTTTTCCCCCTCACGTTTCCTTCCCCTTTCTCCCTTCATATTTCCCACCTTTTCTCCACTTGTCCATACCTTTTCTTCCTCTCATTTCCCATCCTTTTCACTCAAGTTTATTGTCATTTTTGCCTTCAGTTTGCTGCCTTTTCTCCCCTCACGTTTCCCCCATTTTCTCCCCTCACATTTCCCGCTCTTTTCTCCCCTCACGTTTCCCGCTCTTTTCTCCCCTCACGTTTCCTGCCCTTTTCTCCTCAGTTTTACCACCCTCAATTCTCACTTTTTTTCCCCCCAAGTTTCTCTGCAAGCTTTAACATAATTGCTTCCATATTCTTTCAAAAATGGTGAATTTTTTTCATAGGTAGAGCTACCTGTGTGCTGCAGTCATGTCTGTAGTCAATTAAAGTAAGTTGTTTATTTAAAAGATAATATATATCAAATTAATATATATAATAGATATTAATAATATTTTTAATAGTATTATGTATTTCTGATGTACATAATATATATTATATACAATATATATATATACATAATACATATATGTTCCTAATATTTATAATATATGTTAGTAACATATATAATTTATATATCTTGCTTATTTATATAAATTATATATATATAAAGTAATTAATTTTATAGAAGTATAGGAAATTTGAAGCAGTTTGTGGCTTGGATACAGCCACACTCACTCCTCTCTGAGGATTTTAGACAGCCAGGTCCGAGCGCCGAGGATCCTTCTCTCTGGCCTGCAATATTTCAGATATTTCAGATATTTCAGGATATTTCAGATATTAAGGAGTATTTCAGGATATTTCAGAATATTTCAGATATTAAGGAGTATTTCAGAATATTTCAGATATTTCAGGATATTTCAGAATATTTCAGAATATTTCAGAACATTTCAGATATTAATGAGCATTTCAGACTATTTCAGAACATTTCAGGTTCTGTGACAGAAGCAGAGCCCACACGAGCCCGAAAACACCAGCAGGCGCATCGGGGGCACGTGGCCCCCACAGCTCCTCTTACCTTCCTGCTGACACATGAACTTCAAGTGGCTGCGGAGGCCATAAAGACCCGCAAATCAGCTTTTTGTGTCTCGAATGCCTTGAAAAGAAGCCCCAGCAGCTTGCCCAGGCCTGGCCTCTGGATCTCTCCTCATTTTTTTCACCAGCCTGGGGGAGGCAGGCAGAAAATGGCTGAGGGTGGGCAGGAGCCAGGAGGGGCGGTGATTCCAGACCGCCTCACGCCATGCTCGGGGGGGGAAAATGGATCCCTACCGGTCATGGCTGTGCTTTGAGGAGGACCTTGGAAAGCCAGGGCACAGCCGGTGATCCAGCGGGTGCCGGAGTTCGTCCCTGACAAGCCTGACGTGAAGGCCCCTCTCTGCTCAGAGGTAGAAGCAGCACAGCTCGTGCAGGGAGAACCCCGATTTCTCCCGGTCCCTCAGAGACGCGAGGATCAAGCGGGTCTGAGCTGCCAGGGAACGGATGGAGGGATCCTTCTCTCGCGCTTTCATTGTGCCGAGCTCTACGGCAGAAACGGAGCCCGGGTGAGGCCCCCGGTGCGCGCGCAGAGACCAGATCCCCCAGGGCTCCCCACTCACCCAGGAGGACGGCAGCCATGGTGTCCTCGCTCTGCTCTGTCAGGTGCCGTGCAGCCAGCCCTGGGCACAGGCCTCCGTCAGCCCCTGCTCCCCCCAGCGTGCCCTCAGCACCCTGGAGGTGGCACTGGGCAAGGTGGCCACCAAAGCCACCCTGTGATGGCACGGGGGCACAGGGAGGCCGAGGCCTATGGGGGGACAGGGCCAGGCTGGCCTAGGAGGGACCCTGGGGACTGGGACTCACCAAAGAACCTGAGGGCCGCCTCTCGCATGGGGGCCTGAGGGCTCAGCAGGTAGGGCTGGCTGTCCTGCACAAACTGTTCAGCCCTGCCGCTGTCCTTGGCCAGCTGGAGAGAGGACAAAGGTGTGGGCATTTCTCAGAGCTGCCCACCCCGCTGTGGCTCAGAGCCCTCCCTCATCCCAGGGCCATGGAGGGGACATGGACATGGACATGGACATGGACATGGACATGGAGGAGGCTCCTTGAGCCAGGGACAAGGGTGCAGCTCCAGCCTTTGAGCCCAGCAGAGGCCCAGCTGCAGAGCTCACAGCCTTTGCCCAGCCTAGGGGCTCATCCTCACCAAGCACTCGCCTATCTTCCACATCTCCTCCTTCTGCGCCACCTCCTTGAGCTCTCTCCACTTGAGGAGCTCTGCTACAGCCACGACGGCTTCCTTGGAGGCCTGGGGGACAGAAGCTGTGAGGTGGCACCAGGGCCTGTGGAAGGAGCCCACGCCACAACGGCCGGGACCCCCTGAGGGGTGTCAGCCACCATGTCTGGGCCAGCGCTTCTACCTTGGCCACGCTGGGGGCCTGGTCACTCATGTGAAGAGCAAGCTGCACCAGGGCCTTCCATGAGTTTCTCCTCATGACCTTCTTGTCCCTCCAGGCCGTTTTGCCCAGCAGCTTTCCGAAGAGGGAGATGGAGCGCTCCCGCACGCAGTCTTCCTTCTGGTAGGAAGGAGGAAAGGCCAGCTTCGCACAGAGCGGCTCCGTGCCCGCGGCCAGGAGGGGCTGAGCTGAGGTTTCCCGCCCTTTTTCCCTGCCTCACGTTTCTTGCCCTTTTTCTCCCCTCATATTTCCAGCCCTTTTTGTCCCCTCACATTTCCTGTCCTTTTCCCCCTCATGTTTCCCTTTTCCCCTCACGTTTCCCACCCTTTTCCCGCTCACATTTCCCACCATTTTCCCCTCACCTTTCCCTCCATTTTCCCCCCTCACATTTCCTGCCCTTTTCCCCCTCATGTTTCCCTTTTCCCCTCAACTTTCCCGCCTTTTTCTCTCCTCACATTTCCCATCCTTTTTCCCCTCACCTTTCCCACCCTTTTCCCGCTCACATTTCCCACCATTCTCCCCTCACATTTCCCATCCTTTTCTCCCCTCACATTTACCTCCCTTTTCTCCCCTCACCTTTCCCTCCTTTTCCTCCCCTCACCCTTTCCATCCTCTTTCCCCTCGTGTTCCCCACCATTTTCTCCCCTCACATTTCCCATCCTTTTCCCCCTCATGTTTCCCACTCTTTTCCCCCTCAATTTCCCACCATTTTCTCCCCTCACATTTCCCATCCTTTTTCCCTCACGTTTCCCACCCTTTTCCCCCCTCACTTTTCCCACCATTTTCCCCTCACGTTTCCCGCCCTTCTCCCCTCACATTTCCTGTCCTTTTCTCCCCTCACATTTCCCTCCATTTTCTCCCCTCACCCTTCCCATCCTTTTTCCCCTCATGTTCCCCACTATTTTCTCCCCTCACCTTTCCCTCCATTTTCCCCCCTCACACTTCCCGCCCTTTTCTCCCCTCACCTTCCCCACCATTTCGAGGCACGGAGCAATTCTCCAGGGCAGAAGCCCAGCTGGGCTGCAAGGCCCGGAATCCATGCCAGGAGAGCCCAGGGGAAGGGATCCTGCTCCCATTTTTGAGGCACGGAGCAATTCTCCAGGGCAGAAGCCCAGCTGGGCTGCAAGGCCCGGAATCCATGCCAGGAGAGCCCAGGGGAGGGGATCCTGCTCCCAGGGCTGGGCTGGAGGGCAGCCATCACTGCCCAGGGCCCCTTTAAGGGCTCCCACATCATCCTTACCGCATCGAAGAGGCTCCTGAGCCTCTGCACCACCTTCACAGCCACGCTGCTGGCCTCTTTGTTCTTCAGCTGCCCCAGCACGTTGTGGAAGGTGTCCAGGGCCATCACTGAAATGTCCCAAGACCAATGCCCCAGGAATTTCAGCATCTCGGGCAGGAGGCCCTTCATTTTCTTTGCCTGTGTACAAGACAGTTTCCATTCTGTGAGAAATTCCAGGCCTGGTCAGCTCCCAAAACAACCACCAGGCCACGTCATGGCAGGCATGGTGTTCAGAGCAGCCACCCCAGCGCCTGACTCCCAGCCCAGGCCAAGCCACCATCTTTTTGAGACCTCAGAGCCCAGGTGCCATTGTGCCCCCGAGAGCTCACCGTCTCGGCGCTCTCCGACAGCGTCTCGAGAGCCCTGAGCACCAGAGGGACCATTTCCATCTTCGGAGACCTCAGAAGGCTCAAGTTCTTGTAGAGCGGCCTTACTTTGCTCTCCAGCACGTCACCGCAGGCCAGCATCTGGGAGAGAGCAGCAGAGAGCTGGCATGGCTCCCCTGGCACCGCTGAGGGCGAGGGCACGCGGGCTTTCCGTACGGACTCACAGACAAGAAAGCCAGGCACGACTTCTGCTGCCTGGTGAAGGTGTTGCTATGCCAGTGCTGGAGCTGGACTTGCAGCTCCCTCAGAACCTTCTCCAGAGTCTGGCGCACAGAGAACATGGCCTTCCACAGATTGACCTTGTCGCTGCAAGGCGGAGAGCTGTCAGCATGGCTGCCCACGTGGAACAAAGCCCTCTGGGCTGCCAGGGTCACTACCTGAAATTTGGCGTGGCCTCCAGAGCTGCGGTAATGACCCTCCCGGGCCAGTTATTCGCCATGATGACAAGGAGGGAGTGAAAGCTGTGAGCGACCGCTGTGTTTTTCTCGTTGCAGTACTGAAAGATGTGTCCCACCACCTCTGGCACCTGCAGGGAACACGGGTCAGGATTTAATAACAAATTTAACCCATCTCAAAAGCACTGCCGAAGAAGGGGATTCACGGAAGTCACCGCACCGGGGGCACAGAAGGCAAAAAGGAAGGTGTTAATTCCAGCCTGAATGGAGGTTTGGAATCAGCACCCCGGGCAAAATGCCACAAAATGCAGAATGTGGGAAAAGCACAGACAGCAACAACAGCAAGGCCAGGTGAGGCAGATCTGGATAAAGCTGCTCTGCTGCCTCAAGATGGCTTCTGGAGCCTCACACAGCTTTGGGAGGGAGGGAAGGAGGCAGGAACCTGGCAGGGCTCAAGGGCAGGGCAATCCCACTCACATCCATCAGCCACATCTCGGGGGATTTCATGGCCTCCTCCAGAAACTCCATTGGCGCTCTCTTGTTCAGGAGGCTGGAGCGTCCCAAGATCTCCATGGCCGCGAGGACGACTCCTGTCCTCTCTGCAGGCCTCAGGTATGTCCCAAAGGCCTGGCACAGGAAGGAAGGGAGCAGAGGCCAGTGACAGCCACGCCATTTTCTCCACTCACATTTGCTGCCCTTTACCCCTCACATTTCCTGCCCTTTTCCCCCTCACATTTCCTGTCCTTTTCCCCCCTCATGTTTCCCATCCTTTTCTCCCCTCACGTTTTGCATTTTTTCTCCCCTCACATTTCCCACCTTTTCCCCCTCACATTTCCCTCACTTTTCTCCCTTCATGTTTCCCATCTTTTTCTCCCCTCACGTTTTTCCACCATTTTCTCCCTCATGTTTCCCATCCTTGTTCCCCTCACGTTTCCCACCCCTTTCCCCCCTCACATTTCCTGTCCTTTTCCCCCTCACATTTCCCTCACTTTTCTCCCCTCACATTTCCCACCCTTTCCCCCTTACATTTCCCATCTTTTCCCCCCCTCACATTTCCCGGCCTTTTCTCCCCTCATGTTCCCCACCATTTTGTGCCTTCACGTTTCCTACCCTTTTCTCCCCTCATGTTTCCCATCCTTCTTCTCCTCACATTTCCCCCACTTTTCTCCTCTCACCTTTCCCATCCTTTTCTCCTCTCACATTTCCACTTTTCTCCCCTCCCTTTTCTTCCCATCTTTTTCCCCCTCACATTTCCCGCCCTTTTCTCCTCCCCTCACGTTCCCCACCATTTTGTGCCTTCATATTTCCCACCCTTTTCTCCCCACACATTTCCCCCAATCTTTTTCCCCCCTCACGTTTCCTGCCCTTTTCCCCCTCACATTTCCCGCCCTTTTCTCCCCTCACCTTCCCCGCCATTTTGTGCCCTCACATTTCCCGCCCACAATTTCTCACAATTCTCATTTTCACCAGGAACATCACCGATTCTCTGCCCCTTGGCACACACAGATCCCCTCCTGATGCCACAGGTGAGAGGCCCAGCAGGGTGGGAGGGCTCCATACCTGAACTTTCCAGCTGCTGGATGCGTTCACCCAAGAGGTGATCTCAGATTCCCAGTGTTCTGGGGGTTGGACATCACCCTCTGGCATGTCACCTACAAAGAGGGACATGGTGGCACCCACACCAAGAACAAGGGGCCATCACAAGGCCAAGGAAGACAAACAGGTCTGTGTGGGGATGTGGCCGTGCACGGCAATGCGGCTTCTCTTACATTTCTGCCCGGAGAGGAACGTCATGAGGGAGCAGAGAATTTCCACCACCACTGAGATGGTTTCTTCTGGCCTGAACAGCTTGAAAAACAAATGTCCCAGCAGCTTCCCCAGGACTGGGAGCTGGGTCTGCCCTCTGGCAGCACCGTTGTCCTCATCTTCATCAGCCTGGGGGAGGAAGAAGATGAGGAAGAAGAGCAGAAGGGCTGAGCTGAGGTCTGGAGGCGCTTTGGGGCTGTGGCTGTACCAGGGCACGGGCATGGCCTGGCTTGGAGGGTGCCTGCTCCTTACCTGCTTGCTGGAAGAGTCGGCCAGCAAATGGCTCAGCAGCTTGATCCTGCCCATGACCCTCTCCTGCACTGCTGCTGTGTTGCAGAACAGGTACTCCAGGAGAACCTGGGAAGAAAAAAGCTGCAGGTGAGCCCCACAAGCAGACATCATGGCTCCTCTCCTGAGAAACGCTTGCACCGTCCCTCCAGGCTTCCTCTGTCCTCAAGAAAACCCGCAGGGAGGGTCCTGGACACAATGCCGAGCTCCTTCCCCTCCAGAGCGAGGAGCACCTGGACGTGTCCCTTCCACCTTCCCGCTCAGTGCACAGGCCAGACCTCCAAGATGTCCTGCAGCACCTCGCAGCTCGTGCAGCCAGGAGAGCTGAGCACCATCACCTCCAGCATGGTGTCCATGGAGTGCAGGGCCTGCAAGGACGGCAGAGAGCAGCGCTCTGATCCCGCTGTCCCTCCCGGAACGAGGGTGGGAGAGCGAAGGGAGACCGTGACCTGCCCTGGATCTTTAGTCCTGACGCTGCCAGGAGCAGCCCAGAGGGACTGGAGGCTCCTCCAGTTCTCCCAGCACTTACCCGAGTGTAGAGGGTTGCTTCCAGGCTTGGCATTTCCTGGCGTGGACGAAGGAAAAAGACGCTGTTGAAGCAGAGTCTTAAAATCTTTCTGGTCTCCAGCGCCGTCCCGATGGTGCTGCCAAGAGAGAGGGGCCCGGTTGGGCACTGGTGCTGGGAGCAGCGCCTCGAGGTCTCCTGCAGCAATTTCAGAGCCCAGGACATTCCTCTGGATGGCTCCAGACCCTGGCAGGGAGCTCAGAGACCTTGGCACGGAGTGAAAGACGCGTGTGCCTTCGATTTTAACCCACGGAGAAAATTACCAGCTTTGTGTGAAGATGTTCGAGCCACGAGAGTTTGAGTAGGATGATTGTTAATTTGTCACAGGGTGGAAAAGCGGAATTTTGGGGTTTTGGAATGGGGGTTCAAGAGGCAAGATGGAGGAATCTGGGCGTGTCCTGTCCTTCTCCTCCTTCTTCTTGTCCTCCACCTTCTGCTGGGATGGTGGCACTTTTGGATTGGTTTAGAGACAGACTGTCTAACATAGGTGATAGGTATTGGAAAATTATTGCAAATAAAGTACATGTAGCTCTTAGTATGAAATGTTAACACCACCCCAAGGGCGGTCAGTGCCAGACAGACGTCAGCAGGTCGGAAAAAGAATGTTCTAGATAAGAGAAAATCAACAGCCTTGAAAACCAGAGCCGAGGAATCTCGACTTCTTCTTCGGCCGCGGGGCTGGGAAAAAAGACTCTTTAATGCCTCGGGAGCCATTCCAGCAACACAAAACCCGAGACAGCTCTGCCAGGAGGGATGGGTGGGTGGGCACGGAGCCCTGGGCAGGGTCTGGGGGTCTTTGGGCCAGTACCAGAGTCCGGCGAAGGCCAGCATGGCGAGGCGCCGCAGCCGGCTGCAAATCTCGTCCTTGGGCTCCAAATTCAGCAGCACCTGCAGAGCACAGCTGGGCTGGAACCTGGCAGCGGCCACCAGAGCCTTGCCCTGCCCTCACGGGCTCATGGGGGGTCCTTGCCCCCCTTCCCTGGAGAGTGTGCCCCCTCACCTGGATCGTCTCCACCAGGTTGTACCGGCTGCAGAAATCCTTCAGCTGCTCGGTGAAGTCGTGGAGCGCGGCGTCTCTGCACAGGGTGGAGATGCTGTGGAGGAACTCCAGCTTCTGGTCCTCTTCCTGGAGCTGGGGGGACAGCGTGGCGTTTGTCCCGGCTAGACGGTGACGGACAGGGGTGCGGCAGAGCCCCTTCAGGACTCTGCAAAATCCCAGCTAGCAGTGGAAAGTCGGCGTGGAAACAAAAAAGCAGCACCACGGGTCCCGGGGTGGAACTGGGGTAGCTTTACTCGATGGTAAATTTCCCCTCTCAGCATCCCAGGACCCCGAACTGGGGGCAAACAACTTGTATGCAGGGGCAGGTCTCAAGGGAGGATATAATCTTTAATTAATCAGGAGAATTGGGAGTGAAAAACAAGGCGGGGAATACGATGCATAAGCCAATAAAGAATTTCAAGGCAGGAGAACAGCTTCAGTGAACTAGTGGAGTTTGGAGAAATACAAAACTGACAGGGAAGTTTCTCGAGGGAAGGCGGGTTCGGGGAGAAACTGGCATTTAATGAAAGGAGGAGTGAGGAAAGTTCTGGGGAAAGGGCAGGGACAAAAAGGACAGCATAAGAAAATTACAACTCAAACAGTAAGCACGCTAATAAAACAAAAAACCCCACACTACTACACAGTGCCAACGAGGCAGCGTGAAGCGAGGACACCCAGAGCCCCGGGGAGCAGCTGCCCCACAGAGACCCCCGGGCCCTGGGTACCTTTCTGGGGCTGGTGGCAAAGCCCTGGATGAAGTCCACGGAATGTCGTGCATAAGCAGGTACCCAGCTGGTATCTAACAAAGAGGGGAGAGCTTCAGGGAGAGCTGTGACAGGAGAGGGGAAGGAGCAGGAGCTGGCTCCCCTTTGCTGCTGGCACTCAGCCCCTCAGGGACTCACCGGGCTGCAGCGGCTCCATCGCTGTCGCCTCGGCGGGCTCCGCTGCCGGGCTGCTCGTCTGAGGAGCCGCCTCCTCCTCCTCCCAGGCCACCTCGGGCCCTCCTGGAGGTCCCTTCATCATCCTACAGAAGGATGACTAAAGGTACGGGGGAAATGTAGTCGGGTGAAAGCCTGATGGCTTCAGGGTAAAAACGTGAGCGGTGAGCGTGGGTTTGTCGCCAGCTTGTGCTGCCGCTGTGCTGCTGGGCTCCGCGGGCTGGATCCACGTCAACAAAGCCTGGTGACATGGGAGCCATCGCTGGGGGCAGCTGGCGGGGTCACAGGGGTCCCTTTGTGACGCCCCGGTTTTCCCCAGCGCCGTGCTCGCACTGAAAGATTCCAGGCTGCTCCCTCCTCCCGCTTCCCTCTGTGGCGGGATGGAGAAGTGCAGGGGAAAATATGAAAGGTCGCAGGTTGAGTTGAGAGCGGTTCATTAAAAGCAGTAATGAAATAAAGAAAGAGACCCCGAGCTGCCAAAGTTTATGGGTGGGAAAAAAGAGCAGGGCCTGTGATGGCAGTGAGGAGACAGCCAGAAGGAGTGGATGACTTGAGAGGAAAAGTGAAAGTTGCGGGTGGGAAACATGAGGGGACAAAAGGCAGGAAATGTGAGGTAAAAAATGGGAAATGTGAGGGAAAAAAAGGGTGGGAAATGTGAGAGGAAAAAATGGTGGGAAAGGTGAGAGGAAAAAATGGCAGGAAACGTGAGGGGAAAAAAAGGTGGGAAATGTGAGGGGAGAAGGGCAGGAAATGTGAGGGGAAAAAAGGCAGAAAACGTGAGGGGAAAAAAGGGTGGGAAACATGAGGGGAGAAAAGAGCGAGAAATGTGAGGGGAGAAAATAGTGGGAAATGTGAGGGGACAAAACAGGCGGGAAATGTGAGGGGAGAAAGGTGGAAAACGTGAGGGGAAAAAAGGTGGAAAATGTAGGTAAAAAATGGGAATGTGAGGGAAAAAAAGGTGGGGAAAATGAGAGGAAAAAATGGTGGGAAACGTGAGGGGAGAAAATGGAAGGAAATGTGAAGGGAGAAAAGAGTGGGAAATGTGAGGGGACAAAAAGGGCCGGAAACATGAGGGGAGAAAGGCAGAAAATGTGAGGGGAGAAAAGGCAGAAAACGTGAGGTAAAAAATGAGAAATGTGAGGGATAAAAGGGTGGGAAATGTGAGGGGAAACAATGGTGGAAAAGGTGAAGGGAGAAAAGAGCGGGAAACGTGAGGGGAGAAAGGGTGGGAAATGTGAGGGGGAAAAAGGTGGAAAACATAGGTAAAAAATGGGAATGTGAGGGAAAAAAGGGTGGGAAAAATGAGAGGAAAAAATGGTGGGAAACATCAGGGGAGAAAAGAGCAGGAGATGTGAGGGGAAAAAAGGGTGGGAAATGTGAGGGGAGAAGGGCAGAAAACGTGAGGGGAAAAAAGGCAGGAAATGTGAGGTAAAAAATGGGAAATGTGAGGGGGAGAAAGGGTGGGAAAAGTGAGAGGAAAAAATGGTGGGAAACGTGAGGGGAGAAAATGGAAGGAAATGTGAAGGGAGAAAAGAGGGGGAAATGTGAGGGGACAAAAAGGGCCGGAAACTTGAGGAGAGAAAGGCAGAAAATGTGAGGGGAGAAAAGGCAGAAAACGTGAGGTAAAAAATGAGAAATGTGAGGGACAAAAGGGTGGGAAATGTGAGGGGAAAAAATGGTGGAAAAGGTGAAGGGAGAAAAGAGCAGGAAACGTGAGGGGACGAAAAGGGCCAGAAACATGAGGGGAGAAAAGGTGGAAAATGTGAGGTAAAAAATGGGAAACATGAAGGAAAAAAGGGTGGAAAACATGAGAGGAAAAAAATGGTGGGAAACGTGAGGGGAAAAAATGGTGGAAAAGGTGAGGGGAGAAAAGGGCGGGAAACGTGAGGGGAGAAAAGGGCGGGAAACGTGAGGGGAGAAAATGGAGAGAAACGTGAGGGGAGAAAATGGAGAGAAACGTGAGGGGAGAAAAGAGCGGGAAACATGAGAAGAAAAGCGAAGATTGCAAAACAAATGACATGAGCCCAAGGGTCCCATGGTCAGGATCCTGCTCCGATGCAGCAGCTGAAAACATTTCCATGTTAGCGCACCGTGAATAAATTGCTTTTTGGAACAAGACATCTGAGACTGCAGGGTTGAATTGCTGAGGGAAAAAATCTGAGCCTGACCAGGAGAATCCAAAGCCGTGAAAACTTCCTACAACCTTCGGTCCTACCTCTTCTCCGAGAACCCATGGGAGGAAAAAAATTACAAGGGGGAGATGGAAAATGGTAAGTTTTGTTCTTGGAAAGGGATTTCAGTGCAGGTCGGAAGGCGCGGTCAGATGGCGGCAGGGCCTGCGTGGGGGTCGGGGGGGATTGGGGTTTTGGGGGAGTTTGAGGGGTTTGAGGGGGAGGTTGTGGTGAGGAGAAGGAAAAAAATGGGGTGTGGGGTGATTTGGGGCAGAAATAGCAGGATTTTGGGGGGATTCGGTGGATGGGAAGGGAGGGATTTGGGGATTTGGCCGTGTGGGTATTGGGAGGGGTTTGGGGTGGGAGTGGGGGATTTTTGGTGTGAGAAGGGGAAATTTGGGGTGCAGGGAGGGAATCTGGGGGCTTGGGAGCAGGGTTTGGGGTTCAAAAGGGGCTTCTGAAGGCCAAAAATTTGGATTGAGGGGGGAAAAGAGGGGGATTGGGGCAGAAAAGGGGATTTTGGGGCTGGGGAAGGGTGAGGCTGGGACATCCCCCAGGGGGAAATTGGGGTTTTAGGGTGAGAATTGGGGGGATCCCCCCCTTTTTTACCATATATCGTGACACGGTGTGGGTGTTGCTGACACCTTTTAATTGTTCCCAAGATTCTGTGAGGTTTTTTTGGGGGGGAAAGGGGGAAATTTGGGGGTTGGAAAGGGGTTAGGGG
>NW_024501782.1:0-618 GCF_017590055.1 Onychostruthus taczanowskii | reverse complement strand
TTTAGGGGGGTAATTGAGGAGGGGGGAATGGGATTGGGGGGAAATGGAAGATTTTGGGGGGTCAGATGACTTGAGGGGGGGTCTTAAACCCCCCAACCCCTGAGGAGCCCCTCAGGACCCTCCAATCTTCTCCAGAACACACCCGGGACCCCCAAAAATCCCCTCAGGACCTCCCAAAACACAGCCAGGACCCCCAAAATCCCCTCGGGACCCCCAAAATCCCCTTGGGAGCTCCCAAAACACACTCAGTACTCCCCAAAATCCCCTCGGGACCCCCAAAATCCTCTCAGGACCTCACAAACCGCACTCAGGACCCCCCAAAATCCTCTCAGGACCTCCGAGGACCCCCAAAATCCTCTCAGAACCCTCCAAAACACACTCAGCACCCCCCAAAATCTCCTCGGGACCCCCCAAAATCCTGTCAGAACCTCCGAGGACCCCTCCAAAATCCTCTTGGAACCTCCCAAATCCCCTCAGGACCCCCCAAAATCCTTTTGGGACTCCCCAGAATGCACCGGGGACCCCCAAAATCCCCTCAGAACCTCCAAAACCGTACCCAGGACCCCCTAAAATCCCCTCGTGCCCCCCCAAATTCTCTCGGGACATCCCAAAACGCAT
>NW_024501781.1:0-735 GCF_017590055.1 Onychostruthus taczanowskii | reverse complement strand
TGTCACCCCTACCCCTCCCTGCCGGCGAGGACGGTCACCGTCACCGGGACACAGGCAGGTAACAAAGGTAACCCCTGATTGTCACCTGTGTCCCCCCTAACCTCGCCTGTGTCACCTCCTGTGTCACCTGTGTCACCCCTAACCCTCACCTATGTCACATGTGTGTCACCCTAACCCTCACCTGTGTCACCTCCTGTGTCACCCCTACCCCTCCCTGCCAGCAGGGACGGTCACCAACGTCACCACGGCACGGGCAGGTAACAAATGTCACACCTGTGTCACCCCTAACCCTCACCTGTGTCACCTCCTGTGTCACCCCTAAACCTCACCTGTGTCACATGTGTGTCACCCCTAAACCTCACCTGTGTCACCTCCTGTCACCCCTAACCCTCACCTGAGTGTCACCTCTGTGTCACCTCTGTCACCTCTGCCACCTGTGCCACCTCCTGTTTCACACCTGAGTGTCACCTGGGTGTCACCTCCTGTGTCACCCCTAACCCTCACCTGGGTCAGCTCTGTCCCCTCCTGTCACCTGGGTGTCACCTCCCCCTGTGCAGGTAATAAACGTCACCCGTCTCACCTGGGTGTCACCTGTGTGTCACCCGAATGTCACCACCTGTGTCACCTGTGTCACCCCAGTGTCACCTGGGTGTCACTCCTGTCCCCTGTGTCACCTGAATGTCACACTTGTGTCACCTGTGTCACCTGAATGTCACACCTGTGTGTCACCTGTGT
>NW_024501780.1:0-736 GCF_017590055.1 Onychostruthus taczanowskii | reverse complement strand
CCGCTGGGAGGGGGTCCCGGGGGTCCCAGGGGTCCCAGGGGTCCCAGGGGTCCCGGAGGTGATGGCCTTGGGGTTCTGGCGCTGGGTGTGGGGTCCTGTGTCCATCTTCCACAGGGAATCCTGGCTGTGGGCTCTGGATCCCAGGTCTGGGTTTGGGGTCCTGGTTCTTAATTTGGGGTCCTGGTTCTGGGTTTGAGGTCCTGGTTCTGGGTTTGGGGTCCTGGTTCTGGGTTTGGGGTCCTGGTTCTGGATTTGGGGTTCTGGTTCTGGGTTTGAGGTCCTGGTTCTGGGTTTGGGGTCTTGATTCTGGGTTTGGGGCCTTGGCTCTGGGTTTGAGGTCTTGGTTCTGGGTTTGGGGTCCTGGTTCTGGGTTTGGGGTCCTGTGCTCATCCTCCACAGGGAATCCTGGCTGTGGGCTCTGGATCCCAGGTCTGGGTTTGGGGTCCTGGTTCTGGATTTGGGGTTCTGGTTCTGGGTTTGAGGTCCTGGTTCTGGGTTTGGGGTCTTGATTCTGGGTTTGGGGTCTTGGCTCTGGGTTTGAGGTCTTGGTTCTGGGTTTGGGGTCCTGGTTCTGGGTTTGGGGTCCTGTGCTCATCCTCCACAGGGAATCCTGGCTGTGGGCTCTGGATCCCAGGTCTGGGTTTGGGGTCCTGGTTCAGGGTCCTGGTTCCCCCATCCCACAAGTCCCACACCCCACATCCTATGGATACCATTGATCCCCACCCCACAGCCCCCA
>NW_024501779.1:0-736 GCF_017590055.1 Onychostruthus taczanowskii | reverse complement strand
TCCCCAATCCTGTCACTGTCCCCAATGCCATGGATGTCCCCAAATGTCCCCAGTGTCCCCAATGTCCCCAATCCCATGGATGTCCCCAGTCCCCCTGGATGTCCCCAAATGTCCCCTCGATGTCCCCAATGTCCCCAGGGCCCCGAGTTCGTGCGCAGGCACATCTTCAACAAGCACGGGGACAAGATGGGCACAGTGTGACCCCAATGTCCCCAATGCCATGGATGTCCCCAATCCTGTCAATGTCCCCAAATGTCCCCAGGGCCCCGAGTTCGTGCGCAAGCACATCTTCAACAAGCACGGGGACAAGATGGGCGCGGTGCGACCCCAATGTCCCCAATTCTGTCACTGTCCCCAATCCTGTCACTGTCCCCAAGATGTCCCCAATGCCATGGATGTCCCCTCGATGTCCCCAATGTCCCCAATGTCCCCAGGGCCCCGAGTTCGTGCGCAAGCACATCTTCAACAAGCACGGGGACAAGATGGGCGCGGGGCGACCCCAATGTCCCCAATTCTGTCGCTGTCCCCAATCCTGTCACTGTCCCCAAGATGTCCCCAATGTCATGGATGTCCCCTCGATGTCCCCAATGTCCCCAATGTCCCCAGGGCCCCGAGTTCGTGCGCAAGCACATCTTCAACAAGCACGGCGACAAGATGGGCGCGGTGCGCAAGGAGGTTTTGTTCTTCAACAATTTCCTGATGGACCCGAAACGCCCGGCGCTGCCCGAGGGGGGCA
>NW_024501778.1:0-736 GCF_017590055.1 Onychostruthus taczanowskii | reverse complement strand
GGGGGGTTAAAAACCCAAAAATTGGGGCGTTAAAAACCCAACATTCGGGGGTTTGGGGGGTTAAAAACCCAAAATTTGGGGGTTTGGGGTGGTAAAAACCCAAAAAATTGGGGGGTTGGAGGGTTAAAAACCCAAAATTTGGGGATTTCAGGGGGTTTGGGGTGGTAAAAACCCAAAAAATCCGGGGTTTGGGGGGTTAAAAACCCAAAATTGGGGGTTTGGGGTGGTAAAAACCCAGAAAATCGGGGGTTTGGGGGGTTAAAAACCCAAAATTGGGGGTTTGGGGTGGTAAAAACCCAGAAAATCGGGAGTTTGGGGGGGTAAAAACCCAAAAAATTGGGGATTTGGGGGTTTAAAAACCCAAAATTTGGGGCGTTTGGGGGGTTAAAAACTAAAAAAATCAGGGGTTTGGGGGGTTAAAAACCCAAAATTCAGGGGTTTGGGGAGTTAAAAACCCAAAAATCGGGGGGTTGGGGGGTAAAAATCCCAAAAATTGGGGGTTTGGGGAGTTAAAACCCCAAAAATCGGGGGGTTAAAAACCCAAAATTCGGGGGGTTGGGGGGGTTTGGGGAGATTAAAAACCCAAAAAATCGGGGATTTGGGGGGTTAAAAACCAAAAAACTTGGGAGTTTGGGGGGGTTTGGGGTGGTAAAAACCCAAAATTCGGGAGTTTGGGGGATTAAAAACCTAAAATTTGGGGGTTTGGGGGGGTAAAAACAAAAAAAATTGGGGGTTT
>NW_024501777.1:0-736 GCF_017590055.1 Onychostruthus taczanowskii | reverse complement strand
TTGAGGTGTCTCAGGTGAGTTTTTGAGCTTTTTCAGGTGAATTTTTTGGGTTAAATTCCCAGGATTTTGGGGTTTTTCCATATTTGGGATGGATTTGAGGGAGTTTGGGGTCGTTTCTGTGGAATTTGGGGTTTTTTGGAGCGATTTTGGGGCCATTTTTAGAGGCGATTTCGGCTCCCTCAGGTGAGTTTTGGGCTGAAATTTCCCATTTTTCATCATTTTTGGGGATTTTACTCCAATTTTGGGCTGAAACTTCCAATTTTTCATTAATTGTGGTGTTTTTACCCAAATTTTGGGGTGAAAAATCTGATTTTTCACGAATTTTGGGCTTTTGACTCCAATTTTGGGCTGAAATTTCCAATTTTTCTTTAATTTATGGGTGAAAATTCCAATTTTTTCATTCATTTAGGGGTGAAATTTCCATTTTTTTCATCAATTTTGGGCTGAAATTTCCAATTTTTCATGAATTTTGGGCTTTTTACTCCCAATTTTGGGCTGAAATGTACAATTTTTCCTTAATTTAGGGCTGAAATTTCCAATTTTTCATCAATTTTGGGCTGAAAATTCCAATTTTTCATGAATTTTGGGCTTTTTACTCCAATTTTGGGCTGAAATGTACAATTTTTCCTTAATTTAGGGCTGAAATTTCCAATTTTTCATCAATTTTGGGCTGAAAATTCCAATTTTTCTTTAATTTAGGGGTGAAAACTCCAATTTTTTCATTCATTTTGGGCTT
>NW_024501776.1:0-736 GCF_017590055.1 Onychostruthus taczanowskii | reverse complement strand
CCAGTTCACTGCACTGCATGGGGATTTGAAGGCAGTGGGCAGGCTGGGGGTGGCTAGGGTGCACTGAGGATGCTCCCAGTGCTCCCAGTAAGTCCCAGTTGTCCCAGTTAACCGGCGGCTGGACGAGTGGGTGGACCGGAACCGGCTGGGGATGGACTGGGACAGTTCCCAGTGCTCCCAGTCTGTGGGGAATTGGAGCCCCTGGCATGGCTGGGGGTGCGTTAGGATCGCCCCCAGAGCTCCCAGTCCTCCCAGTAAGTCCCAGTTGTCCCAGTTAACCGGCGGCTGGACGAGTGGGTGGACCGGAACCGGCTGGGGATGGTTCCCAGTGCTCCCAGTGCTCCCAGTTCACTGCACTGCATGGGGATTTGAAGGCAGTGGGCAGGCTGGGGGGGGCTAGGGTGCACTGAGGATGCTCCCAGTGCTCCCAGTTCACTGCACTGCATGGGGATTTGAAGGCAGTGGGCAGGCTGGGGGGGGCTAGGGTGCACTGAGGATGCTCCCAGTGCTCCCAGTAAGTCCCAGGTGTCCCAGTTAACCGGCGGCTGGACGAGTGGGTGGACCGGAACCGGCTGGCGCTGTCCAAGAGCCTGAAGGAGGCGGCGCAGAAGAGCTCGGAGCCGTTCCTGGGCGAGCTGGCCGAGCCCGAGAGGAAAATCACCCGCAACCAGAAACGCAAGCACGACGAGATCAACCACGTGCAGAAGGTCTGGGGGGCACTGGGAGGCACTGGGAG
>NW_024501775.1:0-736 GCF_017590055.1 Onychostruthus taczanowskii | reverse complement strand
AATTTTCCCCCGTTTTTTTCCCCATGGATTTTTCTGTTTTTCCCCAATTTTCCCCCGTTGTTTTCCCCATTTTTTCCCATTTTTTCCCATTTTTTTCCCAATATTCTCCCAATTTTCCCCCAATTTCCCCCAATTTTCCCCTGTGATTTTTCCCCTGTGATTTTCCCCAATTTTCCCCCATTTTTTCTTCATTTTCCCTCAATTATTTCCCTATTTTTTCCCCAATTTCCCCTGGTTTTTTTCCCCTGTGATTTTTCCCCTGTGATTTTCCCCAATTTTCCCCCATTTTTTCTTCATTTTCCCTCAATTATTTCCCTATTTTTTCCCCAATTTCCCCTGGTTTTTTTCCCCTGTGATTTTTCCCCTGTGATTTTCCCCAATTTTCCCCCATTTTTTCTTCATTTTCCCTCAATTATTTCTTTTCCCCAATTTCCCCCATTTTTCCCTTGTGATTTTTTCCCATTTTTTCCCATTTTTTTCCAATTTTTTCCCATTTTTCCCCCAGTTTTTCCCCAATTTTTCCCCTGTGATGTTTCCCAATTTTTTCCCCCAATTTTCCCCCCTATTTTCCCAATTTTTTCCCCAATTTCCCCCAATTTCCCCCTGTGATTTTTCCCCAATTTCCCCCCATTTTTCCCCCCGTTTTGGCAGCTGTGGGAGGACAAGGAGGGCAAGAAGCGCATGAACAAGAACAACGCCAAGGCGCTGAGCTCGCTGCGCCAGAAGCTGCGCAAGC
>NW_024501774.1:0-737 GCF_017590055.1 Onychostruthus taczanowskii | reverse complement strand
CTCCCAGCAGCTCTGAAGCTGTGTGAGGGTTTGCCTTTGTCTCCACGGGGCTCGGCTCTCTGGCAGTTCCTCTGGGCACAAAGCCATCCCAGAGGTGAGGCTGTTAAACAGTGCTCAAAGTCCTACGGTAAACCTGTCTCTAAATTTCCCAAAATCTGGAGTGAGGGCTAAAAATTATCAGGGGGAAGAAGGTGGTAGGTTTTGTTTCAGATGTACACTCTTTCTCCTCCTGCACCAAAACTGTACAAAAGTGTTTACATTTACAGCCTTAAAAAAATATAGTTGCACATTTGTAATGGATTTGTAATTTAGTCATTAAATGTCCAGAATATATTGACTGAGATCTCCAGTCCTGGGAATGGCAGAGCATTAAGGTAAGGTTCTGGGGTCACCTGTGAGTGCTACAGGCTGTCACCCAGACTGAGGGTCAAAGTGCTACCAGCCTGTTCCCAAACTGAGTTTGTCCAGAGAGCATCCAGAAGGGTTAAGTGCTTTATTTTCAAGAAGAGGAAAGTAAAGCTTTGGATGTGATTGGGGGTGTTCATAAGAAAGAGCAGAGCAAGCTGGAAGAAGATTACTTGAATGCTAAGGGGAGAAAATACAACAGGATACTGGGGAAGACAGATGGTAGGAAGAGAATAAAACTGTGATGCACAATTGGAATGGATACATAAAACAGAGATTGGAAACCTGTGGGGTGGGAAGGGAAGAACTATAAGAAATGTCACACTGGGGAG
>NW_024501773.1:0-724 GCF_017590055.1 Onychostruthus taczanowskii | reverse complement strand
GAAATTCCCCCTTTATTCCCTTTATTTCCCAGCTCAGAATTCCAGATTTTTCTTGGGAATCTGAGCATGGAGCTGGAGGCTGGAATTTCCTGGGAACGGCCCCTGGAAGCATCAGACCAATCCCGGCAGGATCGATCCGGAGGGGAGTGGTTGGATAAATTTATCAACATTCCCGGGATTTCTTTGGCTTGGGATTCAAAGCTCTGGAGCGGCTGCTTCCAGAGAATCCATGGAAAACAGGGATACCCCATCCATGGGATTTTGTCCCCTTGGAGCATCCGGGGGGACACGGAAGGAGGACAAGGAAAAGACGGAGCCACCAGTGGGAAAAGTTGGGAATTTTCGCTCCGGGATGGAGCAGCCGGTGAGTGCTGGAGTTTCCAAGGAATTCCTGTGGGAATTCCTGATGGGAATTCCCACCTGGATTGGGGGGATGGAGAGGATGAGGAGGGAGGAATGATGGCATTCCAAGTGGTGATTCCGTAGGGAAAAGGGTTTTTTGGGAAGGAGCAGCCTTCGAGACCTAAAGAGCAACGAATGGATCCGGGAGTTTCCGTGGCAAACCGGGAAATCTGGGAAAGAATTCCCAGGGAAGTTTAACCATTGGGTTTTCCTGGGAATGCAGCAGCCAAACGGGTTTGGAATCTTGAATAGGATTGGATATAAAGGATGGGAATTCCGAGAAATTCCAGGATTTATTTGGATTGAATTAAAAGTTCCGGAG
>NW_024501772.1:0-737 GCF_017590055.1 Onychostruthus taczanowskii | reverse complement strand
GACCCCCCAAAATCCCCCCAGACCCCCGTACCGAGCAGGGCCTGGAACAGGGGGCTCTGCAGGACCCCCAGGAGCTGCTGGGCCCGGAGCCGGGGGGGGGCACCCAGAGCCTCCTCCAGGAGCCGCCGAGCGCCCACCCCTGGCCCCCCAAAATCCGGTCAGGGACCCCCGAAATGGGGGTGGGACCCCCGAAAATGGGGATGGGAACCCTGAAATTGGGTTAGGGACCCCAAAAAATGGGGATGGGACCCCAAAAACTGGATTAGGGACCCCCAAAAATGGGGATGGGACCCCCAAAAATGGGGTTGGGACCCCAAAAAATGGGGATGGGACCCCTGAAATTGGATTAGGAACTGCAAAAAATGGGGTTGGGACCCCCGAAATTTGGGATGGGACCCCCGAAGTCGGGCTAGGGACCCCCAAAATTGGGTTAGGGACCCCAAAAATGGGGATGGGACCCCCAAAAATGGGGATGGGACCCCCGAAAATTGGGTTAGGGACCCCAAAAATGGGGATGGCACCCCGAAAATGGGGATGGGACCCCAAAAAATGGGGATGGGACCCCAAAGTCCCCCCAAATCCCCCCCAATTTCATCGGGACCCCCCAAATTTCCAGAGGGACCCCCAGGATCCCCCACCCCCAATTTTTGTACCCCAAAAACCCCGGGACCCCCCAGAGCTCCCAAAATGGGGAGTGACCCCCCTTAAAATCCCCCCAAAACCCCCCCAGATTTCAC
>NW_024501771.1:25310-26689 GCF_017590055.1 Onychostruthus taczanowskii | reverse complement strand
CGCAGCAACTGCTACATGGTGTGGGGGGGGGAGTTTGCGACCCCCACCCAGCAGGCCAGGGTGTCCCACACCGACCTGGTCATCGGCTGCCTGGTGGACCTGGCCACGGGGCTCATGACCTTCACAGCCAACGGCAAAGAGATCAACACCTTCTTCCAGGTGGGCTGGGACCCCTCCCCTGACCCCCTTTGGGGGTCCCAAGCCCACCCCGGGGGTCTCACAGCAGCGCTGTCCCCGCAGGTGGAGCCCAACACCAAACTGTTCCCGGCGGTGTTCGTGCAGCCCACCACCCAAAACGTGCTCCAGTTCGAGCTGGGCAAGCTCAAGGTGAGGACTGGGACCCCCACCAGGTGGGTGGTGGGCTTTGAGACCCCCCCAAAACCCCCCAAAATCCCGGGGTCACCATGAACACCACCACCACGGTATGAGACCCCCGAGACTGCCCCAAAACCCCCAGATCATCATGAATACCACCGTGGTACAGACCCCTGAGACCCCCCTAAAATCCCCCAAACCCCAAGGTCATAATAAATACCACCAGGACCCCTGAGAGCCCCCAAAACCCACCACCACCACATACAGAACCCCTGAGAGCCCCCCAAAACCCCCAAATCCCCAGGTCATCATCACCACCACCACATACAGAACCCCTCAGACCCCCAAAACCCAAATCCCCCCCAAACCCTGAGTTCATCAATGGGGTGGGGGCAGGTATTGGACCTGGGGGGGCACTGGGGGACAACTGGGAGGAGCACTGGTGAGCTGATGATGAAGGCACCGTGAGAAGAGCTCGGGGCAGATCTTCGGGCCACCCCAGAGGACCTCGGTGCCGGGGCTCTCTGGGGGTCCCCCTGACGACCCCCTCCCCGTGTCACCCCCCCCCAGAACATCATGCCCATCTCGGCGGCCATGTTCAGCAGCGAGCGGCAGAACCCGGCGCCGCAGTGCCCGCCCCGGCTGGTGATCCAGCAGCTGACGCCGGTCACCTGGAGCCGCATGCCCACCGAGTACCTGGCCGTGGAGAGCGCCCGGCTGGGAGAGCGCCAGGGCTGGGCCGTGGAGTGCTCCGAGCCCCTGCAGATGATGGCCCTGCACATCCCCGAGGAGGACAGGTGGGGACACCCCCGGGGACACCCCCCGGGACACCCCCGGGACACCCAGGGCAGCCCCAGCCTCGTGGGGTCCCAGCCACAGGAGGCCTTGGGGTCTCACCCCAAAAGTGTCATCACCAGGAGAACTTGGGGTCTCATCCCCAGGAGAACTTGGGGTTTCATCCCCAGGAGGCCTTGGGGTCTCACCCCAAAAGTGTCATCACCAGGAGAACTTGGGGTCTCATCCCCAGGGGATTTATCCCCAGGAGAACTTGGGGTCTCATCCCC
>NW_024501771.1:23122-25135 GCF_017590055.1 Onychostruthus taczanowskii | reverse complement strand
CACCCCTCGTGCCCCCCACCCCGACCCTCCCCATTTCCCCCCCAGGTGCATCGACATCCTGGAGCTGTGGGAGCGCGAGGAGCTGCTGCAGTTCCAGTGCCACACGCTGCGGCTCTACTGCGCCGTGTGCGCGCTGGGCAACAACCGCGTGGCCCACGCGCTCTGCAGCCACGTGGACCAGGCCCAGCTGCTCTTCGCCATCGAGACCCCCGAGCTGCCGGGACCCCTGCGGGCCGGCTACTACGACCTGCTGCTGGCCATGCACCTGGACGCGGCGCAGCGCGCCCGCTCCTCCATGAGCGCCGAGTTCATCGTGCCCATCACCGAGGCCACGCGCTCCATCGCGCTCTTCCCCGACGGCGGGCGATGCCCGGGACCCCCGGGCGTGGGGCCCAGCGCCTGCTTGAGACCCCAGCCTCATTTCTCGGAGCCCTGCTTCATCCGGGCCGGGGGCGGCGGAGGGCGGGCGCCGCTCAGCCCGGCCATCCCGCTGGACGAGCTGGGAGCCAAGGCCATGCGCATGCTGGCCGAGGCGGTGGCCGGAGGGGGTCCCCACGCCCGGGACCCCGTGGGGGGCAGCGTGGAGTTCCAGTTGGTGCCCGTGCTCAAACTGGTGTCGGCGCTGCTGGCGGTGGGAGCGCTGGGGGACGGCGACGTGCGCCGCGTGCTCCGCATGATCGAGCCCCGCGTCTTCGGGGACAGCGAGGGACGGCGGGAAGAGGAGGAGGAGGAGGAGGAGGAGGGGAAGGCCATCGAGGCTGGCGAGGAAGAGGAGGGGGAGGATGAGGAGGCGAGGAGGAAAAAGGCCGTGGAGGCTGGAGAGCTGGAGGAGGAGGAGGAAGAGGAGGAGGAAGAAGTGAGGAGGAGGAAGGCCATCGAGGCTGGAGAGCTGCAGGAGGAGGAGGAGGATGAGGAGGAGGCCAGGAGGACGAAGGCCATCGAGGCCGCGGAGGTGCAGGAGGAAGAGGAGGAGAAGGAGGAAGAGCCGGAGGAGGGGCTGCTGCAGATGAAGCTGCCGGAGTCGGTCAAGCTGCAGGTGAGGGAGGGCCCGGGGTGGGGGTTGTGTCCCCTCACTGTCCCCTCTCCGTGGGCACCTCATGTCCCCTCCCTGGGCTCTCCTCCCCGGTGTTCTTGTCCCCTCCCCACTGATGTCCTGGGGTCCCCATCCCCATGGTGTCCCCCATGTCTCCTGTGTCCCCAGTGTCCCCCATCTCCCCAGTGCCCCTGTCCCCAATGTCCCTGATGTCCCCGATGTCCCAGATGTCCCTGATGTTCCTGACGTCCCGATGTCCCTGATGTCCCCAATGCCCCCGTGTCCCCAAAGTCCCCGTGTCCCCGTTGTCCCCGATGTCCCCGATGTCCCCATGTCCCCATTGTCCCCGATGTCCCCGTGTCCCCAAGGATGTGCCACCTGCTGCAGCACCTGTGCGAGCGGGAGCTGCAGCACCACGTGGAGGTCCCTGTGTCCCCAATGCCCCTGTGCCCCGATGTCCCCGTGTCCCCAATGCCCCCATGTCCCTGATGTCCCCAATGTCCCCGTGTCCCTGATGTCCCCAAATCCCCCGTGTCCCCGATGTCCCTGATGTCCCCAATGCCCCCGTGTCCCTGACATCCCCAATGCCCCCGTGTCCCCGATGCCCCTGACGTCCCCGATGTCCCCGTGTCCCCGCAGATGTGCCACCTGCTGCAGCACCTGTGCGAGCGGGAGCTGCAGCACCGTGTCGAGGCCATCGTGGCCTTCTCGGAGCGCCACGTGCAGCGGCTGCAGCGGGACCAGCGGCGCCGCTACGGCCGCCTGATGCGGGCTCTGACCATGTCGGCCGCAGAGACCGCCCGGCGCACCCGCGAGTTCCGCTCGCCCCCGCAGGAGCAGGTGGGGACAGCGCGGGGATAGAGGGGGGACAGAGCGGGGATAGCGGGGATAGAGGGGGGACAGTGCGGGGATAGAGGGGGGACAGAGCGGGGATAGAGCGGGGACAGAGCGGGGATAGAGGGGGGACAGAGCGGGGACAG
>NW_024501771.1:22569-23069 GCF_017590055.1 Onychostruthus taczanowskii | reverse complement strand
ACAGAGCGGGGGCAGCGCGGGGATAGAGCGGGGACAGCGCGGGGACAGAGCGGGGACAGCGCGGGGACAGAGCAGGGATAGAGCGGGGACAGCGCGGGGATAGAGCGGGGACAGAGCGGGGATAGAGCGGGGATAGAGCGGGGACAGCGCGGGGATAGAGCGGGGACAGAGCGGGGACAGAGCGGGGACAGTGTGGGGACAGGATGGGGACACTGAAGGGACAGCATGGGGGACAGAGCGGGGATGGCGTGGGGACAGGACAAGGACAGCGTGGGGACAGCATGGGGACACTGAAGGGACAGCGTGGGGACAGCATGGGGACACTGAAGGGACAGCGTGGGGACACCGTGGGGACAGCATGGAGACAGCGTGGGACACTGCGGGGACATGGCAGGGACAGATGGGGGACACTGCAGGGACACCTTGGGGACACGGCCTTGGCTGGGATGTGTGTGGGGACGTGTGGGGGTGACATGGGGACACGTGAGGGAACCGTGGGA
>NW_024501771.1:20558-21616 GCF_017590055.1 Onychostruthus taczanowskii | reverse complement strand
AGAGCGGGGATAGAGCGGGGACAGAGCGGGGACAGAGCGGGGACAGAGCGGGGACAGCGCGGGGATAGAGCGGGGATAGAGCGGGGATAGAGGGGGGACAGAGCGGGGACAGAGCAGGGACAGAGCAGGGACAGAGCAGGGACAGAGCGGGGATAGAGCGGGGATAGAGCGGGGACAGAGCAGGGACAGAGCAGGGACAGAGCGGGGACAGAGCGGGGACAGAGCGGGGACAGAGCGGGGACAGAGCAGGGACAGAGCAGGGACAGAGCAGGGACAGAGCAGGGACAGAGCGGGGATAGAGCGGGGATAGAGCGGGGACAGAGCAGGGACAGAGCAGGGACAGAGCGGGGACAGAGCGGGAGGGACAGAGCAGGGACAGAGCAGGGACAGTGTGGGGACAGGATGGGGACACTGAAGGGACAGCATGGGGGACAGAGCGGGGACAGAATGGGGATGGCATGGGGACAGGATGGGGACACTGAAGGGACAGCATGGGGGACAGAATGGGGATGGCGTGGGGACAGGACAAGGACACCGTGGAGACAGCATGGAGACAGCGTGGGACACTGCAGGGACGTGGCAGGGACAGATGGGGGACACTGCAGGGACACCTTGGGGACACGGCCTTGGCTGGGATGTGTGTGGGGACGTGCGGGGGTGACATGGGGACACGTGAGGGAACCGTGGGAACAGGGGGATTTGGGGACAGCGTGTGGGGACATGTGGGGCACACAGGGAGGGGTGCACAGGGACGGTCCCGTGACCTGCTGTCCCCCCGTGTCCCCCCGTGTCCCCAGATCAACATGCTGATGCAGTACAAGGGAGGGGCTGAGGATGAGGAGTGTCCTGTGCCTGGGGACATCCGGGACGAGCTGCTGGACTTCCACAACGACCTGCTGGCCCACTGCGGTGAGGGGGGGACAGGGACACCCCCCTGGCCTTGGGGACACCTCCCTGGGGGGTGGGGACACCCCCCTGGCCTTGGGGACACCCCCTGGCCTTGGGGACACCTCCCTGGGGGGTGGGGACACCCCCCTGGCATAAGGGCCCCCCCCTGG
>NW_024501771.1:15376-19534 GCF_017590055.1 Onychostruthus taczanowskii | reverse complement strand
TGGCAGGGACAGATGGGGGACACTGCAGGGACACCTTGGGGACACGGCCTTGGCTGGGATGTGTGTGGGGACGTGCGGGGGTGACATGGGGACACGTGAGGGAACCGTGGGAACAGGGGGATTTGGGGACAGCGTGTGGGGACATGTGGGGCACACAGGGAGGGGTGCACAGGGACGGTCCCGTGACCTGCTGTCCCCCCGTGTCCCCCCGTGTCCCCCCGTGTCCCCAGATCAACATGCTGATGCAGTACAAGGGAGGGGCTGAGGATGAGGAGTGTCCTGTGCCTGGGGACATCCGGGACGAGCTGCTGGACTTCCACAACGACCTGCTGGCCCACTGCGGTGAGGGGGGGACAGGGACACCCCCCTGGCCTTGGGGACACCTCCCTGGGGGGAGGGGACACCCCCCTGGCCTTGGGGACACCCCCTGGCCTTGGGGACCCCTCCCTGGGGGGTGGGGACACCCCCCTGGCCTTGGGGACACCCCCTGGGGTGTGGGGACACCCCCCTGGCCTTGGGGACACCCCCTGGGGTGTGGGGACACCCCCCTGGCCTTGGGGACACCCCCTGGGGTGTGGGGACACCCCCCTGGCCTTGGGGACACCCCCTGGGGTGTGGGGACACCCCCCTGGCCTTGGGGACACCCCCTGGGGTGTGGGGACACCCCCCTGGCCTTGGGGACACCCCCTGGGGTGTGGGGACACCCCCCTGGCCTTGGGGACACCCCCTGGGGTGTGGGGACACCCCCCTGGCCTTGGGGACACCCCCCTGGCCTTGGGGACACCCCCTGGGGTGTGGGGACACCCCCCTGGCCTTGGGGACACCTCCCTGGGGTGTGGGGACACCCCCCTGGCCTTGGGGACACCCCCAGGGGAACTGGGATCTCCCCAGTGGAACTGGGACCCCCATTGTGGGACCCCAGAGACCCCTGGGAGCACAGGGACTCCACCCAGGGACCCTGAAACCCCCCCCCCCCCGCTCTTTGGGGACATGGGGACACAGGGACACCCCTGTGACCTGTCCCCGTGTCCCCCAGGCGTGGAGCTGACGGAGGAGGAAGAGGAGGAGGAAGAGGAGACGTCGCTGCGGCAGCGGCTGCTGGGGCTGGTGCAGAAGGTGGTGGGGGTCCGGGGCCCCCCCAAGGAGGAGGAGACCCCCCCCGAGGAGCCCCCGGTGCCCAGTGAGGAGGGGACGGGGGGGGTGGGGACAGGGACGCTCAGCTGTGTCCGGGACATGGCCAAGGTGGCATTGGGGTGACGCGTGGGGTGTCCCCAAGGAGTTGGTCAGGGTGTCCTCAAGGTGACACGTGAGGTGTCCCCAAGGAGTTGGTCAGGGTGTCCTCAAGGTGCCAACCAAGATGTCACCAAGACACAGCCAAATTGTCCCCAAAGTGGCAGCGCTGCAGGAGCTGATCTGGCAGACCATGGGCACAGGAGTCACTGTGTCCCCAGTGTCCCCAATGTCCCCAATGTCCCCGATGTCCCCAGTGTCCCTGATATCCCCAATATCCCCACTGTCCCCAATGTCCCCATGTCCCCGGTGTCCCCAGGCACGCTGCAGGAGCTGATCTCGCAGACCATGGTGCACTGGGTGCAGGAGTCACTGTGTCCCCAGTGTCCCCAATGCCCCTGTTATCCCCAATATCCCCAATGTCCCCGATGTCCCCAATGTCCCTGCTATCCCCAATGTCCCCAATGTCCCTGCTATCCCCAATGTCCCCCTGTCCCCGTCCCCAGGCACGCTGCAGGAGCTGATCTCGCAGACCATGGTGCACTGGGCGCAGGAGTCACTCAGCCCCGAATGTCCGCGCTAGCCCAATGTCCCCATCCCCAGGCACGCTGCAGGAGCTGATCTCGCAGACCATGGTGCACTGGGCGCAGGAGTCACTGTGTCCCCAGTGTCCCTGATATCCCCACTGTCCCCAGTGTCCCCAGTGTCCCTGCTATCCCCGATGTCCCTGCTATCCCCAATGTCCCCAGTGTCCCCAATGTCCCCATGTCCCCGGTGTCCCCAGGCACGCTGCAGGAGCTGATCTCGCAGACCATGGTGCACTGGGCGCAGGAGTCACTGTGTCCCCAGTGTCCCCAATGTCCCCAGTGTCCCCAATGTCCCCATGTCCCCGGTGTCCCCAGGCACGCTGCAGGAGCTGATCTCGCAGACCATGGTGCACTGGGCGCAGGAGTCGTTCATCCAGAGCCCGGCGCTGGTGCGGGCCATGTTCAGCCTGCTGCACCGGCAGTACGACGCGCTGGGCGAGCTGGGCCGCGCCCTGCCCAAGGCTTACGCCATCAGCGCCACCTCGGTGCCCGACACCACGGCCCTGCTCGAGTGCCTGGGCCAGATCCGCTCGCTGCTCATCGTGCAGATGGGCCCCGAGGAGGAGAACCTCATGATCCAGAGCATCGGGTGCGTGGGGCCCTCTGCGGCACCTGTGTCCCCTCTGGGTCACCTTGTGTCCCTTTGTGTCACTCTGGGTCCCCTCTGGGTCACCCTGTGTCCTCTCTGGGTCACCCTGTGTCCCTTTGTGTCACTCTGTGTCCCCTCTGGGTCACCAGGTCACCTGTGTCCCTTTGTGTCCCTTTCTGTACTCCTTGTGTCCCCCTGTGTCCTCTCTGCGGCACCTGGGTCCCCTCTGGGTCACCTTGTGTCCCTTTGTGTCCCCCTGTGTCCTCTCTGCGGCACCTGGGTCCCCTCTGGGTCACCTTGTGTCCCTTTGTGTCCCCCTGTGTCCTCTCTGCGGCACCTGGGTCCCCTCTGGGTCACCTTGTGTCCCTTTGTGTCCCCCTGTGTCCTCTCTGCGGCACCTGGGTCCCCTCTGGGTCACCTTGTGTCCCTTTGTGTCCCCCTGTGTCCTCTCTGCGGCACCTGTGTCCTCTCTGCGTCACCTGTGTCCTCTCCGGGTCACCTGTGTCCCTTTGTGTCCCTTTCTGTACTCCTTGTGTCCCCCTGTGTCCTCTCTGGGTCACCCTGTGTCACCCTGTGTCCTCTCTGGGTCACCTTGTGCCCTCTCCATTACACAAGTCCTGAATCTGATCCCTTCAATTGAAGATCTCTTCAATTTTGAACTCCCTCTCCCCACATCTCCACAGGAACATCATGAACAACAAGGTGTTCTACCAGCACCCCAACCTGATGCGGGCTCTGGGCATGCACGAGACCGTGATGCAGGTGATGGTCAGCGTGCTGGGCGGCGGCGAGTCCAAGGTGAGCCCCCACCCCTGGGGGTGCCCCCCTAGGGACCCCCGCCCCTCCCAGAGGTCCCCTGACCCCCCGGTGCCCCCCAGGAGATCCGCTTCCCCAAGATGGTGACCAACTGCTGCCGCTTCCTCTGCTACTTCTGCCGCATCAGCCGCCAGAACCAGCGCTCCATGTTCGACCACCTGGGCTACCTGCTGGAGAACAGCGGCATTGGGGGGGGGGGGGTCTCTGCCCCCCACTCGATGTCCCCTGATGTCCCCGTTGTCCCCAAGGCATGCAGGGCTCCACCCCCCTGGACGTGGCGGCCGCGTCTGTCATCGACAACAACGAGCTGGCGCTGGCCCTCAAGGAGCAGGACCTGGAGAAGGTGGGGACAGCCCCGTGTCCCCCCTGTGTCCCCTCCGTGTCCCCCCGTGTCACCCCTGTGTCCCCTCCGTGTCCCCCCATGTCACCCTTGTGTCCCCTCCGTGTCCCCTCCGTGTCCCCCCGTGTCACCCCTGTGTCCCCTCCGTGTCCCCCAATGTCCCCGGTGCCCCGTGTCCCCTCACCTGTGCCCAGGTGGTGACGTACCTGGTGAGTTGCAGAGCTGCCCCGTGGTGCTGTACCCCAAAACCCTCTGTGTCCCCCCGTGTCCCCCCATGTCCCCTGGTGTCCCCTGGTGTCCCCTGGTGTCCCCTGGGGCAGGTGGTGACATACCTGGCGAGTTGCAGAACTGCCCCATGGTGCTGCACCCCAAAACCCTCTGTGTCCCCCCGTGTCCCCCGTGTCCCCAATGTCCCCTGGTGTCCCCTGATGTCCCCAATGTCCCCTGGTGTCCCCGCTGTCCCCGGTGTCCCCTGGGGCAGGTGGTGACCTACCTGGCGAGCTGTGGCCTGCAGAGCTGCCCCGTGGTGCTGCACCCCAAAACCCTCTGTGTCCCCCTGTGTCCCCCCGTGTCCCCTGGTGTCCCCTGATGTCCCC
>NW_024501771.1:2714-14670 GCF_017590055.1 Onychostruthus taczanowskii | reverse complement strand
CCTTGGGGGCCCTTTAGGCCCCCTTGGGGGGGGGGGGGTCTCTGCCCCCCACTCGATGTCCCCTGATGTCCCCGTTGTCCCCAAGGCATGCAGGGCTCCACCCCCCTGGACGTGGCGGCCGCGTCTGTCATCGACAACAACGAGCTGGCGCTGGCCCTCAAGGAGCAGGACCTGGAGAAGGTGGGGACAGCCCCGTGTCACCCCTGTGTCCCCTCCGTGTCCCCCCGTGTCACCCCTGTGTCCCCTCCGTGTCCCCCAATGTCCCCGGTGCCCCGTGTCCCCTCACCTGTGCCCAGGTGGTGACGTACCTGGTGAGTTGCAGAGCTGCCCCGTGGTGCTGCACCCCAAAACCCTCTGTGTCCCCCTGTGTCCCCCCGTGTCCCCTGGTGTCCCCTGATGTCCCCAATGTCCCCTGATGTCCCCGATGTCCCTGGTGTCCCCTGGGGCAGGTGGTGACGTACCTGGCGAGCTGTGGCCTGCAGAGCTGCCCCATGCTGCTGGCCAAGGGTTACCCCGACATCGGCTGGAACCCCTGCGGGGGTGAGAAGTACCTGGACTTCCTGCGCTTCGCCGTCTTCGTCAACGGTGAGACACCCCAGGTGTCCCCAGGTGTCCCTCAGGTGTCCCCAGGTGGCCTCAGGTGTCCCTCAGGTGTCCCCAGGTGTCCCCCAGGTGTCCCTCAGGTGTCCCCAGGTGTCCCCAGACACCCCAGGTGTCCCCAGGTGTCCCCAGGTGTCCCCAGGTGTCCCTCAGGTGTCCCCCAGGTGTCCCCCAGGTATCCCCATGTCCCCTCCTGTGGGTTTGTGTTTCGGGTCGTCCCTTTTAGGGGTCCCTGTGAGTTTTGGGGTCCCGTTCCCACAGGGGAGAGCGAGGAGGAGAACCCCACTTGGAGGCTCCCAGTTGGGTTCTCAGGGACTCCCTGTTTGGGGGTTTTGGGGTTCCCTGTTTTGGGGGTTTTGGGGTTCCCTGTTTTGGGGGTTTTGGGGTTCTCTGTTTTAGGGGTTTTGGGGTTCCCTGCTTTGGGGGTTTTGAGGTTCCCTGTTTTGGGGGTTTTGGGGTTCCCTGCTTTGGGGGTTTTGAGGTTCCCTGTTTTGGGGGTTTTGGGGTTCTCTGTTTTAGGGGTTTTGGGGTTCTCTGTTTTAGGGGGTTTTGAGGTTCTCTGTTTTAGGGGGTTTTGGGGTTCCCTGTTTTAGAGGTTTTAAGCTTCCCTGTTTTGGGGGTTTTAGGGTTCCCTGTTTTGGGGGTTTTGGGGTTCCCTGTTTTAGGGGGTTTTGGGGTTCCCTGTTTTGGGGGTTTTTCAGGTTTGTGTTTTGGGAATTCTGGGGTGTCCCTGTGACCTTTGGGGTGGGGCTCCCCAGGGGAGAGTGTGGAGGAGAACGCCAACGTGGTGGTGCGGCTGCTGATCGGGGACTCCTTGTTTGAGGGGTTTTAGGGGTTTTTGGGTTTGTGTTTTGGGAATTCTGGGGTGTCCCTGTGACCTTTTGGGGTGGGGATCCCCAGGGGAGAGCGTGGAGGAGAACGCCAACGTGGTGGTGCGGCTGCTGATCCGGCGCCCCGAGTGCTTCGGGCCGGCGCTGCGGGGCGAGGGGGGCAGCGGGCTGCTGGCCGCCATCCAGGACGCCCTGAGCATCGCCCAGGACCCCGCGCGGGACGGGCCCAGCGGCCGCAGGGAGAGGAGGCCGTGAGCACCGGGACTGGGGGATTGGGTGGGATTGGAATGGAGACCCCGCACGGGACGGGCCCAGCGGCCGCAGGGAGAGGAGGCCGTGAGCACCGGGAGCGGGATGGGAATGGGAATGGGATTGGGAGGGATTGGAATGGAGACCCCGCACGGGACGGGCCCAGCGGCCGCACGGAGAGGAGGCCGTGAGCACCGGGAGCGGGATGGGAATGGGAATGGGATTGGGAGGGATTGGAATGGAGACCCCGCACGGGACGGGCCCAGCGGCCGCACGGAGAGGAGGCCGTGAGCACCGGGAGCGGGATGGGAATGGGAATGGGATTGGGAGGGATTGGAATGGAGACCCCGCACGGGACGGGCCCAGCGGCCGCACGGAGAGGAGGCCGTGAGCACCGGGAGCGGGATGGGAATGGGAATGGGATTGGGAATGGAATGGGAATGGGATTGGAATGGAATGGGATTGGGAATGGGTGGGATTGGAATGGGGACCCCGCGCGGGAGGGGCCCAGCGACCGCAGGGAGAGGAGGCAGTGAGCACTGGGACTGGGATGGGAATGGGATTGGGAATGGGATTGGAATTGGAATGGGATTAGGATTGGAATGAGATTGGGATTGGGAATGGAATGGGATGGGAATGGAGACCCCGCGCGGGAGGGGCCCAGCGACCGCAGGGAGAGGAGGCAGTGAGCACTGGGACTGGGATGGGAATGAGACCCCGCATGGGACGGGCCCAGCGGCCGCAGGGAGAGGAGGCCGTGAGCACTGGGAGTGGGAATGGGATTGGGAATGGAATGGGATTGGGATTGGGAATGGGATTGGGATTGGAATTGGAATGGGATTGGGTGGGATTGGAATGGAGACCCCGCACGGGACGGGCCCAGCGGCCGCAGGGAGAGGAGGCCGTGAGCACCGGGACTGGGATGGGAATGGGATGGGATTGGGAATGGATTGGGATTGGGAATGGGTGGGGTTGGAATGGAGACCCCGCGCGGGAGGGGCCCAGCGACCGCAGGGAGAGGAGGCAGTGAGCACTGGGACTGGGATGGGAATGGGATTGGAAATGGGATTGGGAATGGAATGGGATTGGGAATGGGATTGGAATGGGATGGGAATGAGATTGGGAATGGGATTGGGAATGGGTGGGATTGGAATGGGGACCCCGCGCGGGAGGGGCCCAGCGGCCGCAGGGAGAGGAGGCCGTGAGCACTGGGACTGGGATGGGAATGGGATTGGAATTGGAATGGGATTGGGATTGGAATGAGATAGGGATTGGGAATGGGATTGGGAATGGAATGGGATGGGAATGGAATGGGATGGGAATGGAGACCCCGCGCGGGACGGGCCCAGCGGCCGCAGGGAGAGGAGGCCGTGAGCACCGGGAGCGGGATGGGAATGGGAATGGGATTGGAATTGGAATGGGATTGGTAATGGGATTGGGATTGGAATTGGAATGGGATTGGGTGGGATTGGAATGGAGACCCCGCACGGGACGGGCCCAGCGGCCGCAGGGAGAGGAGGCTGTGAGCACCGGGACTGGGATGGGATTGGGAATGGGATTGGGAATGGGATTGGAATTGGAATGGGATTAGGATTGGAATGAGATTGGGATTGGGAATGGAATGGGATGGGAATGGAGACCCCGCGCGGGACGGGCCCAGCGGCCGCAGGGAGAGGAGGCCGTGAGCACCGGGAGTGGGAATGGGAATGGGAATGGGATTGGGAATGGAATGGGATTGGGAATGGGATTGGGAATGGGTGGGGTTGGGATTGGGAATGGAATGGGAGTCGGATTGGGAATGGGATTGGGATTGGAATTGGAATTGGAATAGGATTGGGATTGGGAATGGAATGGGAGTAGGATTGGAATGGAGACCCCACACAGGACGGGCCCAGCGGCCATAGGGAGAGGAGGCCGTGAGCACCGGGGCTGGGATGGGAATGGGATTGGGAATGGAATGGGATTGGGAATGGAATGGGATTGGAATTGGAATGGGATTGGGTGGGATTGGAATGGAGACCCCGCACGGGACGGGCCCAGCGGCCGCAGGGAGAGGAGGCTGTGAGCACCGGGACTGGGATGGGATTGGGAATGGGATTGGGAATGGGATTGGGAATGGGATTGGGAATGGGAATGGAATGGGAATGGGTGGGATTGGAATGGGGACCCCGCACGTGAGGGGCCCAGCGGCTGTGAGGATGAGGATGAGGATGAGGATGAGGATGAGGATGAGGATGAGGATGAGGATGAGGATGAGGATGAGGATGAGGATGAGGATGAGGATGAGGATGAGGATGAGGATGAGATGCCCGTGATGAGAAGCGACGCGAGGATGAAGACAGGACGGAGCGGCCATCAAGCCGTGAACAGAAGGGGGATGAAGATGGGCTGGAATGGGTTGGGGTGAAGATGGCAACACTGGGATGGCCTGGGGGGACCCCAGGGTGACCCCCTGACCCCCCAGGTTCGGGCCCGAGGAGCCCCCCGAGGAGAACCGCGTGCACCTGGGCCACGCCATCATGTCCTTCTACGCCGCCCTCATCGACCTGCTGGGCCGCTGCGCCCCCGAGATGCACGTACGGACCCGGCGGGTTTGGGGGGCTCAGGGGGGGTCCCGGGGGGGTCAGAACTCGGGGTGTGACCCCCCCCCACCGTGTGACCCCCACAGCTGATCCAGGCGGGGAAGGGGGAGGCCCTGCGGATCCGGGCCATCCTGCGCTCGCTCGTCCCGCTCGAGGACCTGGTGGGGATCATCAGCCTCCCCCTGCAGATCCCGGCGCTGGGAAAAGGTGGGGAGGGGTCCCCAAACCTGGGGAGGGTCACTGGGATGGGCAGCACCCCAAAATGTGGGGACTGGGATGGGGGACACCCCACAAAGTGGCGATCAGCAGCCTCCCCCTGCAGATCCCGGCGCTGGGAAAAGGTGGGGAGGGGTCCCCAAACCTGGGGAGGGTCACCCCAAAATGTGGGGGCTGGGATGGGGGACACCCCAAAAAGTGGGGATCATCAGCCTCCCCCTGCAGATCCCGGCGCTGGGAAAAGGTGGGGAGGGGTCCCCAAACCTGGGGAGGGTCACTGGGATGGGCGGCACCCCAAAATATGGGGACTGGGGTGGAGGTTATCAGCCTTGAGGGCTATTTGGGGAGTTTTGGGGTGCCCTGAGTTTTGGGGTCCCTCAGATGGGAACGTGGTGGAGCCCCCCATGGCCACCAGCTGGGCTGGGGGGCTCTGGAGACGCCAGGATTTGGGGGGATTTCCAGCTGTTTTAGGGTTTGGGGCTGTTTGGGGAGTTTTGGGGTGCCCTGAGTTTTGGGGTCCCACAGATGGGAACGTGGTGGAGCCCCCCATGGCCACCAGCTGTGCTGGGGGGCTCTGGGAACGCCAGGATTTGGGGGGATTTCCAGTTGTTTTAGGGTTTGGGGCTGTTTGGGGAGTTTTGGGGTGCCCTGAGTTTTGGGGTCCCTCAGATGGGAACGTGGTGGAGCCCCCCATGGCCACCAGCTGTGCTGGGGGGCTCTGGGAACGCCAGGATTTGGGGGGATTTCCAGTTGTTTTAGGGTTTGGGGCTGTTTGGGGCGTTTTGGGGTGCCCTGAGTTTTGGGGTCCCTCAGATGGGAACGTGGTGGAGCCCCCCATGGCCACCAGCTGGGCTGGGGGGCTCTGGGGACGCCAGGATTTGGGGGGATTTCCAGCTGTTTTAGGGTTTGGGGCTGTTTGGGGAGTTTTGGGGTACCCTGAGTTTTGGGGTCCCGCAGATGGGAACGTGGTGGAGCCCCCCATGGCTCCCAGCTGGGCTGGGGGGCTCTGGGGACGCCAGGATTTGGGGGGATTTCCAGCTGTTTTAGGGTTTGGGGCTGTTTGGGGGGCAGCAGTTGTCCCAGTGCTTCCCAAGGGGAGCATCCAGAGCAAGGGAAAAGAGAGCTGCAAGGATGCCCTGCCCCATCCTGGAGCCAGGACTGCCCCTGTCCATTCTGCTCATCACCTTTCCCACCTCCAAACGCTGCAGCTCCCCAGCCCTGCTAGGGACACAAACTCTGGGAGTCCCTGCCTGACCTGAGCTCCTTTCCCATCAAGAATTTTTCAACTGATGTCGAAGCCAACATCACCAACCACCCCTGAGTGAGGCTGTGGTGGCACCTGTGAGGGAGGGGTCAGGAGGGGATGGCACTAACTCGCCCAGCCACAGTGCCAAGCCATGTCTTGTCTGTTTAGTCACTGTTTTAAACCAGGATGGTGCCACCTCTGTTTGCCCAGACCTCAAACACCAAGGGAAGGTTGAAGCACAGCTCAGCAGCCTGTACCAAGCCCAGTGGACAACACAAGGAACGTGACAAGAGCAGAGCAAGTGCCACCCAAATTCGTGGTCTGAAACTCTCCTCCAGTGCCAACAGCCTCCCTGGGTGCCAACCCCACAGCAGCCAGATCAGATGGTTGTGCCATCTTCTCCCAAAATCCTGCCCTGCCTTTGATATGTTAATCCTGCATAAGGCAAATTCTCCCATTAGAATAAAGTCCATTCTGGTCTCCCTGCAATCTGCATGATCCAGTTCAAAGTTAAATTAAAAATCCCAACCTGTGTGAATGTTGCAATCGCATTATGAAATCTGTAAATCTATTTTTAATGTCTTAATGCTGCTCTAGTTGAACGAGGCAAGGCGACTGCTGCATGGCATTTGCTTTACACTTTTTTGGATTCTCATGCACTTATTAAATATTCACTCTGCAGCCTTTGCATTTCCAGTACTGCAGGACCCTAAAATAGAAGACAAGTTTTTCTTTCCCTCTTTTGTTTCTGAAATTCCAACTTGACTCCAGGATCTCTCCAAATCAAACGTGAAGCACTAAACACTGCAAGGAGAAAATGTTTCAAATTCATACAGATGGCAGAAAATAGGATTTAAATCCTAAGCATGCAGCTATTTACACTGCTTTTAGGAGGTGACAGAGCAAAATGATTTCATTTCAAATTAAGATATATACAATGTTAATTCTCTGAGTAGCTTGTTTTTATTAAGAAAATATTTGAACATGGCTGGAACAACTCTCCCAAATCATCATCTTACAGAACATTTCTTGGGGGAGCAGTTTGTGCTTTTCATTCTGATCTGGGACGGAAACAAGCTCTGAAAGACTGGAATTTTCTGTGTCACAAACTTTATTTTCTGACCGACTCGCTTTGAAAAATCAGTGCATGAAGCAGCGAAATCAACCCTGCTGTTGTCCCTCGGGAGCCGTGCCCTGGGCAGCCGGGCTCTGCCTCTCCCTGTGCGCAGCCACCTCTTGTCACATTAACGAGCTCCTCGATATTAAATGTCCTCAAACACCGCGGGTATGAACCAGCCGGGAGAGCAGCAGAGGACGGCAGAGGCGATGGATTGATCCCGAAATCCCAGATTGTCCCAGCAGAGCTGTGCCAGGGGACACCAGCGCCACTTGTCCCGCGGAGCCGCAGGGCAGGGCCGGGGGTGGCACAGGGCAGCCCTGGCACGGCTCGGGATGGCACGGCCCGGCCAGCCCGGGCACTGCGGGCAGCAAAGGCTGCTCTGGAAGGGTCGGGGCTTGCGGAGGGACCGCTCTGTCCCTCCCTGTTCCCCCCGTTCCACTCTGTCCCCCTCCTGTCAGCCCTGTGCCGCTCTGTCCCTCTGTGTCTCCCGTCCCCTTCTGTGCCACCTCGTCCCCTCCTCTTCCCTCTCTATCCCCTCCTGTCCCCTCTCTCTCCCCTCTTTGTCCCCTCTATCCTCTCTCTCTTTCCCTCTCATGGCCACCAGCTGGGCTGGGGGGCTCTGGAGACGCCAGGATTTGGGGGGATTTCCAGCTGTTTTAGGGTTTGGGGCTGTTTGGGGAGTTTTGGGGTACCCTGAGTTTTGGGGTCCCGCAGATGGGAACGTAGAGGAGCCCCCCATGGCCACCAGCTGGGCTGGGGGGCTCTGGGGACGCCAGGGTTTGGGGGGATTTCCAGCTGTTTTAGGGTTTGGGGCTGTTTGGGGAGTTTTGGGGTGCCCTGAGTTTTGGGGTCCCGCAGATGGGAACGTGGTGGAGCCCCCCATGGCCACCAGCTGTGCTGGGGGGCTCTGGGGACGCCAGGATTTGGGGGGATTTCCAGCTGTTTTAGGGTTTGGGGCTGTTTGGGGAGTTTTGGGGTGCCCTGAGTTTTGGGGTCCCTCAGATGGGAACGTGGTGGAGCCCCCCATGGCCACCAGCTGGGCTGGGGGGCTCTGGGGACGCCAGGATTTGGGGGGATTTCCAGCTGTTTTAGGGTTTGGGGCTGTTTGGGGAGTTTTGGGGTGCCCTGAGTTTTGGGGTCCCGCAGATGGGAACGTGGTGGAGCCCCCCATGGCCACCAGCTGGGCTGGGGGGCTCTGGGGACGCCAGGGTTTGGGGGGATTTCCAGCTGTTTTAGGGTTTGGGGCTGTTTGGGGGGTTTTGGGGTACCCTGAGTTTTGGGGTCCCTCAGATGGGAACGTGGTGGAGCCCCGTATGGCCGCCAGCTGGGCTGGGGGGCTCTGGGGACGCCAGGATTTGGGGGGATTTCCAGCTGTTTTAGGGTTTGGGGCTGTTTGGGGAGTTTTGGGGTACCCTGAGTTTTGGGGTCCCGCAGATGGGAACGTGGTGGAGCCCCCCATGGCCACCAGCTGGGCTGGGGGGCTCTGGGGACGCCAGGATTTGGGGGGATTTCCAGCTGTTTTAGGGTTTGGGGCTGTTTGGGGAGTTTTGGGGTGCCCTGAGTTTTGGGGTCCCTCAGATGGGAACGTGGTGGAGCCCCGTATGGCCACCAGCTGGGCTGGGGGGCTCTGGGGACGCCAGGATTTGGGGGGATTTCCAGCTGTTTTAGGGTTTGGGGCTGTTTGGGGAGTTTTGGGGTGCCCTGAGTTTTGGGGTCCCACAGATGGGAACGTGGTGGATCCCCCCATGGCCACCAGCTGGGCTGGGGGGCTCTGGGGACGCCAGGATTTGGGGGGATTTCCAGCTGTTTTAGGGTTTGGGGCTGTTTGGGGAGTTTTGGGGTGCCCTGAGTTTTGGGGTCCCTCAGATGGGAACGTGGTGGAGCCCCGTATGGCCGCCAGCTTCGTCCCCGAGCACAAGGCGCCCATGGTGCTGTTCCTGGACCGCGTTTATGGGGTGCAGAACCAGGAGTTCCTGCTCCACGTGCTGGAAGTGGGGTTCCTGCCCGACATGCGCGCGGCCGCCTCGCTGGACACGGTGAGGGGCACCCCAAAACCGCCCCGGGGCTCCCCAAAACTCCCTACAGGGTCCCTTGGACCTGCAGCAATGGCCTTGGGTCAGCCCTGTTCCCTCCTGTGGGGTGGGTGTGGGGTCACCCCAAATATTCCATTTGACCCCCCAAATCTTCTCTATGGGATGGATTTGGGGTCACCCCAATCTTCCCTATTTGACCCCCCAAATCTGCCCCATGGGATGGATTTGGGGTCACCCCAATCTTCCCTATTTGACCCCCCCAAATCTGCCCCATGGGATGGATTTGGGGTCACCCAAATCTCCCCCACGGGATGGGTCTGGGATCCCCCAAATCTCCCCCATGGGCTGGATTTGGGGTCACCCCAATCTTCCCTATTTGACCCCCCCAAATCTGCCCCATGGGATGGATTTGGGGTCACCCAAATCTCCCCCACGGGATGGGTCTGGGATCCCCCAAATCTCCCCCATGGGCTGGATTTGGGGTCACCCCAATCTTCCCTATTTGACCCCCCCAAATCTGCCCCATGGGATGGATTTGGGGTCACCCAAATCTCCCCCACGGGATGGGTCTGGGATCCCCCAAATCTCCCCCATGGGCTGGATTTGGGGTCACCCCAATCTTCCCTATTTGACCCCCCCAAATCTGCCCCATGGGATGGATTTGGGGTCACCCAAATCTCCCCCACGGGATGGGTCTGGGATCCCCCAAATCTCCCCCATGGGCTGGATTTGGGGTCACCCCAATCTTCCCTATTTGACCCCCCCAAATCTGCCCCATGGGATGGATTTGGGGTCACCCAAATCTCCCCCACGGGATGGGTCTGGGATCCCCCAAATCTCCCCCATGGGCTGGATTTGGGGTCACCCCAATCTTCCCTATTTGACCCCCCCAAATCTGCCCCATGGGATGGATTTGGGGTCACCCAAATCTCCCCCACGGGATGGGTCTGGGATCCCCCAAATCTCCCCCATGGGCTGGATTTGGGGTCACCCCAATCTTCCCTATTTGACCCCCCCAAATCTGCCCCATGGGATGGATTTGGGGTCACCCAAATCTCCCCCACGGGATGGGTCTGGGATCCCCCAAATCTCCCCCATGGGCTGGATTTGGGGTCACCCCAATCTTCCCTATTTGACCCCCCCAAATCTGCCCCATGGGATGGATTTGGGGTCACCCAAATCTCCCCCACGGGATGGGTCTGGGATCCCCCAAATCTCCCCCATGGGCTGGATTTGGGGTCACCCCAATCTTCCCTATTTGACCCCCCCAAATCTGCCCCATGGGATGGATTTGGGGTCACCCAAATCTCCCCCACGGGATGGGTCTGGGATCCCCCAAATCTCCCCCATGGGCTGGATTTGGGGTCACCCCAATCTTCCCTATTTGACCCCCCCAAATCTGCCCCATGGGATGGATTTGGGGTCACCCAAATCTCCCCCACGGGATGGGTCTGGGATCCCCCAAATCTCCCCCATGGGCTGGATTTGGGGTCACCCCAATCTTCCCTATTTGACCCCCCCAAATCTGCCCCATGGGATGGATTTGGGGTCACCCAAATCTCCCCCACGGGATGGGTCTGGGATCCCCCAAATCTCCCCCATGGGCTGGATTTGGGGTCACCCCAATCTTCCCTATTTGACCCCCCCAAATCTGCCCCATGGGATGGATTTGGGGTCACCCAAATCTCCCCCACGGGATGGGTCTGGGATCCCCCAAATCTCCCCCATGGGCTGGATTTGGGGTCACCCCAATCTTCCCTATTTGACCCCCCCAAATCTGCCCCATGGGATGGATTTGGGGTCACCCAAATCTCCCCCACGGGATGGGTCTGGGATCCCCCAAATCTCCCCCATGGGCTGGATTTGGGGTCACCCCAATCTTCCCTATTTGACCCCCCCAAATCTGCCCCATGGGATGGATTTGGGGTCACCCAAATCTCCCCCACGGGATGGGTCTGGGATCCCCCAAATCTCCCCCATGGGCTGGATTTGGGGTCACCCCAATCTTCCCTATTTGACCCCCCCAAATCTGCCCCATGGGATGGATTTGGGGTCACCCAAATCTCCCCCACGGGATGGGTCTGGGATCCCCCAAATCTCCCCCATGGGCTGGATTTGGGGTCACCCCAATCTTCCCTATTTGACCCCCCCAAATCTGCCCCATGGGATGGATTTGGGGTCACCCAAATCTCCCCCACGGGATGGGTCTGGGATCCCCCAATCTCCCCCATGGGATGGATTTGGGGTCACCCCAATGTTCCCTATCTGACGCCCCAAATCTCCCCCATGGACAGATCCCCAAACTCCCCCCATGGGACACCTCTGTCCCCACGTCCCCTCAGGGTGTGTCACCCCCTGTGACCCCCCCGTGTCCCCCCCAGGCGACGTTCAGCACGACGGAGATGGCGCTGGCGCTGAACCGGTACCTGTGCCTGGCGGTGATGCCGCTCATCACCAAGTGCGCGCCGCTCTTCGCGGGCACCGAGCACCGCGCCATCATGGTGGACTCCATGCTGCACACCATCTACCGCCTGTCGCGGGGCCGCGCCCTCACCAAGGCCCAGCGCGACGCCATCGAGGAGTGCCTCATGGCCCTCTGCAGGTGGGACCCCCAATCGGGCCCCAAAATGGCACCGTGCCCCCCCACCATGGGTCTGTATCTGTCCTCAAAATCAGCCCAACTCTCATGGGGAACCCAACTGCCATGGTCAACTCAACTCTCATGGCCAACCCAACTCTCATGGGGAACCCAACTGCCATGGTCAACTCAACTGCCATGGCCAACCCAACTCTCATGGGGAGCCCAACTTTCATGGTCAACTCAACCGTCATGGCCAGCCCAACTGCCATGGTCAACCCAACTTTCATGGCCAACTCAACCACCATGGTGCACCCAACCCCCATGGTCGACCCAACTCTCATGGGAAACCCAACTGCCATGGTCAACCCAACTACAATGGTCAACTCAACCATCATGGTCAGCTCAACTCCCGTGGTCAACCTCACCCCCGTGGTCAACTCAACTGCAATGACCAACCCAACCACCATGGCCAACTCAACTGCCATGGCCAACCCAACTC
>NW_024501771.1:0-1923 GCF_017590055.1 Onychostruthus taczanowskii | reverse complement strand
CCTGACCCCCCTGACCCCCCATTCCCCCCAGGTACATCCGCCCCTCGATGCTGCAGCACCTCCTGCGCCGCCTCGTCTTCGACGTCCCCATCCTCAACGAGTTCGCCAAGATGCCCCTCAAGGTGAGTCCCGGGGGGGTCCCTGCGCTTGTCCCCGTGCCCTGAGCCCCCCAGAGTGACCCCCCGTGTCCCCCCAGCTGCTGACCAACCACTACGAGCGCTGCTGGAGGTACTACTGCCTGCCCAGCGGGTGGCCCAACATGGGCGTCAGCTCCGAGGAGGAGCTGCACCTCACCAGGAAGCTCTTCTGGGGCATCTTCGACTCCCTGGCGCACAAGGTGGGGTCACGGGGGGTGACACACCTGGGGGGGACACACCTGGGGGGGACACACCTGGGTGTGGTGGTGGTGGTGGGAATGTGGGAATGGGGGTGAGGGGGATGTGGAGAGGTTGGGGTGGGGGGTGATGAGGATGTGGGGACAGTGGGGACATTGGGACATGGAGCTGGGGGTGATGGGGACATGGGAATGGAGATGGTGGGAATATGGGGATGGTGGCACTGGGGGCATGGGGATGGTGACACTGGGGGCATGGGTATGGTGGCACTGGAGACATGGAGATGGTGACACTGGGATCATGGACATGGGGATGGTGGCCCTGCTGCCACAGGGCTAGTGACACTGGGGACCATGGGGCTGATGGTTGTGGTGACACTGGTGCCACAGGGCTGGTGACACTGCGGGAACATGGGGCTGGTGACACTGGGGAACACGGGGCTGCTGGCTGTGGTGGCAGTGGTGACACAGGGCTGGTGACACTGGGGGAATATGGGGCTGGTCACAGGAATGATGACACTGGGGGAGCTGGGGCTGCTGGCTGTGGTGGCACAGGGCTGGTGACACTGGGGGAACACGGGGCTGGTGACACTGGGGGAACTGGGGCTGGTGGCTGTGGTGACACTGGGCTGGTGACACTGGGGGAACACGGGGTTGGTGGCTGTGGTGGCACTGGTGCCACAGGAATGATGACACTGGGGGAACTGGGGCTGCTGGCTGTGGTGGCACAAGGCTGGTGACACTGGGGACCACAGGGCTGGTGGCTGTAGTGGCACTGGTGCCACAAGGCTGGTGACACTGGGGGAACTGGGGCTGGTGGCTGTGGTGACACTGGGGGAACACGGGGCAGGTGGCACTGGTGACACTGGTGCCGCAAGGCTGGTGACACTGGGGACCATGGGGCTGGTGATTCTGGTGACACTGGTGCCACAGGGCTGGTGACACTGGGGGAACTGGGGCTGGTGGCTGTGGTGACACTGGGGGAACCAGGGCTGGTGACACTGGTGCCACAAGGCTGGTGACACTGGGGGAACACAGGGCTGGTGGCACTGGTGGCACAAGGCTGGTGACACTGGGGGAACATGGGGCTGGTGGCACTGGTGGCACTGGTGCCACAGGGCTGGTGACACTGGAGGAACCGGGGCTGGTGGCACTGGTGCCCCAGGGCTGGTGGCCCTGGTGCCACAGGAATGATGACACTGGGGGAACCGGGGCTGGTGGCACTGGTGACACCGGTGTCCCCGTGTCCCCCGTCCCCGCAGAAGTTCGAGGCCGAGCTCTACAAGCTGGCCATGCCGTGCCTCTGCGCCATCGCCGGCGCGCTCCCGCCCGACTACGTGGACGCCAGCTACTCGTCCCGCACCGAGAAGAAGGCCTCGGTGGACGCCGAGGGCAACTTCGACCCCAAACCCGTGGAGACCCTCAAGTAGGGCTCCCACAGACCCCTCCCCGTGCCAGCATGAGCCCCCCACCCCCTCTGTGCTCGTGGAGACCCCCAACCCCACCCAACGCCTCATGGAGAGCCCCCCACCCCCCCTCTGCCTCCACATCCAGAAACCTTTAACTTTGTCCATCCTCATCCTCATGGA
>NW_024501770.1:0-737 GCF_017590055.1 Onychostruthus taczanowskii | reverse complement strand
TTTTCCCGTTTTTCCCGTTTTTCTCCCCGTTTCCAGCCCCCCTGCTCCCCTCTCTCCTCCGGGACCCCCTGGGCCGCGGCGCCGCCCGCGCGCTCCGCCTGCGCCTCTTCCTCAGGCACCGCCCCCGGTGGGAGGAGCTACAGCGGGGGGCGGGGCCTAGGGGCGGGGCCTGCCGCTCTGACCCCGCCCCGGCCCCGCCCCCTTCGGGTAATTGCGATTAAAAGATTTATTTTTAATTTTTTAAATTATTTATCAATAATTTGGGTGAATGGTTTCAATGGAAGGGGCGTGGCTTAGCAAAATGGGCGTGGCTTAAGCGGGCGGGGGCAATGAGCTATATTTGGTCATGAGTGGGCGGGGCTTATAAGGAAAGGGGAGGGGTCAAAGCTTCTTTTATGGGTGTGGCTTAGAGAAAATGGGTGTGGCCTCCAAGATGGTGGGTGTGGTTTGCTAAATGGGCGGGGTTTATGGCAAAGTGGGCGGGGCTTTACCTCAATGGGTGTGGCTTAGAATGGGGCGTGGTTGATGGGTGGGGCTTAAATGAAGGGGGCGTGGCTTTGGCTGTGGTTAAAAGTATGGAAAAGGAGGGATTGGGCGGGGTTTGAGGGGTGGGTGTGGCTTGGTGAGGGGCGTGGTTTGAGGTGGGTGGGTGTGGCTTCAAGGCAGGAGGCGGGGCTTGTGTTGGTTTCAGGCAGGATGGGCGGGGTTTGATGGGAGTGGGCGGGGTTTAAGGTGAA
>NW_024501769.1:0-738 GCF_017590055.1 Onychostruthus taczanowskii | reverse complement strand
GACTGGATTTTTCCTGGAATACGGAATGGGGAAAAACCCAGACTGGATTTTTGCCCCCAAAATATGGAATGGAGAAAAAAATCCAGACAGGATTTTTTCTGGAATACAGAATGGCGAAAAACCTGGACTGGATTTTTTTCCCCAGAATATAGAATGGGGGCAAATCCAGACTGGATTTTTTCCCTGGAATACGGAATGGGAGAAAACCCGGACAGGACCTTCCTAGAATAGCAAATAGGGAAACCTGGACTGGATTTTCCCAGAATATGGAATGGGGGGAAGGGGGTTTGATCCCAGACTTCTGTACAGAGGTGTACAGCAGAAATGATGTTCCTAAACCAAGAAAACCAAATTGTTCCAGCAGTGGACGCTGCTCAAACACTCGACCATGGCTGGAACCACCCAGGTGCCGTAAGAGACTTGGATGTAAGGATTGTTGGTGCTCAAGGCTTGAACAATCTCTGGGTGCTTCCCCAGGGATGCCCGAGGGGCCTCCCCGGTGCAGAAGGGGAGGCTTCAGCCTGGCTTTCCAGATAAGGAAGGGGCTGATAAGAGGCGGATCCCGCGGGGTGGGACAAATCCTTGTCATGCCTCCTTTACACAATGACTCAGCTGTGAAAACTCCTCTCAGAAGTACTGGGACACTTCAAATGAGGCAATTCCTGTCGGCTGATTTGCCATGACGCTGGCTGTGGATTTCCTAACTTCCCGAAGGCTTTTTAGATCTCATCCTGACCA
>NW_024501768.1:0-737 GCF_017590055.1 Onychostruthus taczanowskii | reverse complement strand
GGTGGTTTATTTTTGGCATAGATCATCTCCCCTGTGTGGTTCACTGAGTGATGGAGCACAATCCTTGCACTGGCCCAGAAGTCCTACAATGCCAGGGACAAGTGGAGGAGACTTCTTTTAGCAGCACCACTTGAATAAACTGATTTGGAGCACACTCCAAAGCAGTCTCAGTCACTTTTGCCCTGTCACTGTTGGACACCCACAGCTCCCTGGCCAGTCAGCCTTTACAGCCAGCCCACACATCTCTGGGGAATCACAGATATCACTTTAATAATTAATGTTCTAGGTCAAGACATCCCAGTAGAGAAAAAAAAAAAATAAAAAAAAAAAATTGATTAGTAGGTTTTTTTTCTGTGATGTTCAGAAGTTACTGCTGAACTTTTTTGCTCCAGTGTACAGACAGGCTTGGTCTGTGTGTTTTGATTATCCTCATCATATTGAAGGAACTGTGAATGTTCTAGTTAGACAAGAGGTTCTAAGAGCATTTGCTGCTGAAGAGTTATTATTCACATTTGAATCCAATATCCTGACATCTATTAGCACCGATATTGACAGCAATACAATTAATTTTATATTACAAAATATGGGATGATCTCTATCAAAGACAACATCAGAAAACTAACAGACAAATGACTTTCCATTAACTGTGCCAGATGTAGTTATATAGTTCTCCTGGGTATTATTTTAGTGGGTGAAAACCACAGTGAATAAATAGAACAGTTCAGTTGGAAGGGACC
>NW_024501767.1:0-738 GCF_017590055.1 Onychostruthus taczanowskii | reverse complement strand
TTGGGATGGGGGAAAGGAATTTTGGGAAGGGAATTTCGCGGTGGGGGAGGGAATTTTGGGGAAGAAATTTTGGGACTGAGGGAGAGAATTTTGGGATGGGGGAAGGAATTTTTGGGGAGGGAATTTTGGATTTGTGAAGGAAATTTCGGGAGGAAATTTTGGGGTTGGGGCTGAAATTTTGGGGAAGAAATTTTGGGATTGAGGGAGGGAATTTTGGGAGAGAATTTGGGACTTGGGGAGGGAATTTTTGGGATTCCCCCAGAGAATTTGGGAATGGGGCCGGAGGTTTTGGGGAGGGAATTTTGGATGGGGGAACCAGAGAATTTGGGAATGGGGCCGGAGGTTTTGGGGAGGGAATTTTGGGGTGGGGCTGAAATTTTGGGGAAGAAATTTGGGGAAGAAATTTTGGGATTGAGGGAGAGAATTTCGGGAGGGAATTTTGGATGGGGGAAGGAATTTTTGGGAGGGAATTTTGGGGTTGGGGAGGGAATTTTGGGATGGGGGAAAGGAATTTTGGGAGGGAATTTCGGGGCCGGAATTTCGTGGTGGGGGAGGGAATTTTGGGGAGGGAATTTGGGATTTGGGAAGGGAATTTTAGGAGGGGATTTTGGGATGCGGGAAGGGATTTTTGGGAGGGAATTTCGGGGAAGAAATTTTGGGATGGGGGAAGGGAATTTCAGGAAGGGAATTTCGGGTTTGGGAAGGAATTTTGGGAAGGGAATTTTGGGATGGGAGAAG
>NW_024501766.1:0-724 GCF_017590055.1 Onychostruthus taczanowskii | reverse complement strand
ACAAGTTATACTTAGTTATAAGCTGTCGGTGAGAGCTGGGACTGGGAGGGGTTTGGAAGGAATTTAAGGGTTTTTAATTGGTTTTGATAATGCAGTTTGTTTTTTTACATAGGTGAGTTTAGTTCACGTTTTTACAGTATAGGTTAAAAATTTACAAGACTCTTAGTTATAAGCTGTCTTCCAGTACCAGTGAGACTCAGGAGTGGGAGGGATTTGGAAGGAAGTGAAGATGAGATTTTTGAGTTGGTTTTGATAGTGCAGTTTTTTGGGGTTTTTTTACATAAGTAAGAACAGTGAGTTTAGTTCGTGTTTGTAAGTATAGGTTAAAAAGTTACAAGACTCCTAGTTATAAGCTATCTTCCAGTACCAATGAGAGCTTGAGAGTGGGAGGAGCTTTGAAGGAATTTAAGGTGATTTTTGAATTGGTTTTGATAATGCAGTTTTGGGTTTTTTTTTAGAAAAGTGAGTTTAGTCCATGTTTTTACATGGGAGTTTGCTGTTGGCACATGTGAAGTGGAATTTATGTGTGACTGCTGCAGCTCATCCCAGCAGTGGCCAAATAGATCTGAAATTCCTGTAATTCAGCAGCAAGCAGAGAAATCACACAGCAGGGTTGGACACGGCGTGGGGTGTGAGTCCAGGCTGGAGTAACCCAGCAGCTGTGATGGATCAGATTTGCAGGGCCACCCCAACGTCTGAAGGGAAGAATGATGCATCTGACTCC
>NW_024501765.1:0-738 GCF_017590055.1 Onychostruthus taczanowskii | reverse complement strand
GCCGTGAGTCACCCCAAAAACGCCCCAGAGGCACCCCAAAATCCTGCAGGGTCCAGAACCCTTTATAGACCCCAAAAACCCCATAAAAATGGCACAAAATCCCCCAAAATCGGCTCCTACGAAGAGATCACCGAGGCTGGTGTGGTTCTGAGAAGCCAAATGGGCCAAGAGGGGCCGCAAAAACACCCCAAAAACATCCCAAAATCACCCCAAAATCACCCCGAAATCCTGCAGGGTCCAGAACCCTTTATAGACCCCAAAAACCCCATAAAAATGGCACAAAATCCCCCAAAATCGGCTCCTACGAAGAGATCACCGAGGCTGGTGTGGTTCTGAGAAGCCAAATGGGCCAAGAGTGGCCGCAAAAACACCCCAAAAACATCCCAAAATCACCCCAAAAACACCCCAAAATCCAGCGGGGTCATAGGGACCCTAAACCCCCACAAAAATGGCACAAAAACCCCATAAAATCCCCCAAAATTTGTTGCAAAATCCTCCAGAAATGCCCCAAAACCCACCCAAAATTCCTCAAAACCCCCCAAGCTGCCCCAAAAAAACTCCAAAATCCCCCAAAATGCCTCAAAATGCCCCAAAATCCCCCAAAACTGCTTCCCATATGTCCCCAGAGGTGTGTCCAATGTCCCCAGTGTCCCCAAATGCCCCTAAATATTCCCAGAGTGTCTCCAATGTCCCGAGTGTCCCCACTGCCCACAGTGTCCCCAATCCCCCAATGTCCCC
>NW_024501764.1:0-738 GCF_017590055.1 Onychostruthus taczanowskii | reverse complement strand
AAAACTCTGTTTAGAGATGACAAAAGCCAGGGCAAGTGTTTGCAGCTCATTTGTTGCAGCTGCTTTTCCAGCATTCCAGTGCCTGCTGTCTCATCACACCCAGAGATTCAGCCTCTGAGGGCTGAATACAAGTATCTGGAAGAAGATAAACTCTGTCTTGCCTGTCAGCACCAGGAGGCATTGTCCCCCAGGGGAACAGGACAGTGTAAATCTTCCTTCCTTATGACAGGAAGGCTTGAAGGGATTAGGTCTGTAACAGCTCCGATTTTTCTACCTGAGAATCACTTAGGGAAGATCAGGATTTTGTTGAAAAGCAGATTTTAGCTCTAGATGTGACAGCAGAGCAGTTTGGCCATGTGAGCAGAGCTCTTTTACATGGAGCTACTGAATCCTTTTGCTCATTACAGGTCCTCATGGATATTTTATGGATGGTTAAAAGCACACGTCTCATCTGCAAAAATTTGACAGGCAGCTTTATGCTTTACTTTCAGTTCCCACCACCAGCATTAACCAGGCAAAATAATCCTTGTTTTGCTTGGACCATGTCATTTTGAGGATTCTGCCCTGTCTGTTGGAGTAACACATCAGTGCATGCTCGTGGCCACTCAGTTTTATCTCATTTTTCATTAATAACCTGCCAGTGACATCTCTCCCACGCACTTCCAAGAACTTGCTCTCTCATGGCTCTGAGTTCCCTTCAGCAGATGCTGTTTTCCACAAGAGCTCAGCTCACACCAC
>NW_024501763.1:0-738 GCF_017590055.1 Onychostruthus taczanowskii | reverse complement strand
TTTGGGGTGTTTCCAGTTACATTTTGGCCAATTCCAGCTGTTTTTTGGGGTGTTTTTCATTCTTTTTGGGTCATTCCAGCTGTTTTTGGGGTGTTTCCAGTTACATTTTGGGCCATTCCAGCTGTTTTTAGTTGGTTTTGGGTCATTCCAGCTGTTTTGGGGTTATTTTTAGCTCCATCCCACCTGGTTTTGGGGTTATTTTTAGCTCATTTTCACCTTTCCCAGCTGTTTTTTGGGTCATTTTCACCTCAATCCCCCCTATTTTGGGTCATTTTCACCTCAATCCCCCCTATTTTGGGGTTATTTTCACCTCATCCCCCCAGTTTTTGCGTTATTTTCACCTCCATCCTCCCTATTCCGGGTTATTTTTATCTCCACCCCCCTTATTTTGGGTTATTTTTGTCTCAATCCCCCCCTATTTTGGGTCATTTTCACCTCCATCCCACCTGGTTTTGGGCTCATTTTCACCTCAATTTCCCTTATTTTGGGTCATTTCCACCTCCACCCCCCCGTTTTTTTGGTTATTTTTGGTTTCGTCCCCCCCTATTTCGGGTTATTTTTAGCTCATTTTCACCTTTCCCAGCAGTTTTTGGGGTTATTTTCACCTCAATTCCCCCTATTTTGGGTCATTTTCACCTCCACCCCCCCAGTTTTTTGGGTTATTTTTAGCTCCATCCCCCCTATTTTGGGTCATTTTTGACTCCACCCCCCCAGTTTTTGGGGTCATTTTCACCTCAA
>NW_024501762.1:597-739 GCF_017590055.1 Onychostruthus taczanowskii | reverse complement strand
TCCCAAAAAATGCCAATAAAATCCCATTAAAATCCAAAAAAATGCCATTAAAATCTCACATAAAAGTCCATGAAATTCCATTAAAATCCCAAAAAATGCCAGTGAAATTCCATTAAAATCCAAAACAATGCCAGTACAATCC
>NW_024501762.1:0-577 GCF_017590055.1 Onychostruthus taczanowskii | reverse complement strand
TAAAATCCCATAGAAGTCCATGAAAAGTCTATGAAATCCCATTAAAATCCCAAAAAATGCCAATAAAATCCCATAAAAGTCCATGAAATCCCATTAAAATCCCAAAAAATGCCAATAAAATCTCATAAAAGTCCATGAAATTCCATTAAAATCCCATTAAAATCCCATTAAAATCCCAAAAAATGCCAATAAAATCCCATAAAAGCCCATGAAATCCCATTAAAATCCCACCAAGTCCCATCAGGACACCCCCCAAACTCCTCAGTCCCAGGGCCTTTTCCCAGGAGGAATTCCAGGCTCGGAATCCCAAGGCTTTCATCCCGGGAAAAAGCCGAACCCCTGAGATCCGCCCCAAACTCCCGGGAATTGCCGGAATTGCCGGGAATTGCCGGTGCCTACCTGACTTTCTCCTGCCAGGGCTCCTTGAGGGCCACGGCCGAGGGGTCCTCGGGGTCCCTGCGGAACGCCGTGGGCGTGTGGGCCAGCTGCTCCGACAGCCGCCGCCTGCCGGGAAACGCCAAATCCCATGGAAAAGCGCGGAGCCGCGCCCGGGAAAATTCCTGGGGTTTGCTCAGGG
>NW_024501761.1:0-739 GCF_017590055.1 Onychostruthus taczanowskii | reverse complement strand
GGGGCTTCCAGGGACCCCAAAAACCCTACTGGGACCCCCAAAAACCCTGCTGGGGGTCTTCCATCATCCCTGGGACCCCCAAAAACCCTCCTGGGGGCTTCCAGAGACACCAAAAATCCTACTGGGGGGCTTCCATCCCCCTGAGACCACGAAAACCCCTCCTGGGACCCCCAAAAACCCTCCTGGGGGGGCTTCCATTACCCCAGGACCCCCAAAAACCCTCCTGGAGAGGCTTCCATCCACCTTGGGACCCCCAAAAACCCTCCTGCGGGGCTTCTAGGGACCCCAAAAACCCTCCTGGGGTGGCTTACATCCCCCTGGAACCACCAAAAATTCTCTTGGGGAGCTTCCACTCCCCCAGAGCCCCCAAAAACCCTCTTCACCCCCACTGGGACCCCCAGAAACCCTCCTGGGGGTCTTCCATTACCCCCGGACCCCCAAAAACTCTCCTGGGGGGCTTCCCGGGACTCTAAAAACCCTCCTGGAGAGGCTTCCATCCCCTCCAGGACCCCCAAAAATCCTCTCCCATCCTCCCTGGGACCCCCAAAAACCAGCCGGGGAGGCTTCCATCCCCCTGGGACCCCCAAAAATCCTCTCCCATCCTCCCTGGGACCCCCAAAAACCAGCCGGGGAGGCTTCCATCCCCCTGGGACCCCCAAAACCCCTCGTGGGGGGGCTTCCAGGGCCCTCAAAAACCCACCTGGGGGGGCTTCCACACCCCCAGGTGTAACCCCCTCTC
>NW_024501760.1:23278-24305 GCF_017590055.1 Onychostruthus taczanowskii | reverse complement strand
GGGGACATTAGGGAGACACAAGGCAAGGCCCTGGGGACATTTGGGGACACTCTGGGACATTGGGGACACTCGGGGACACCTGGGGACATTTGGGGACATTTGGGGACATTTGGGGACCCGGGGAGTGATGGGGACACGAGGGGACAGGGGAGTGATGGAAACACAGGGGACACATGGCAGGGTCCCGGGGACACCTGGGGACACCTGGAGACCCCTGGGGACACACCTAGGGACACCTGGATCACACCTGGGGACACAAAGGGACACCTGGGGACACCTGGGGACACCTGGGGACACAAAGGGACACCTGGAGACCCCTGGGGTCACACTTGGGGACACCTGGGGACACCTGGAGTAATTGAGGGTCACCTGGGGACATCTGGGGACAGTTGGGGACACCTGGAGAGCCCTGGGGACACCCTAGGGGACACAAAGGGACACCTGGGGACACCTGGGGACACCTGGGGACACAAAGGGGACACCTGGGGACACCTGGGGTCACACTTGGGGACATTCAGGGACACATGGGGACAGTTGGGGACACTTGGGGACCCCTGGGGACACCTGAGGTCACACTTGGGGACAGCTGGGGACACACCTGGGTCACACCTGGGGACACTTGGGGACACCTGGGGACACACCTGGGGATACCTGGCACACACCTGGCACATCTGGCTCACACCTGACACACCTGGCACACACCTGGGCACACCTGGCACACACCTGGGCACCCCTGGCTCACACCTGGCACATCTGGCTCACACCTGGCACACACCTGGCACACACCTGGCACACATCTGGCACACACCTGGCACACACCTGGCACATCTGGCACACATCTGGCTCACACCTGGCTCACACCTGGCACATCTGGCTCACACCTGGCACATCTGGCTCACACCTGGCACACACCTGGCACACACCTGGCTCACACCTGGCTCACACCTGGGCACACCTGGCTCACACCTGGCACACACCTGGCACACATCTGGCACACCTGGCTCACACCTGGCTCACACCTGGCTCG
>NW_024501760.1:20025-22163 GCF_017590055.1 Onychostruthus taczanowskii | reverse complement strand
ACCTTTAGGACATGGTGGGGGGTTTGATGACATTTGGGGACAGTGGGGGGGGGACATTGGGGACATGGGGGACAGGGGGGACAGTGGGGGGGGATTGGGTTCGCTGGGGACATTTGGGACATTGGAGATGATGGGGACATTGGTGACCCTTGGTGACCCTTGGGGACATTAGGGAGACACAAGGCAAGACCCTGGGGACATTTGGGGACATTGGGGACATTTGGGGACACCTGGGGACATTTGGGGACATTTGGGGACATTTGGGGACATTTGGGGACCCGGGGAGTGATGGGGACACGAGGGGACAGGGGAGTGATGGAAACACAGGGCACACATGGCAGGGTCCCGGGGACACCTGGAGACCCCTGGGGACACCTGGGGACACCTGGGGACCCTCGGGGACCCTCGGGGACATCGCGACCCCCGCCCGCTCCGCTGCCCCCCGTTTACGACACCGCTCCCCCCTCCCACCGCGGCTTTGCGACAGCGGCGCTTGGCGGCCGCGCCCGGCGGCGGCGGCGGTGCTTTACGGCCCGGCCATGGCGGAGGGAGAGCGGGCGGGGAACGGCGGCGGCGCCGGCCCCGGGCGGCCCCCGAGCTCCGCCGACATAGAACGGGCCGAGGAGCTCAAGGCCCGCGCCAACGAGTTCTTCAAAGGTACCGGCGGGCAGCGGGGGCTACCGGGGAGGGAGCCATGGCGGGGAACGGCGGGGAACAGGGGCTGCCAGATAGGGAGCCACAGGGGGGAATGGGGGCTGCCAGATAGGGAGCCGCTGAGGGCAGTACAGGGTAACGGTGCTGCCAGATAGTGACCGATTAAGGGGTAATGGGGGGTGCCAGATAGAGAGCCAGTGAGGGCAGGGCGCGGTAACGGGGCTGCCAGATACTGCTCCCTTAGGGGTAATGGGAGCTGCCAGATAGGGAGCCGCTGAGGGCAGTACAGGGTAACGGTGCTGCCAGATAGTGACCCATTAAGGGGTAATGGGGGCTGCCAGATAGAGAGCCAGTGAGGGCAGTGCGAGGTAACGGGGCTGCCAGATAGTGATCCATTAGGGGTAATGGGAGCTGCCAGATAGGGAGCCGCGGCGGTTAACAGGGATTAACGGGGGATAACGGGTCTGCCAACGGGGCTGCCAGATAGTGATCCATTGGGGGGTAATGGGAGCTGCCAGATAGGGAGCCGCTGAGGGCAGTGCGGGGTAACGGGGCTGCCAGATAGTGATCTATTGGGGGTAATGGGGGCTGCCAGATAGGGAGCCGCTGAGGGCAGTGCGAGGTAACGGGGCTGCCAGATAGTGATCTATTGGGGGTAATGGGAGCTGCCAGATAGGGAGCCGCTGAGGGCAGTGCGAGGTAACGGGGCTGCCAGATAGTGATCTATTGGGGGTAATGGGAGCTGCCAGATAGGGAGCCGCGGCGGTTAACAGGGATTAACGGGGGATAACGGGTCTGCCAGATAGGGAGCCATAGCAGTTAACGGGGGATAACGGAGGCTGCCAGATAGGGAGCCACGGAGGTTAACGGGTCTGCTAGATAGGGAGCCATGAGGGGTAACGGGGGCTGCCAAATAGGGAGCCACTGGGGGTAAGGGACAGTGGGGGGCTGCCAGATTGGGATCTATAGGGGACAGTGGGGGCTGCCAGACTGGGATCTATAGGGGACAGTGGGGGCTGCCAGACAGGGATCTATAGGGGAGAGTGGGGGCTGCCAGACTGGGATCTATAGGGGACAGTGGGGGCTGCCAGACTGGGATCTATAGGGGACAGTGGGGGCTGCCAGACTGGGATCTATAGGGGACAGTGGGGGCTGCCAGATTGGGATCTATAGGGGACAGTGGGATCACTTCTGACCTTTGGGTTCTGTCCACTTCTGGCCTTTGGGGTCTGGTCACTTCTTGCTTTTGGGCTCCGGCCACCCCCATCCTTTGGCATCTGCTCACTCCTGACCTTTGGCATCTGGTCACCTGCACTTTTTGGGACCTGGTCACTCTCAGCCTTTGGGACCTGGTCACTCCTGACCTTTGGGACCCGGTCACTCCTGACCTTTGGGATCTAGTCACCTGCACTTTTTGGGACCTGGTCACTCCTGACCTTTAGGACCCGGTCACTCCTGACCTTTAGGACATGGTCACTCCTGAC
>NW_024501760.1:12594-19176 GCF_017590055.1 Onychostruthus taczanowskii | reverse complement strand
TGGGATCTATAGGGGACAGTGGGGGCTGCCAGACTGGGATCTATAGGGGACAGTGGGGGCTGCCAGACTGGGATCTATAGGGGACAGTGGGGGCTGCCAGAGGGGGATCTATAGGGGACAGTGGGGGCTGCCAGACTGGGATCTATAGGGGACAGTGGGGGCTGCCAGACTGGGATCTATAGGGGACAGTGGGGGCTGCCAGATTGGGACAGTGGGGGCTGCCAGACTGGGATCTATAGGGGACAGTGGGGGATGCCAGACTGGGATCTATAGGGGACAGTGGGGGCTGCCAGACTGGGATCTATAGGGGACAGTGGGGGCTGCCAGATTGGGATCTATAGGGGACAGTGGGGGCTGGCAGACTGGGATCTATAGGGGACAGTGGGGGCTGCCAGACTGGGATCTATAGGGGACAGTGGGGGATGCCAGACTGGGATCAGATTGGGACAGTGGGGGCTGCCAGACTGGGATCTATAGGGGACAGTGGGGGCTGCCAGACTGGGATCTATAGGGGACAGTGGGGGCTGCCAGATTGGGATCTATAGGGGACAGTGGGGGCTGGCAGACTGGGATCTATAGGGGACAGTGGGGGCTGCCAGACTGGGATCTATAGGGGACAGTGGGGGCTGCCAGACTGGGATCTATAGGGGACAGTGGGATCACTTCTGACCTTTGGGTTCTGTCCACTTCTGGCCTTTGGGGTCTGGTCACTTCTTGCTTTTGGGCTCCGGCCACCCCCATCCTTTGGCATCTGCTCACTCCTGACCTTTGGCATCTGGTCACCTGCACTTTTTGGGACCTGGTCACTCTCAGCCTTTGGGACCTGGTCACTCCTGACCTTTCGGATCTGGTCACTCCCACCCTTTGGGACCTGGTCACTCCCATGCTTTGGGACCCGGTCACTCCTGACCTTTAGGACATGGTCACTCCTGACTTTTGGGACCTGGTCACTCCTGACCTTCCGGATATGGTCACTCGACCCTTTGGGACCTGATCACTCTCAGCCTTTGGGACCTGGTCACTCCTGACCTTTCGGACATGGTCACAACTGACCTTTGGGACCCGGTCACTCCTGACCTTTAGGACATGGTCACTCCTGACTTTTGGGACCTGGTCACTCCTGACCTTCCGGATATGGTCACTCGACCCTTTGGGACCTGATCGGACCTGGTCACTCCTGACCTTTGGGACCTGGTCACTCCTGACCTTTAGGACATGGTAACTCCTGACTTTTGGGACTTGGTCACTCCTGACCTTTAGGACATGGTAACTCCTGACTTTTGGGACTTGGTCACTCCTGACCTTTAGGACATGGTAACTCCTGACTTTTGGGACTTGGTCACTCCTGACCTTTAGGACATGGTCACTCCTGACTTTTGGGACCTGGTCACTCCTGACCTTTAGGACCTGATCACTCCTGACCTTTAGGACACGGTCACTCCTGACCTTTGGGACATGGTCACTCTCAGCCTTTGGGACCCGGTCACTCCTGACCTTTAGGACATGGTCACTCCTGACCTTTAGGACACAGTCACTCCTGGCCTTTAGGACCTTGTCACTCCTGACCTTTAGGACCTGGTCACTCCTGACCTTTGGGCCCTGGTCACTCCTGAACTTTCGGATCTGGTCACTCCTGACCTTTCGGATCTGCTCACTCCTGACCTTTAGGACATGGTTACTTGTCGCTTTTGGGACCTGGTCACTCCTGACCTTTAGGACCCGGTCACTCCTGACCTTTAGGACATGGTCACTCCTGACCTTTGGGACCCGGTCACTCCTGACCTTTAGGACATGGTCACTCCTGACCGTTAGGACAGGGTCACTTAACCCTTTGATCTCCAACCACCTCCCTTTCCCCTCCATCCCCCCTGTCCATCCCCCCGCCCCGTTGCCGACGCGCGGCTCCACGCGTGTTTTCGCGTGTTTTCGCGTGTGCGCGCCAGGCAAGGACTACGAGAACGCGGTGAAGCTGTACAGCAGCGCCATCGAGCTGAACCCCTGCAACGCCATCTACTATGGCAACCGCAGCCTGGCCTACCTGCGCACCGAGTGCTACGGCTACGCGCTGGCCGACGCCACGCGCGCCCTGCAGCTGGACAGCAAGTACGTCAAGGGCTACTACCGGAGAGCGGCCAGCAACATGGCCCTGGGCAAGTTCAAGGCTGCCCTGCGGGACTACGAGATGGTGAGAGCTGGGGCAGGGGGATTGGGGGGTCACCTGGGGTCAGTGTGTCCATCCTGGGGTCAGTGTGTCCATGCTGGGGTCAGTGAGGCCATTCTGGGGTCATTGTGTCCATCCCTGGGGGTGCACGGCCAGCAACATGGCCCTGGGCAAGTTCAAGGCTGCCCTGCGGGACTACGAGATGGTGAGAGCTGGGGCAGGGGGATTGGGGGGGTCACCTGGGGTCAGGGTGTCCATGCTGGGGTCAATGTGTCCATCCTGGGGTCAGTGTGTCCATCCTGGGGTCACTGTGTCTATGCTGGGGTCACTGTGTCCATGCTGGGGTCAGTGTGGGTCACCTGGGGTCACTGTGTCCATCCTGGCGTCACTGTGTCCATCCTGGGGTCAGTGTGTCCACCCTGGGGGTGCACGGCCAGCAGCATGGCCCTGGGCAAGTTCAAGGCTGCCCTGCGGGACTACGAGATGGTGAGAGCTGGGGCAGGGGGATTGGGGGGTCACCTGGGGTCAGTGTGGGTCACCTGGGGTCAGTGTGTCCCTGCTGGGGTCAGTGTGTCCATGCTGGGGTCAGTGTGTCCATCATGGGGGTCAGTGTGTCCATCATGGGGTCAGTGTGGGTCACCTGGGGTCAGGGTGTTCATGCTGGGGTCAGTGAGTCCATCCTGGGGTCACTGTGTCCATCATGGAGTCAGTTTGTCCATGCTGCGGTCAGTGTGTCCATGCTGGGGTCAGTGTGTCCATGCTGGGGTCACTGTGTCCATCCGGGGGTCAGTGTGTCCATCCCGGGGTCAATGTGTCCATCCTGGGGTCAGTGTGTCCATCATGGGGTCAGTGTGGGTCACCTGGGGTCAGTGTGTCAATCATGGGGTCAGTGTGTCCATGCTGGGGTCAGTGTGTCCGTCCTGGGGTCAGTGTGGGTCACCTGGGGTCAGGGTGGGTCACCTGGGGGTCACTGTGTCCACCCTGGGGGTGCACGGCCAGCAACATGGCCCTGGGCAAGTTCAAGGCGGCCCTGCGGGACTACGAGATGGTGAGAGCTGGGCAGGGGTCAGGGTGTGTCTGTCCTGGGGTCAGTGTGTCCGTCCTGGGGTCAGTGTGGGTCACCTGGGGTCACTGTGTCCATCCTGGGGTCAGGGTGTCCATCCTGGGGTCACTGTGTCCATGCTGCGGTCAGTGTGTCCATTCTGGGGTCAGTGTGTCCATCCCTGGTTCAATGTGTCCATCATGGGGTCAGTGTGGGTCACCTGGGGTCAGTGTGTCCATCCTGGGGTCACTGTGTCCATGCTGCGGTCAGTGTGTCCATTCTGGGTCAGGGTGTCCATCCTGGGGTCACTGTGTCCATGCTGCGGTCAGTGTGTCCATTCTGGGTCAGGGTGTCCATCCTGGGGTCACTGTGTCCATGCTGCGGTCAGTGTGTCCATTCTGGGTCAGGGTGTCCATCCTGGGGTCACTGTGTCCATGCTGCGGTCAGTGTGTCCATTCTGGGTCAGGGTGTCCATCCTGGGGTCACTGTGTCCATGCTGCGGTCAGTGTGTCCATTCTGGGTCAGGGTGTCCATCCTGGGGTCACTGTGTCCATGCTGGGGTCAGTGTGTCCATCCTGGGGTCGGTGAGTCCATCCTGGGGTCAATGTGTCCATGCTGGGGTCAGTGTGGATCACTTGGGGTCAGTGTGTCCATCCTGTGGTCACTGTGTCCATGCTGGGGTCAGTGGGTCCATCATGGAGTCAGTGTGTCCATCCCTGGGGGTGCACGGCCAGCAGCATGGCCCTGGGCAAGTTCAAGGCTGCCCTGCGGGACTACGAGATGGTGAGAGCTGGGGCAGGGGGATTGGGGGGTCACCTGGGGTCAGGGTGTCCATCATGGGGGTCAGGGCGTCCATGCTGGGGTCAGTGGGTCCATCATGGAGTCAGTGTGTCCATCCCTGGGGGTGCACGGCCAGCAGCATGGCCCTGGGCAAGTTCAAGGCTGCCCTGCGGGACTACGAGATGGTGAGAGCTGGGGCAGGGGGATTGGGGGGTCACCTGGGGTCAGGGTGTCCATCATGGGGGTCAGGGCGTCCATGCTGGGGTCAGTGGGTCCATCATGGAGTCAGTGTGTCCATCCCTGGGGGTGCACGGCCAGCAGCATGGCCCTGGGCAAGTTCAAGGCTGCCCTGCGGGACTACGAGATGGTGAGAGCTGGGGCAGGGGGATTGGGGGGTCACCTGGGGTCAGGGTGTCCATCATGGGGGTCAGGGCGTCCATGCTGGGGTCAGTGGGTCCATCATGGAGTCAGTGTGTCCATCCCTGGGGGTGCACGGCCAGCAGCATGGCCCTGGGCAAGTTCAAGGCTGCCCTGCGGGACTACGAGATGGTGAGAGCTGGGGCAGGGGGATTGGGGGGTCACCTGGGGTCAGGGTGTCCATCATGGGGGTCAGGGCGTCCATGCTGGGGTCAGTGGGTCCATCATGGAGTCAGTGTGTCCATCCCTGGGGGTGCACGGCCAGCAGCATGGCCCTGGGCAAGTTCAAGGCTGCCCTGCGGGACTACGAGATGGTGAGAGCTGGGGCAGGGGGATTGGGGGGTCACCTGGGGTCAGGGTGTCCATCATGGGGGTCAGGGCGTCCATGCTGGGGTCAGTGGGTCCATCATGGAGTCAGTGTGTCCATCCCTGGGGGTGCACGGCCAGCAGCATGGCCCTGGGCAAGTTCAAGGCTGCCCTGCGGGACTACGAGATGGTGAGAGCTGGGGCAGGGGGATTGGGGGGTCACCTGGGGTCAGGGTGTCCATCATGGGGGTCAGGGCGTCCATGCTGGGGTCAGTGGGTCCATCATGGAGTCAGTGTGTCCATCCCTGGGGGTGCACGGCCAGCAGCATGGCCCTGGGCAAGTTCAAGGCTGCCCTGCGGGACTACGAGATGGTGAGAGCTGGGGCAGGGGGATTGGGGGGTCACCTGGGGTCAGGGTGTCCATCATGGGGGTCAGGGCGTCCATGCTGGGGTCAGTGGGTCCATCATGGAGTCAGTGTGTCCATCCCTGGGGGTGCACGGCCAGCAGCATGGCCCTGGGCAAGTTCAAGGCTGCCCTGCGGGACTACGAGATGGTGAGAGCTGGGGCAGGGGGATTGGGGGGTCACCTGGGGTCAGGGTGTCCATCATGGGGGTCAGGGCGTCCATGCTGGGGTCAGTGGGTCCATCATGGAGTCAGTGTGTCCATCCCTGGGGGTGCACGGCCAGCAGCATGGCCCTGGGCAAGTTCAAGGCTGCCCTGCGGGACTACGAGATGGTGAGAGCTGGGGCAGGGGGATTGGGGGGTCACCTGGGGTCAGGGTGTCCATCATGGGGGTCAGGGCGTCCATGCTGGGGTCAGTGGGTCCATCATGGAGTCAGTGTGTCCATCCCTGGGGGTGCACGGCCAGCAGCATGGCCCTGGGCAAGTTCAAGGCTGCCCTGCGGGACTACGAGATGGTGAGAGCTGGGGCAGGGGGATTGGGGGGTCACCTGGGGTCAGGGTGTCCATCATGGGGGTCAGGGCGTCCATGCTGGGGTCAGTGGGTCCATCATGGAGTCAGTGTGTCCATCCCTGGGGGTGCACGGCCAGCAGCATGGCCCTGGGCAAGTTCAAGGCTGCCCTGCGGGACTACGAGATGGTGAGAGCTGGGGCAGGGGGATTGGGGGGTCACCTGGGGTCAGGGTGTCCATCATGGGGGTCAGGGCGTCCATGCTGGGGTCAGTGGGTCCATCATGGAGTCAGTGTGTCCATCCCTGGGGGTGCACGGCCAGCAGCATGGCCCTGGGCAAGTTCAAGGCTGCCCTGCGGGACTACGAGATGGTGAGAGCTGGGGCAGGGGGATTGGGGGGTCACCTGGGGTCAGGGTGTCCATCATGGGGGTCAGGGCGTCCATGCTGGGGTCAGTGGGTCCATCATGGAGTCAGTGTGTCCATCCCTGGGGGTGCACGGCCAGCAGCATGGCCCTGGGCAAGTTCAAGGCTGCCCTGCGGGACTACGAGATGGTGAGAGCTGGGGCAGGGGGATTGGGGGGTCACCTGGGGTCAGGGTGTCCATCATGGGGGTCAGGGCGTGTCCCGTGCTGTCCCCACGCCCTGGGGCCCTGTCCCCAGCTGTCCCCCGCTGTCCCCGCAGGTGGTGAAGGTGAGGCCCAACGACAAGGACGCCAAGCTCAAGTACCAGGAGTGTCACCGCATCGTCAAGCAGAAGGCCTTCGAGAGGGCCATCGCCAGCGACGAGCACAAACGCTCCGTGGTCGACTCGCTGGACATCGAGAGCATGAGTGAGACCCCCGGGGGGCCCTGGGGGGCTCAGGGGGCACTGTGGGGGGCTTAGGGGGCACTTTGGGGGGCTCAGGGGGCACTTTGGGGGGATTAGGGGGCATTTTGGGGGGCTTTGGGGGGCTCAGGGGGCACT
>NW_024501760.1:10562-12561 GCF_017590055.1 Onychostruthus taczanowskii | reverse complement strand
GTGGGGCAGGGGGGGTCTGGGGGGGACACCGGGGACACTCCGGGGGTGTCGTTGTCCTCAGCTGGTGACAGATTTTCAACGGGGACTTCGTGGACCGCGGCTCCTTCTCGGTCGAGGTCATCCTGACGCTCTTTGGCTTCAAGCTGCTCTACCCTGACCACTTCCACCTGCTCCGAGGTAGGGCCAGGGCCTGGGGGGGCGAGGCCTGGGCCCCCCTGCCCGGGGCTGGGGGGGTCCTGTCCCCACAGCTGTCCCCTCTTGTTGTCCCCAGTTGTCCCCAATTGTTGCTGATGGATCACTATCTGGCAGCGCTTGTTGTAGGGGATAGGTCACTTTCTGGCAGGTCTTGGGGAGATTTTGTCGCTGTCCCGTGCCTGTCCCTTGGGGTTGGGGACATCCCTGTCCCTTTGGGGTTGGGGACATCCCTGTCCTGTCCCACTGTGGTTGGGGACATCCCTGTCCCTTGGGGTTGGGGACATCCCTGTCCTGTCCCTTGGGGTTGGGGACATCCCTGTCCTGTCCCATTGGGTTGGGGACATCTCTGTCCTGTCCCATTGGGGTTGGGGACATCCCTGTCCATTGGGGTTGGGGATCCCCGTTGATTTCAATGGATCGCTATTTGGCAGGGGGGGCTGGCTCTCTATCTGGCAGCCCCGTTGATTTTAATTGATCGCTATTTGGCAGGGGGGGCCGGCTCACTATCTGGCAGCCCCGTTGATTTTAATACGTCGCTATTTGGCAGGGGGGTCGGCTCACTGTCTAGCAGCCCCGTTGATTTTAATAGATCACAATTTGGCGGGGGGGAGGCCGGCTCACTATCTGGCAGCCCCGTTGATTTCAATAGATCGCTATTTGGCAGGGGGGTCTGGCTCACTATCTGGCAGACCCGTTGATTTCAATAGATCACAATTTGGCAGGGGGGTCGGCTCACTGTCTAGCAGCCCCGTTGATTTTAATAGATCCCAATTTGGCGGGGGGGAGGCCGGCTCACTATCTGGCAGCCCCGTTGATTTAAATTGATCGCTATTTGGCAGGGGGGGGCCGGCTCGCTATCTGGCAGCCCCGTTGATTTCAATAGATCACAATTTGGCAGCCCTTTTGGCTCGCTATCTGGCAGCTGTGCTTTGCAGTAGTGGATCCCTTTTTGGCAGCCACTGAAAAATGGGGGGCTTTGACCCCCCCCGTCCCTGTCCCCCTGTCCCTGCTGTCCCCAACGTCCCCACGGTGTGTCCCCACCCAGATCATGCACGGGGGGCTCTTCAGCGAGGACGGGGTGACCCTCGATGACATCCGCAAGATCGAGCGGAACCGGCAGCCCCCGGACTCAGGTGGGACGGGGACCCCCCCCCCGGGATGTCCCCAAGGTGTCCCCAAGGTGTCCCCAAGGTGAGGGGCTGAGCTGTGACCTCCCCTGTGTCCCCCCACCCAGGGCCGATGTGTGACCTGCTCTGGTCTGACCCCCAGCCCCAGGTGAGCTGTCACCCCCCCTGGGGGTGTCCCCATGTCCCCAAGGTGTCCCCTGCCCTGTCCCCGTGTCCTGGGGGTGTCCCCTGCCCTGTCCCCCTGTCCTGGGGGTGTCCCCACATCCTGGGGGTGTCCCCATGTCCCCAAGGTGTCCCCTGCCGTGTCCTCCTGTCCTGGGGGTGTCCCCCTGTCCTGGGAGTGTCCCCACATCCTGGGGGTGTCCCCTGCCCTGTTCCCACATCCTGGGGGTGTCCCCATGTCCCCAAGGTGTCCCCTGCCGTGTCCTCCTGTCCTGGGGGTGTCCCCCTGTCCTGGGAGTGTCCCCATGTCCTGGGGGTGTCCCCATGTCCTGGGGGTGTCCCCTGCCCTGTCCCCACGTCCTGGGGATGTCCCCTGCCCTGTCCCCATGTCCTGGGGGTGTCCCCATGTCCTGGGAGTGTCCCCATTGTCCCCAATGTCCCCGATGTCCCCAATGTCCCCATTGTCCCCATTGTCCCCATTGTCCCTAATGTCCCCAATGTCCCCAATGTCCCCA
>NW_024501760.1:6529-9297 GCF_017590055.1 Onychostruthus taczanowskii | reverse complement strand
CAGGTCCTGTCCCATTGGGGTTGGGGACATCCCTGTCCCACTGTGGTTGGGGACATCCCTGTCCTGTCCCTTGGGGTTGGGGACATCTCTGTCCCTTGGGGTTGGGGACATCCCTGTCCTGTCCCACTGTGGTTGGGGACATCCCTGTCCCTTTGGGGTTGGGGACATCCCTGTCCCACTGTGGTTGGGGACATCCCTGTCCTGTCCCTTGGGGTTGGGGACAACCAGGTCCTGTCCCATTGGGGTTGGGGACATCCCTGTCCTGTCCCATTGGGTTGGGGACATCCCTGTCCCTTGGGTTTGGTGCCATCCCTGTCCCTTGGGGATGTCCCTGTCCCTTAAGGTTGGTGACATCCCTGTCCCTTGGGGTCAGTGCCATCCCTGTCCCTTGGGGACGCCCCTGTCCCCATCCCCAGGACCAGCTCGTGATGCCATGGGGTGGCGTCCCCTCTGTCCCATTGTGGGGCACATCCCATGTCCCCTGCGGGGTGCAGGACCCTGTCCTGTGTCACAGGGCCACCTCCCCTGTCCCCAACCCTTGTCCCCTGTCCCTCCTGGGGCCATTCCCTGTCCCATGTCCCCCATACCCAGAGCCCTTCCCACATCCCTGGGACTGTCCCACCCTGAACTGGGGGCCGTGTCCCCAACCCCGGGCAGTGTCCCCAACCCCGGGCAGTGTCCTCAACCCCGGGCAGTGTCCCCAGGCGTGGCAGTTGTCCCCTTGTCCCCTCAGGGAACCACGAGACGGACAACATGAACCAGATCTACGGCTTCGAGGGCGAGGTGAAGGCCAAGTACACGGCGCAGATGTTCGCCCTCTTCAGCGAGGTCTTCGAGTGGCTGCCCCTGGCCCAGTGCATCAACGGCAAAGTCCTGGTGAGGGGACACCGAGGGGACATTGTCACTGGGGAGCACTATATGGCAGCGCCCATTGGCTGTGGTGGACCACTATTTGGCAGCCGGGGTTGGCTCACTATCTGGCAGCCCCGTTGATTTCAATAGATCGCTATTTGGCAGGGGGGGCTGGCTCACTATCTGGCAGCCCCGTTGATTTAAATAGATCGCTATTTGGCAGGGGGGGCGGGCTCACTATCTGGCAGACCCGTTGATTTCAATAGATCACAATTTGGCAGGGGGGTCGGCTCACTGTCTAGCAGCCCCTTTGATTTCAATAGATCGCTATTTGGCAGGGGGGTCTGGCTCACTATCTGGCAGACCCGTTGATTTCAATAGATCACAATTTGGCAGGGGGGTCGGCTCGCTATCTGGCAGCCCCGTTGATTTCAATGGATCGCTATTTGGCAGGGGGGGCCGACTCACTATCTGGCAGCCCCGTTGATTTGAATAGATCACAATTTGGCAGGGGGGTCGGCTCGCTATCTGGCAGCCCCGTTGATTTTAATGGATCACAATTTGGCAGCGCTTTTGGCTCGCTATCTGGCAGCTGTGCTTTGCAGTACTGGATCCCTTTTTGGCAGCCACTGAAAAATGGGGGGCTTTGACCCCCCCCCGTCCCTGTCCCCCTGTCCCTGCTGTCCCCAACGTCCCCACGGTGTGTCCCCACCCAGATCATGCACGGGGGGCTCTTCAGCGAGGACGGGGTGACCCTCGATGACATCCGCAAGATCGAGCGGAACCGGCAGCCCCCGGACTCAGGTGGGACGGGGACCCCCCCCGGGATGTCCCCAAGGTGTCCCCAAGGCGAGGGGCTGAGCTGTGACCTCCCCTGTGTCCCCCCACCCAGGGCCGATGTGTGACCTGCTCTGGTCTGACCCCCAGCCCCAGGTGAGCTGTCACCCCCCCTGGGGGTGTCCCCATGTCCCCAAGGTGTCCCCTGCCCTGTCCCCGTGTCCTGGGGGTGTCCCCTGCCCTGTCCCCCTGTCCTGGGGGTGTCCCCACATCCTGGGGGTGTCCCCATGTCCCCAAGGTGTCCCCTGCCGTGTCCTCCTGTCCTGGGGGTGTCCCCCTGTCCTGGGAGTGTCCCCACATGCCACGGGGGTTGTGCTGTGGTGTCCCCAAGTGTCCCCAAGTGTCCCCAAGTGTCCCATCCCTGGTGGTCCCCCAGCCTCGGTGGCCCACGGGGGTTGTGCTGTGGTGTCCCCAAATGTCCCCAAGTGTCCCCAAGTGTCCCCAAATGTCCCCTGCAGTGACCAGATGGGCAACAAGGGCTCCTACATCCACCTGCGGGGCAGCGACCTCCGCCCCGACTTCCACCAGTTCACAGCAGTGGTGAGTCTGGGGGCACTGGGACCCCCAAAATCTGCCCTGGGACCCCCAAAATCCCACCCAGGGACCCCAAAATCTGCCCAGGGACCCCAAAAATCTGCCCAGGGACCCCAAAATCTGCCCAGGGGCCCCCAAACCCACCCAGAGACCCAAAAAATCTGCCCAAGGACCCCCAAATTCCCACCCAGGGACCCCCAAACCTACCCAGGGACCCCAAAAATACAACCCAGCCACCCCCAAAATCTGCCCAGGAACTCCAAAAATACAACCCAGGGACCCCAAAAATCTGCCCAGGGACCCCCAAAATCCCCCCAGGGACCCTCAAAATACAACCCAGGGACCCCCAAAATCCCACCCAGGGACCCCAAAATACAACCCAGGGACCCCAAAAATCCACCCGGGGACCCCAAAAATACAACCCAGCCACCCCCAAAATCTGCCCAGGAACTCCAAAAATACAACCCAGGGACCCCAAAAATCTGCCCAGGGACCCCCAAAAACTCTGGGGGTCTCAAATTTATGGGGAGGGGGGGAAGCCCAGG
>NW_024501760.1:4891-5838 GCF_017590055.1 Onychostruthus taczanowskii | reverse complement strand
CCCCCCAAAATCGCCCCCAGGCCCCCCCAAACCTACCCAGTGACCCCAAAAATCCACCCGGGGACCCCAAAAATACAACCCAGCCACCCCCAAAATCTGCCCAGGAACTCCAAAAATACAACCCAGGTACCCCAAAATCCAGTCCAGAGACCCTAAAATCTGCCCTGGGACCCCCAAAATCCCCCCAGGGACCTCAAAATCTGCCCAGGAACCCCAAAAATACAACCCAGGGACCCCAAAAATCCACCCGGGGACCCCAAAAATACAAGCCAGCCACCCCCAAAATCTGCCCAGGAACTCCAAAAATACAACCCAGGGACCCCAAAATCCCACCCAGGGACCCCAAAAATCCACCCGGGGACCCCAAAAATACAAGCCAGCCACCCCCAAAATCTGCCCAGGAACTCCAAAAATACAACCCAGGGACCCCAAAATCCCACCCAGGGACCCCAAAAATCCACCCGGGGACCCCAAAAATACAAGCCAGCCACCCCCAAAATCTGCCCAGGAACTCCAAAAATACAACCCAGGGACCCCAAAATCCAACTCAGGGACCCTCAAAATGCACCCAGGGACACCAAAAATCTGCCCAGGGACCCCCACAATCCCACCCAGGGACCCCAAAATCTGCCCAGAGGACCCCAGAATCTGCCCAGGGGCCCCCAAACCCACCCAGAGACCCAAAAAATCTGCCCAAGGACCCCCAAATTCCCACCCAGGGACCCCAATATCTGCAGAGGGACCCCCAAAATCCAATCCAGAGACCCCAAAAATCTGCCCAGGGACCCCCAAAAACTCTGGGGGTCTCAAATTTATGGGGAGGGGGGGAAGCCCAGGGCTTGTGGACCCCCAAAATCCAATCCAGAGACCCCAAAAATCTGCCCAGGGACCCCCAAAAACTCTGGGGGTCTCAAATTTATGGGGAGGGGGGGAAGCCCAGGGCTTGT
>NW_024501760.1:0-2660 GCF_017590055.1 Onychostruthus taczanowskii | reverse complement strand
AAATCCCCTTGAAATGACCCAAAATCTCCTTGAAAGGATCCAAAATCTCCTTGAAAGGATCTGAAATCCCCTTGAAATGACCCAAAATCTCCCTGAAAGGACCCAAAATCCCCTTGAAAGGATCTGAAATCCCCTTGAAATGACCCAAAATCCCCTCAGAGGGGTCCAAAACCCCCTCAAAAGGATCCCAAACCCCCCCGAGAGGATCCCAAATCCCCTTGGAGGGTTTCAAATCCCCTTGAAAGGATCCCAAATCTCCTTGAGAGGATCCAAATCCCCTTGAAATGACCCAAAATCTCCTTGAAAGGATCCAAAATCTCCTTGAAAGGATCTAAAATCCCCTTGAAATGACCCAAAATCTCCCTGAAAGGACCCAAAATCCCCTTGAAAGGATCTGAAATCCCCTTGAAATGACCCAAAATCCCCTCAGAGGGGTCCAAAACCCCCTCAAAAGGATCCCAAACCCCCCTGAGAGGATCCCAAATCCCCTTGGAGGGTTTCAAAACCCCTTGAAAGGATCCCAAATCTCCTTGAGAGGATCCAAATCCCCTTGAAATGACCTAAAATCCCCTTGAAATGACCCAAAATCCCCTCAGAGGGGTCCAAACCCCCTCGAAATGACCCAAAATCTCCTTGAAAGGATTCAAAATCCCCTTGAAATGACCCAAAATCCCCTCAGAGGGGTCCAAAACCCTCTCAAAAGGATCCCAACCCCCCCTGAGAGGATCCCAAACCCCCCTGAGAGGATCCCAAACCCCCCCGAGAGGATCCCAAACCCCCCTGAGAGGATCCCAAATCCCCTTGGAGGGTTTCAAAACCCCTTGAAAGGATCCCAAATCTCCTTGAGAGGATCCAAATCCCCTTGAAATGACCCAAAATCCCCTTGAAATGACCCAAAATCCCCTCAGAGGGGTCCCAAACCCCCTCAAAAGGATCCCAAACCCCCCCGAGAGGATCCAAAATCCCCTTGAGAGGATCCAAACCCCCTCGAAATGACCCAAAATCTCCTTGAAAGGACCCAAAATCCCCTTGAAATGACCCAAAATCCCCTCGGAGGGGTCCCAAACCCCCTCAAAAGGATCCCAAACCCCCCCGAGAGGATCCAAAATCCCCTTGAGAGGATCCAAACCCCCTCGAAATGACCCAAAATCTCCTTGAAAGGATCCAAAATCCCCTTGAAATGACCCAAAATCCCCTCGGAGGGGTCCCAAACCCCCTCAAAAGGATCCCAAACCCCCCCGAGAGGATCCAAAATCCCCTTGAACGGATCCAAACCCCCTTGAAAGGATCCCAAATCTCCTTGAGAGGATCCAAATCTCCTTGAAATGACCCAAAATCTCCTTGAAAGGATCTGAAATCTCCTTGAAAGGATCTGAAATCTCCTTGAAAGGATCTGAAATCTCCTTGAAAGGATCTGAAATCTCCTTGAAAGGATCTGAAATCTCCTTGAAAGGATCTGAAATCCCCTTGAAATGACCCAAAATCTCCCTGAAAAGACCCAAAATCCCCTTGAAAGGATCTGAAATCCCCTTGAAATGACCCAAATCCCCTCAGAGGGGTCCCAAACCCGCTCAAAAGGATCCCAAACCCCCCCGAGAGGATCCAAAATCCCCTTGAACGGATCCAAACCCCCTTGAAAGGATCCCAAATCCCCTCGGAGGCGTCCAAAACCCCCTCAAAAGGATCCCAAAATCCCCTTGAAGAGATCCAAAATCTCCTTGAAAGGATCTGAAATCCCCTTGAAATGACCCAAAATCCCCTCAGAGGGGTCCAAAACCCCCTCAAAAGGATCCCAAAATCCCCTTGAAGAGATCCAAAATCTCCTTGAAAGGATCTGAAATCCCCTTGAAATGACCCAAAATCCCCTCGGAGGGGTCCCAAACCCCCTCAAAAGGATCCCAAACCCCCCCGAGAGGATCCAAAATCCCCTTGAACGGATCCAAACCCCCTTGAAATGATCCCAAATCCCCTCGGAGGCGTCCAAAACCCCCTCAAAAGGATCCCAAAATCCCCTTGAAGAGATCCAAAATCTCCTTGAAAGGATCTGAAATCCCCCTGAGAGGATCCAAATTCCCTTGAGAGGATCCAAACCCCCTCGAAATGACCCAAAATCTCCCTTGAAGGGATCTTAAATCCCCTTGAAATGATCCTAAATCCCATAAGAGGGGTCCCAAAACCCCCCCAAAAGTATCCCAAAATCTCCTTGAAAGGATCTGAAATCCCCTTGAAATGATCCAAAATCCCCTCAGAGGGGTCCAAAACCCCTTGCAAGGACCCAAAATCTCCTTGAAAGGATCTGAAATCCCCCTGAGAGGATCCAAATTCCCTTGAGAGGATCCAAACCCCCTCGAAATGACCCAAAATCTCCTTGAAATGACCCAAAATCTCCCTTGAAAGGATCTTAAATCCCCTTGAAATGATCCTAAATCCCATCAGAGGGGTCCCAAAACCCCCTCAAAAGGATCCCAAAATCTCCTTGAAAGGATCTGAAATCCCCCTGAGAGGATCCAAATTCCCTTGAGAGGATCCAAACCCCCTCGAAATGACCCAAAATCTCCTTGAAATGACCCAAAATCTCCCTTGAAAGGATCTTAAATCCCCTTGAAATGATCCTAAATCCCATCAGAGGGGTCCCAAAACCCCCTCAAAAGGATCCCAAA
>NW_024501759.1:0-739 GCF_017590055.1 Onychostruthus taczanowskii | reverse complement strand
CCAAATTGTACCAAAACCACCCCAAAATTACACCCAAACCACCCCAACCCAACCTGAACCACCCCAAAAACCACAAAAATCACCCAAATTCCACCAAATCGCCCGAAGGCCCCGATTTGCCCCAAATTGTACCAAAACCACCCCAAAACGCCCCAAATTGCACCCAAACCACCCCAAATTGTACCAAAAACACCCCAACCCAACCTGAACCACCCCAAAAACCACAAAAATCACCCAAATTCCACCAAATCGCCCGAAGGCCCCGATTTGCCTGAATTTGCCCCAAATTGTACCAAAACCACCCCAAATCGCACCCAAAACGCCCCAAATTGTACCAAAAACGCCCCAAATTGTACCAAAACCGCCCCAAATTGTACCAAAACCACCCCAAATTGCAACCAAACCACCCCAAAAAACCCCAAAATCGCCCAAATTCCACCAAACCGCCCCAAAACCGCCCAAGCAGGCCCGAAGGCCCCAATTTGCCCCAAATTGTACCAAAACCACCCCAAATCACACCCAAAACGCCCCAAATCGCACCCAAAACGCCCCAAATTGTGCCAAAACCGCCCCAAATCGCACCCAAACCACCCCAAAAACCCCCAAAATCACCCAAATTCCACCACACCGCCCCAAAACCGCCCGAGCAGGCCCGAAGGCCCCGATTTGCCCCAAAAAGAGCCAAAATCGCCGCGTTTCAGCCCAAATCTCTTTTGGGGTCGGGGGGCTCGCGGGGCCG
>NW_024501758.1:0-740 GCF_017590055.1 Onychostruthus taczanowskii | reverse complement strand
TGGGGGGATTTGGGGGAATTTTGGGGAGGGATTTGGGGTGTCTGGGGGTGAGGGGTTCCCCAGATTTGGGGTAATTAATGCAGAATTTGGGGGGGCTGAGGGGATTTGGGGGGTCTGGGGGTGAGGAGCCCCCCGAGTTTGGGGCGATTCAATCCGAATTTTGGGGATTTTTTTGGGCTGTCCCCTCCCCCACGGTGTCGTTTCCTGTAAACACCAATTAACCCCGAGGCGCTCATTAACACCGAGGCATTAATTAACGCGGGAATCTTTAATGAGCCGGGCGGGGCGGGGCTGGGGGGGCACCGGGAGCCCCAAAATGGCCCCAAAATGGCCCAAAATTCCCCCAAAATCGGCGCAGGTGGCGCTGCTGGACCTGAACTTCCTCCCCACGTCCGGCTCGGCCCTGACCAAGCAGCAGCTGATCCTGGCCCGTGAGTGCCCAAAAACGCCCAAAATCGGCCCAAAAACCGCCCAGGAATCCCGACAAATTCACCTAAACATCCCACGGAATACCCACGAAAAATCCCCAAAAAATTCCCCCAAAAATCCCACAGAATTCACCTGAAAATCCCCCAAAAATACCACAAAGTTCCCTCAAAAATGTCACAGAATTCACCTGAAAATCCCACGGAATACCCACGAAAAATCCCAAAAAATTCCCCCAAAAATGCCACAGAATTCACCTGAAAATCCCACAGAATACCCACGAAAATCCCCAAAAATTCCCCCAAAAATGCCAC
>NW_024501757.1:0-740 GCF_017590055.1 Onychostruthus taczanowskii | reverse complement strand
AAATTACCCCAAAACCAGCCCAAAAATTATCCCAAAAACACCACAAAAATTACCCCAAAAATCAGCCCCAAATCACCCCAAAATAGCCCAAAACCAGCCCAAACATTACGCCAAAAACAGCCCAAAAATTACCCCAAAACCAGCATAAAAATTACCCCAAAAACAGCCCAAAATTACCCCAAAACCAGCCCAAAAATCACCCCAAAACTGCCCCAAAATCACACCCAAAATTACCCCAAAACAGCCCAAAAACACCCCAAAAATTACCCCAAAACCAACCCCAAATTACCCCAAAAACAGCCCAAAAACACCCCCAAAAATTACCACAAAACACCCCAGAAATCCTCCAAAACAGCACCAAAAATTACCCAAAAATCAACATCAGCCATCCCAAAACCACCCCCAGGACCACCAAAAACACCCCCAAAAATTACCACAAAACACCCCAGAAATCCTCCAAAACAGCACCAAAAATTACCCAAAAATCAACATCAGCCATCCCAAAACCACCCCCAGGACCACCAAAAACCCCCCCAAAAATTACCACAAAACACCCCAGAAATCCTCCAAAACAGCACCAAAAATTACCCAAAAATCAACATCAGCCATCCCAAAACCACCCCCAGGACCACCAAAAACCCCCCCAAAAATTACCACAAAACACCCCAGAAATCCTCCAAAACAGCACCAAAAATTACCCCAAATACCAATCTCAAAACACCCCAAAAATCACCCCAAAA
>NW_024501756.1:0-740 GCF_017590055.1 Onychostruthus taczanowskii | reverse complement strand
TTTTGGCGTGAAAAATCCCAAATTTTGAGGTTAAAAAAATCCAAATTTTGGGGATAAAAACCCCCAAATTTTGGGATGGAAAATTCGGGTTTTGGGGGCTTAAAAATCCCAAATTTTGGGGTAAAAAATTCCCAAATTTTCAGGCAAAAATTTCAGGGTTTTAGGATAAAAAAATCCCAAATTTTGGGGTGAAAAATCTTAAATTTTGGGGCAGAAATTTGGGATTTGGGGGGAAAAAAAATCTTAATTTTTGGGGGTAAAAAGTCCCACATTTTGGGGTGAAAATTCAGCATTTTGGGGTAAAAAAATTTCCAAATTTGGAGCCAAAAAATTCCCAATTTTTCTGCAAAAAAATTTCAAAATTTGGGGGAAAAACCCAATTTTGGGGTGGAAAGTTCAGGATTTGGGGGGGAAAAAAATCCCAAATTTTGGGGCAAAAAAATCGGGATTTGGGCGTTAAAAAATCCAAATTTTAGGGTGAAAAATCCTGAATTTTGGGGTGAAAAAAATCCGAAATTTGGGCTCCAAATCTTTCAATTTTGCCCTAAAATTCTGAAATTTTGGGTCGAAACTTCCCAATTTTGGTACTAACTCCCCAAATTCCATTTTCCCCAATTTTCCCCAATTTTCCCCCAAATTTTCCCCCAAATTTTCCCCCATTTTTTCCCCGTTTTCCCCCAAATTTCCCAAATTTCACCCCCAATTTTGTCTCCTTTCCCCCCATTTCCCCCCATTTTATC
>NW_024501755.1:0-740 GCF_017590055.1 Onychostruthus taczanowskii | reverse complement strand
CCTCATCCTCCTCATCCTCCTCCTCCTGGGGCTCTGGAACTTTCTTCGGCCTCGCTCTCGGGGGGGGGTGGGGGTCCGGAGCCTTCCTCATCCTCATCCTCTCTCCTGGGGGGGGTCTTCGGCCTCGGTTCTGTGTGCGGGACCTTCCTCATCCTCATTTTGGGGGTTCGGGACCTTCCTCATCCTCATTTTGGGGTTCGGGATCTTCCTCCTCCTCCTCCTCCTCCTCATTTTGGGGTTCGGGATCTTCCTCCTCATCCTCATCCTCATTTTGGGGGCTCGGGACCTTCCTCATCCTCATTTTGGGGTTCGGGGTCTTCCTCTTCCTCCTCATCCTCGTTTTGGGGTTTTGGGATCTTCCTCCTCCTCCTCCTCCTCATTTTGGGGGTTTGGGACCTTCCTCTTCCTCCTCATCCTCATTTTGGGGTTCAGGATCTTCCTCCTCCTCCTCCTCATCCTCATTTTGGGGTTCGGGATCTTCTTCGGCCTCGTTTTTCCGTCCGGGACCTTCCTCATCCTCAGTTTTTGGGTTTGAAGCCTTCAGCCTCACTTTTGGCCGTCTGGGATCTTCCTCTGCCTCTTTTCGGGGCTCCAGGACCTTCCTCATCCTCATTCCCGGATCCAGAACCTTCCTCCTCTTCCTCATTTTGGGATCCAGAACCTTCCTCTTCCCCCAAATTTCGGGACCCAAAGCCTTCGTCATCCTCATTTCCAGACCCAGAACCTTCCTCCTCCTCCTC
>NW_024501754.1:0-741 GCF_017590055.1 Onychostruthus taczanowskii | reverse complement strand
CTAAAGAACACAAAAATCCTGGGAAAACGGATTTAGGAACACAAAAATCCTGGGAAAAGGGATTTAGGAACAAAAAAATCCTCCCCAAATTTCACCCATTTTTGCCAAAATTCCCATTTTTTACCCCAAAATTCAGCTTTTTCTCCCAAATTTCAGATTTTTCATCCCAAATCTGGTGGTTTTTACCCTAAATTTTGTCTATTTTCCCCCTAAAATTCACATTATTTTCCCTAAAAATTCACACATTTCACCCTGAAAATTCCCATTTTTTACCCCAAATTTCACCAATTTTTCCCAAAATTCCCATTTTTCACCCCAAAATTCAGCTTTTTCTCCCAAATTTCACATTTTTTTATCCTAAATTTGGGACTTTTTTACCCTACATTTTGGTGGTTTTCCCCCCAAAATTCCCATTCTTTTCCCTAAAAATTCACTTTTTTTACCCCAAATTTCACCGATTTTTCCCAAAATCCCGATTTTTTTCCCCAAAATTCACATATTTTACCCCAAATTTCAGACTTTTTCATCCTAAATTTAGGGTTTTTTCCTGCCAAAATTCCCATTTTTTGCCCCAAATTTCACTTTTTTCCCCCCAAATTCCCCATTTTTTGCCCCAAAATTCCCATTTCTTCCCCAAATTTCAGCTATTTTTGCCAAAATTCCCAGTTTTTACCCCAAAATTTCAGCTATTTTCACCAAAATTCACATTTTTACCCCAAATTTAAAATATTTTCATCCCAA
>NW_024501753.1:0-741 GCF_017590055.1 Onychostruthus taczanowskii | reverse complement strand
GGAGCCTGGGAATGGTTCCGGGAGGGATCCCTGGGAATGGTCCCGGCAGGGAGCCCGGGAATGACCCTGGGAGGGAGCCCTGGGAATGATCCTGGGAGGGAGCCCGGGAATGGTTCCGGGAGGGAGCCCAGGAATGACCCTGGGAGGGAGCCCTGGGAATGGTCCCGGGAGGGAGCCCGGGGATGACCCTGGGAGGGAGCCCTGGGAATGATCCTGGGAATGATCCTGGGAATGATCCTGGGAATGATCCTGGGAGGGAGCCTGGGAATGATCATGGGAGGGAGCCTGGGAATGGTCCTGGGAATGGTCCCAGGAGGGAGCCCGGGAATGATCCTGGGAGGGAGCCCTGGGAATGATCCTGGGAATGATCCTGGGAATGATCCTGGGAATGATCCTGGGAGGGAGTCCTGGGAATGATCCCGGGAATGATCCCCAAGCAGGAGTCCTGGGAATGATCGAGGGAGGGAGCCCAGGGAATGACCCTGGGAATGATCCTGGGAATGATCTCTGGGAGGGATCCCTGGGAATTGAGGGCTGAAGGATCCAGGATGGGAATGATCCCTGGGACTGATCTCTGGGAATTATCCATGCAATTGTGGGCTGGATCTGATGATCCAGGATGGGAATTATCCCTGGGAATTATCCCTGGGATCAAGGGGCTGGATCTGGCCTGGACAGAAGATCCAGGATGGGATCCAGGATCTCAGTCCCTGTGGGATCCCCTCGATGCTGGAACCGGGA
>NW_024501752.1:0-741 GCF_017590055.1 Onychostruthus taczanowskii | reverse complement strand
AAAACTGCCCCAGAATCCCCCAAAAGTGCCCCAGAATCCCTGGCCCAGCGCCGGCAGCAGCGCGCAGCACTTGCAGGCCAGCTGAGAACGCACAAAAATGGGGCCAGGAACCCCAAAAACGGGGTCAGGAACCCCAAAATGACCCTAAAACCCCCAAATTCTGATCCAGGACCCCCAAAAAACCCCCAGAAACCACCCCAAAACTGCCCCAGAAGCCCCAGCCCAGCGCTGGCAGCAGCGCTCAGCACTCGCAGGCCAGCCAGGAACGGGGAAAATGGGATTTGGGATGCAAAAAATGGGACCAGGGACCCCAAAAACGGGGCTGGGGACCCCAAAAACGGTGCTGGGGACCCGAAAAATGGGGCTGGGAGCCAAAAATGGGATTTGGGATGCAAAAAATGGGACCAGGGACCCCAAAAACGGGCTGGGGACCCCAAAATTGGGATTGGGACCCCAAAAATGAGATTTGGGATGCAAAAAATGGGATCAGGGACCCCAAAAACGGGGCTGGGACCCCAAAATTTTGATCCAGGGCCCAAAAAAACGCCCAGAAACTGCCCCAAAATCACCCTAAGACACCTCAAACTTCCCCCAAACCATCCCAGGACGCCCCAAAAAACTCCAAAATCCCCCCCTAAAAAAACCCAAAACCTCCCCCAAAATACCCCAAAAACTATCCCAAGACCCCCCAAAATCTCCCAAAATCCCCAAAAATCCCCCAGGAGCCCCCAAAATATCCCC
>NW_024501751.1:0-741 GCF_017590055.1 Onychostruthus taczanowskii | reverse complement strand
ATTCCATTTAATCGCCTAAAAATCACCTTAAAAATCCCCTAAAAATCCATTTAATCCCCCTAAAAATCCCCCAAAATTCCCTTTAGTTTCCTAAAAATCCCCCAAAAAATCCCCCAAAATCCCCTTTAAATCCCCAAAAATCCCCCAAAATTCCATTTAATCCCCAAAAATCCCCCAAAAACCCCCCAAAATTCCACTTATTTCCCCTTTCAACCTCCCCAAAATCCCATTTCTCCCCCCAGACCCCCCGAAACCCCCCCAAAATCCGATTTTTGGGCACCGTGTGGCTGCGGGGCTCGTAGAGGAAGTTGGCCCAGTTGGGGTCGGTCTGCATGAAGCGGAACTGGAAAAGCTCCTGGAGGCAGAGCCGCAGCAGCTCCGTGCAGATCTGGGGGGGAAAGGGTTAAATCCTGCCGGGAAAAATCCCAAAAATCCCAAAATCCCAAAAAATTTAAACAAAAACTGAAAAAAAACCCAAAAAATTCCGTTCGAAAAGGCCGAAAAACGAAGCGGAAACGGCAGAAAATTGAAATGAAATTCTGTAAAATCCCCCCCCCAAAACCCCCTCAAATCCCCAAAAATCCCAAAATCCCAAAAAATTTAAACAAAAACTGAAAAAGTCCCCAAAAAATTCCGTTTAGAAAAGGCCGAAAAGCGAAGCGGAAACGGCAGAAAATTGAAATGAAATTCTGTAAAATCCCCCCCAAAAAATCCTCCCGAAATCCCCCCAAAAAATCCTCC
>NW_024501750.1:0-742 GCF_017590055.1 Onychostruthus taczanowskii | reverse complement strand
AAAATCAGGAAAAATAGGGGAAAAATCGGGGGGAAATTAAAAATGGGGGGGTTGGGGGGGGAAATTGGGGGAAAATCAGGAAAAATTGGGGAATTTTGGAAAAAAATAGGGAAATTTTTGAAAAGAATTGGAGGGAAATTTGGGGAAAAATTGGGGAAATTTGGGGAAAATTTGGGGGGGAAGTGGGGAATTTTGGGAAATATGGGGGAAAAAATTTGGGGAATGTTGGGAAAAATTGGGGCAGAAATTGGGGAATTTTGGGGAAAAAATGAGAAAAATTTGGGGAAATATGGGGGGAAAAATAAGTGGGGAATTTTGGGGAATGTTGGGAAAAATTGGGGCAGAAATTGGGGAAAAATTTAGGGAATTTTGGGGCAAAAATGAGAAAAATTTGAGGGAACATTGGGGGGAAATTGGGGAATTTTGGGGAAAAAATTTGGGGAATGTTAGGAAAAATTGGGGCAGAAATTGGGGAATTTTGGAGGAAAATTGGGGAAAATCAGGAGAAAAAATTGGGGAAATGTGGGGAAAAATTGGGGAATTTTGGGGCAAAATTCGAGGGGAATTTGGGGGAAATTGGGGATTTTTGCAAAAAATGGGAGGAAAATTTGGGGAATATTGGGAAAAAATTTGAGGGAAAATTTGGGCTAATTTGAGGCAATTTAGGGAAAACATTGGGGAATTATGGGGCAAAATGGGAAGGAAATCTTAGGGAAAAAATTTTGGGGAAAATTGGGGAAAA
>NW_024501749.1:14511-24395 GCF_017590055.1 Onychostruthus taczanowskii | reverse complement strand
GAAAAAGGGAAATTTGGGGGGAAAAAAAATGAAAATTTGGGGGGGGAAAGGGAATTTTGGAGGGAAAAAAAGGAAATTTTGGGAGGGAAAAAGGGAAATTTGGGGAGAAAAGTTTGAAATTTGGGGGGAAAAGGGAAATTTGGGGGTGGGAAAGGGGAAATTTGGGGGGAAAATTGAATTTTTGGGGGAAATTGGGGGGAAAATTGAAATTTGGGGGGATTTTGGGAAGAAAAAATTGAAATTTTGGGGATTTTTTGGGGAAAAAATGGGAATTTTGGAGGGAAAATTGAAATTTGGGGGATTTTTTGGGGGGAATGGGGAAAATTTTGAAATTTGGGAGAAAAATTGAAATTGAGGGAATTTTTGGGGAAAAAAAATTGAAATTTGGGGGAAAAAATTTGAAATTTGGGGGTTTGGGGGGGATGGAAATTTGGGGGAGAAAATTGAATTTTGGGGGAGAAATTTGGGCAATTTTGGGGGGAAAAAGGTGAATTTTAGAGAGAAAAAATAGAGAAATTTGGGAGGAAAAGTTGAAATTTGGGGGGATTTTGGGGGAAAATTGAAACTGAGGGAAATTTCGGGGGGTTCTGGGGAGATTTGGGATGAAAAAATGGAATTTTGGGGGAAAAAATGGAATTTGGGGAAATTTGGGGGTGGGAAAAGGAAATTTGGGGCAATTTTTGGGAAAAAAATTGGGAATTTGGGTGGAAAATGAGAAATTAGATGGATTTTGGGGGGTTTAGGGAGGGAATTTGGGGCAAAAATGTGAATTTTTAGGAATTTTGGGATGGAGTTCTGGGTAAAAAATGGGGAATTTTGGGAAATTCCAAAATTGGGGAGGAAATTTGGGGGCGAGAAAAGCAAATTTGGGTGGGGAGGGAATGGAGAATTTGGATGAAAAGAAGAAATTTTGGGGTTTAAAAGGATTTTGGGGGAAAATGTGATTTTTTTTTTTGGGTGGGATCGATTCTTTTGGGCCATTTTTGGGATTTTTCTCCCAAATTTTGCCAATTTTTGCCCCCCAGCCCCTCCCCTGCCCCCCTGGACCTGCCAGGAAAAGTTTCCCAGCTGGAGGCGATGCTGAGGCAGCTGCACAGCGACCTGGAGAAGGTGGGAGCACCCCAATTCCCTTTTTTTACCCCAAATTCCCTTTTTTACCCCAAAATTTCCCTTTTTCCCCAAAAATTATCTCTTTTTCCCCAAAAAATTCTCCTTTTTTCCCCCCAAATTCCCTTTTTCCCCCCAAAATCCTCTTTTTTCCTGCCCAAATCCCCCTTTTTCCCCCAAAAATTCCCTTTTTTCCCCAAAAAATTCCCTTTTTTCCCCCCAAAAAAATTCCTTTTTAACCCAAAAAATTCTCTTTTTCCCCCCAAAAATTCCCTTTTTCCCCCCAAAATTCCCTTATTTCCCCCCAAGAAATTCCCTTTTTTCCCAAAAAAATTCCCTTTTTTCCCCAAAAATTCCCTTTTTTCCCCCCAAAAATCCCATTTTTAACCCAAAAAATTCTCTTTTTTTCACCCAAAAATTCCCTTTGTCACCCAAAAATTCCCTTTTTCCCCCCAAAATCCAATTTTTCCCAAAAAAATTCCACTTTTTCCCCCCAAAATTCCCTTTTTCCCCCCAAAATCCCGTTTTTCCCAAAAAAAATCCACTTTTTCCCCCCAAAATTCCCTTGTTTCACCCAAAATTCCCTTTTATCCCCCAAAATTATACCTTTTTAACCCAAAAAATTTTCTTTTTTTCACCCAAAAATTCCCTTTTTTCACCCAAAAAATCCCTTTTTTCCCCCAAAATCCCGATTTTCCCAAAAAAATTCCACTTTTTCCCCCCCAAAATTCCCTTTTTCCCCAAAAAATTCCCTTTTTTCCCCCAAAATTCCCTCCAAAATGCCATTATTCCCTAAAAAACGACTTTTTTCCTTAAAAATTTGCATTATTTCCTAAAAAAAAATCACATTTTCCCTAAAAAATCACTTTTTTTTCCCTAAAAAATCATCATTATTTCCTAAGAATTCCCATTTTCCCCTAAAAATATCAGCATTATTTCCTAGAAAATTGTCATTAATCCCTAAAAATTCCCATTTTCCTCCAAAAATTCCCATTTTTCCCTATAAAATCATTATTATTCCCAAAAACTTCCCATTATTCCCTCAAAAATTCCCATTATTCCCTATAAAATCAGCATTATTCCCCAAAAATCCCCCAAACACCAAAAAATCCCGTTTTTCCCTCAAAAATTACCAAAAAATCCAAATTTTCCCCCCAAAATATTAAAAATTCAAGAAAAAAAACCAAATTAAGCACTAAAAGCACCCAAAAAAATCCCTAAAAAAAAAGATTTTACCTTTAAAAATCCCAATTTTTTGGCCAAAAAATCTCAATTTTTTCCCTCAAAAATTCCCATTTTTTACCAAAAAAAATCCTCTTTTTGCTAATGAGGAGATCCACCAGGATGGATCCCACAGGATGGATCCCACCGGGATGGATCCCAGCAGGATGGATCCCACCAGGATCTTCTCGGGAGCGTCGGAGCACCAGGAACCTTGAGGAGATCCCTGGGATGGATCCCACCAGGAGCTTTGGAACACCAGGAACCGTGACTGGGATCCACCAGGATGGATCCCACCAGGATGGATCCCACCAGGAGCTTCTCGGGAGCTTTGGAGCACCAGGAACTCTGAGGAGATCCCTGGGATGGATCCCATCAGGATCTTCTTGGGAGCTTCTGAGCACCAGGAGCCCTGAGGGGATCCCCTGGGACTTACTGGGATCCATTGGGACTTGGTGGGATGGAGAAATCCTCTGGAATGGTGATGGATCCCACCAGGATCTTCTCGGGAGCTTCTGAGCACCAGGGACTGTGAGGGGATCTACTGGGATCCACTGGGACTTTGTGAGACGGAGAAACCATCTGGAATTGTGGTGGATCCCATCAGGATCTTCTCCAGGGATCTGGAACACCAGGAACGATGACTGGATCTACTGGGATCAAACTGGGATGGAGAAATCCCCTGGAATTGTGGTGGATCCCACCAGGAGCTTCTTGGGAGCTTCTGAGCACCAGGAGACCTGACTGGGATCCACTGGGATAGAGAAATCCTCTGGAATTGTGGTGGATCCCATCAGGAGCATCTCCAGGGCTTTGGAGCACCAGGAGACCTCACTGGGAGCCAGAATTTTCTTCCTGGGACAGAGAAATCAGATCCAAGACCTTCCCAATGGGATCCAGAACATTCCAGAGGGATCCAAGACCATCTCTGTCCATTCAGAACATTCCACGGAATTCCAGAACCTTCCAGCAGGATCCAGAACTTTCCATATGGGACCAAACCCCCTCCTGCGGATCCAGAACGTTACTGAGGGACCCAAGGCCATCCCTGTGGATCCAGAACGTTCCTGAGGGATCCCGAACATTCCATGGAATTCCAGAGCCTTCCAGAAGGATCCAGAACCTTCCGTAGGGGCCAAGATCCCCTCCTGTGGATCCAGAACATTCCTGAGCTGATCCCACACCATCCCCGTGGATCCAGAACATTCCATGGAATTCCAGAGCCTTCCAGAAGGATCCAGAACCTTCCGTAGGGGCCAAGATCCCCTCCTGTGGATCCAGAACATTCCTGAGGATTCCAAAATCTTCCTGGTGGGATCCAAACCGTTCCTGAGGGACCCATGGCCATCCTCGTGGATCCAGAACATTCCATGGAATTCCAGAACCTTCCAAAGGGGACCAAGACCCTTCCTGATGGGATCCAGAGCATTCCTGAGCTGATCCCACACCATCCCCCTGGCTCCACCAGAACCCATGGAATTCCAGAAGGATCCAGAACCTTCCATAGGAGACCAAGACCCTTCCTGATGGGATCCAGAGCATTCCTGAGCTGATCCCACCCCATCCCCCTGGCTCCAGAACATTCCATGGAATTCCAGAACTTCCAGGGAGATGAAAGACATTCCCTGTGGACCCAGAACCTTCCATGGAATTCCAGAAGGATCCAGAACCTTCCATAGGAGACCAAGACCCTTCCCGGGGATCCAGAACTTCCCAGACAGGACTGAGACCATCCCTGTGGATCCTGGACATTCCAGAAGGATCCAGAATGTTCCTGATGGGATCCAAGCCCATCCCTGTGGCTCCCGAACATTCTATGAAACTCCAGAACCTTCCACGGAGATGAAGAACCTTCCCTGTGGATCCAGAACCTTCCATGGAATTCCAGAACTGTCCAGAACCTTCCATATGGGACCAAGCTCCTTCCTGGGGATCCAGAACATTCCAGGGGGTTCCAGAACCTTCTACAGAGGACCAAGAACCTTCCATGGGGATCCAGAACATTCCTGAGGAACCCAAGGCCATTCCTGAGAGGTCCAGAACATTCCATGGAATTCCAGAACCTTTCATACGGGACCAAGACACTTCCTGTGGGTCCAGAACCTTCCACAGAATTCCAGAAGGATCCAGAACCTTCCATACGGGACCAAGACCCTTCCTGATGATCCAGAACATTCTCTGTGGATCCAAAACCTCCCCTGGAATTCCAGAACTTTCCACGTGGATCCAGAACTTCCTGTGGTGATCCAAAACCTTCCCAGTGGATCCCAGACTCCTCCTACAGATCCAGAATTTTCCATGAGATTCTAGAACCTTCCAGAATCTTCCACAGCGATCCAAGGAACTCCCTACGGATCCAGAACATTCCAGAACTTTCCAAGTGCTTCCAGATGGATGAGGAACCTTCCAGAGGCCTTCCAGAACTTTCCAGGTGCTTCCACAGGGATCCAGAACTTTACAGAGCTCCAGAACTTTCAGAACTTACCGTGAGGGTCCAGAAATTCCAGAACATTCCATGGATTTCCAGAACTTTCCAGATCTTCCACAGGGATCCTAAAGCTTACCATGGGGGTGCAGAAATCCCAGAATTTTCTATGGAATTCCAGAACTTTCCAGATGTTTCCATAGGGATGCAGAAATCCCAGGACATTCAATGGAATTCCAGAGCTTCCAGAACTTTCCATGGAATTCCAGAACTTCTCATGGGGTTCCAGAGCTTCCGGAACTTTCCATGGAATTCCAGAACTTCCAGACATTTCCAGGTGCTTCCACTGGGATCCAGAACTTTTCACGGAATTCCAGAACTTTCCACGGGGGTCCAGAACTTCCCACGGAATTCCAGAAATCCCAGAACTTTCCTGAGGGATCCAAAACTTCCAGAACTTTCCTGAGGGACCCAAAATTTCCAGAACTTACCGCGGAATTCCAGAACTTTCCAAACATTTCCAGGTGCTTCCACAGGGATCCAGAAATTCCAGAACTTCCGATGGAATTCCAGAACTTTCCACAGGGATCCAAAATCTTCCAGAACTTTCCACGGAATTCCAGAACTTTCCAGAACCTTCCCAGGCCTCCCCCCCCCCCCCTCGGAATTCCCGGATCCTTTGGGAAAAGGGGGAGGGGCCGGAATTCCGGGAAGGGGGGGAGGGGCCCCTCCAAAGGCAATAAGAGCCCTCCTCCTCATTAAGGGAGGGCTCCAATCTTTAATTAATAATAATAATAATAATAATTGAGGAATAATTAATAATAATTAAGGAGCTTCCAGGCGTGGCAATCCAGGCACTTTGATCCCAAAAAATTCCCTAAAAATTCCCTAAAAAATCCCTAAAATTTCCTAAAAAATTCCTAAAATTTCCTAAAAATTCCCTAAATTATTTCCTGGAGCGGCTCAGGGTTTGAAACCCCTCCCCCTTGGGGGGAGGGGCCCCTCCAAAGGCAATAAGAGCCCTCCTCCTCATTAAGGGAGGGCTCCAATCTTTAATTAATAATAATAATAATAATTGAGGAATAATTAATAATAATTAAGGAGCTTCCAGGCGTGGCAATCCAGGCACTTTGATCCCAAAAAATTCCCTAAAAAATCCCTAAAATTTCCTAAAAATTCCCTAAATTATTTCCTGGAGCGGCTCAGGGTTTGAAACCCCTCCCCCTTCATTCCCAAAAATCCCCAAATTCCCAAAAAATTCCCGAAATTCCCGTTTATAAAACACTATATTTGTATAAATGGCACCGTTTTTATCCCAAATTTTTTTTCCCCTTTTTGTTTTTTTTTTGCTGGTTTTGGGATGAGGGGAAAATTCCCAAAATTTCCCCGAAAATTCCCCAAAAAAATCCCCAAAAATTTGGGGTTTTCCCTCCCCGTTCCCTCCTTTTTTGTCTTATTTAATCCCCTCCTCCCTCCCTTTCCCTTTCCCAGAAAATTTTGGTGGATAGGAATAAAAATTCCCAAAAAATTTTGTGGGTTTGAGTTTGGATTTTGGGGGGAAATGGGGAAATTTTGGGGGGAAAGGGGGAATTTTGGGGGGGGAAAGGGGAATTTTGGGGTCTCGGCTGGCTCCTCTGGGGTCACTTTTGGGGTCACTCTTGGGGGTCACTCCTGGGGTCACTTTTGGGGTCCTGGGTCACTTTTGGGACCCTCCTGGGGTCACTTTTGGGGCCCAAATTTGGTTTTGGGGTCTCAGAGGTTCTGGGGGTCACTTTTGGGGTCACTCCTGGGGTCACTTTTGGGGTCACTCTTGGGGGTCACTCCTGGGGTCACTTTTGGGGTCCTGGGTCACTTTTAGGGTCACTGTTGGGGTCCCTCCTGGGGTCACTTTTGGGGGTCCAGGGTCGGTTTTAGGGTCACTCCTGGGTCACTGTTGGGGTCCCTCCTGGGGTCACTTTTGGGATCGCTCCTGGATCATTTTTTGGGGTCACTCTTGGGGTCATTTTTGGGGTCACTCTTGGGGTCCGGGGTCACTTTTGGGGCCTCAGGGATCCATCCATGGTAGTTTTTGGGGTCACTCCTGGGGTTCTTTTTGGGGTCATTTTAGGGGTCACTCGTGGGGTCCTGAGGTCACTTTTGGGGTCTCAGGGATCCATCCAGGGTCATTTTTGGGGTCACTCCTGGGGTCCCTTCTGGGGTCACTCCTGGGGTTATTTTTGGGGTCACTCCTGGGGTCCTGGGTCACTTTTGGGGTCACTTTTGGGGTCTCAGGGATCCATCCAGAGTCACTTTTGGGGTCACTCCTGAGGTCGTTTTTGGGGTCCAGGGGTCACTTTTGGGATCGCTCCTGGATCATTTTTGGGGCTACTCCTGGGGTCACTTTTGGGGTCCCTCCTGGATCACTGTTGGGGTCCCTCCTGGGGTCACTTTGGGGGTTCAGGGTCATTTTTGGGGTCACTTTTGGGATCTCAGGGATCCATCCAGGGGTCACTTTTGGGATCGCTCCTGGAGCATTTTTGGGGTCACTCCTGGGGTCATTTTTGGGGTCATTTTAGGGGTCACTCCCGGGGTCCTGGGTTACTGTTGGGGTCACTGTTGGGGTCCCTCCTGGGGTCACTTTGGGGGTCCAGGGTCAGTTTTAGGGTCCCTCCTGGGTCACTTTTGGGGTCCCTCCTGGGGTCACTTTGGGGGTCCAGGGTCACTTTTGAGAATTTTGGGGTTTTTTTGGGAGGATTTTGAGGGTTTTTTGGGCAAATTTTAGGGTTATATAGGAATGATTCTGGGGAATTTTTGGCAGAATTTTGGGTTTTTTTAGGGATGATTTTGGAGGTTTTTGGGGAGAATTTTGAAGTTTTTTAGGGACAATTTTGGGGATTTTTAAGAGGATTTTGGGTGTTTTTTGGGGAGAATTTTGGAGGTTGTTTGGGATAATTTTGGGGGTTTTGGGGGGGATTTTGGGGGTTTTTTTTGGAGTTTTTTGGGGTTTTGGTCTCACCTCGGCACGGGCGCTGTGCGACTGGAAGAACACGGCCTCCTTGTGGCCACACCTGCACAGGGACACCGACACTGTCCCCAGGTGTCCCCAAAGCTCCATGATGTCCCCAGGTGTCCCCAGGTGTCCCCAAGTGTCTCTACTGTCCCCCAGGTGTCCCCAAGGTGGGTCTGATGTCACCGAGATGGCTCTGATGTCCCCCAGGTGTCCCCAAAGCTCCCTGATGTCCTCCAGGTGTCCCCAAAGCTCCCTGATGTCCCCAGGTGTCCCCAAGGTGGCTCCAATGTCCCCCAGGTGTCCCCAAGGTGGCTCTGATGTCCCCAAGGTGTCCCCAAGGTGGCTCTGATGTCCCCCAGGTGGCCCCAAAGCTCCCTGATGTCCCTGAGGTGTCCTTCAAGTGTCCCCAAGGTGGTTCTGATGTCCCCCAGGTGGCCCCAAAGGTCCCTGATGTCCCCCAGGATGTCACCAAGATGTCCTCAGGTGTCCCCCAAGTGTCCTCAAGGTGTCCCCCAAGTGTCCCCCAAGGTGTCCCCCAGGTGTCCCCAGAGGTCCCTGATGTCTCCCAGCTGTCCCTCAAGGTGTCCCCAAGGTGGCTCTGATGTCCCCAAGGTGTCCCCACGGTGTCCCCAGGGCTCACTTCTGGCACGGGTGATCCTCGGTGCGGGGCAGGGTCGGGTCCTGCGACACGTCCGCGATGATCTGGGTCAGCTCGCTGCAAAAACACCCAAAATTCCCTAAAATGACCCCAAAGTCCACCCAGAATTGCCAAAAATGACCCCAAAATCCACCCACAATTCCCCAAAATGACCCCAAAATCCACCCAGGATTCCCAAAAATGACCCCAAAATCCACCCAGAATTCCCTAAAATGACCCCAAAATCCACCCAGAACTCCCTAAAATGACCCCAAAACCCACCCAGAATTCCCTAAAATTACCCCAAAACCCACCCAGAATTCCCAAAAATTACCCCAAAATCCACCCAGAGTTCCCAAAACATCCTCCCATGATGGAAGCCCCTGGAGTTCTGCCCAAATTCCCACCAAAATCTCTAAAAATTCCAGAAAAATTCCCCCAAATCCACCCAGAACTCCTTAAAAATCTACCCAGAATTCCTCAAAAATTCTCCAAAAAATTCCCTAAAATTTCCCCATAAAATCCCCCCCCCAAAAACACACTCAGAATTCCCCAAAAATTCCACCTAGAATTCCCCCAAAATGAAAAAAAAAACACCTACCCAGAATTCCCCCAAAAATCTACCCAGAGTTCCCCAAAAATTCCCCAAAAATTCCCTCAAAAATTCCCCCAAAACCTCCCTGAATTCCCCAAAAGTCCACCCAAAATTCCCAAAAAATTCCCCCAAATCCTCCCAGAATTCCTCAAAAATCCTCCCAGAATTCCCCAAAAATTCCCTAAAATCCACCCAGAATTCCCCAAAAATTCCCAAAAAATCATCCCAGAATTCCCAAAAAAATCCCCCCAAAATCCACCCACAGCATATTTTGGGAACATTTTGAGAACATTTTCAGGTTATTTTGAGAATATTTTAGAAATATTTTGGGAACGTTTTGGGGAAATTTTGAGAATATTTTGGGGATATTTTGAGAATATTTTGGGGACATTTCAAGGATATTTTGTGAATATTTGGGGATATTTTGTGAGTATTTTGGGGATACTTTGAGGATATTTTGGGGAATATTTAAGAATATTTTCACAATATTTTGAGAGTATTTTAAAGAATATTTGGGAATATTTTGCGAATAGTTTCAGACTATTTTGGGGAATATTTTGGGGATACTTTGAGAATATTTTGGGGAATATTTAACAATATTTTGTGGCTATTTGGGGAATATTTTGGGGATATTTTGGGGATACTTTGAGAATATTTTAGGGAATATTTAAGGGATATTTTGGGGATATTTGGGGACACGGAGGTCTCTGGGCACTCACTCCACTTCGTGCGTGATCTTGTTGACGTAGATGCAGCTGTTGTCGGCCTCCTGCTGGTAATCACAGTTCCTGCACTGGGACAGACTGGGATCAACTGCGGGGGACTGGGGGGGACTGGGAGGGACTGGGAGGGACTGGGGGGCACTGGGAGGGACTGGGGGGGACTGGGAGGGACTGGGAGGGACTGGGAG
>NW_024501749.1:0-14080 GCF_017590055.1 Onychostruthus taczanowskii | reverse complement strand
GGACTGGGGGGGACTGGAAGGGACTGGGAGGGACTGGGGGGCACTGGGAGGGACTGGGACAAAATGGGATGGAATTGGGAGAAACTGGGAGGGACTGGGACAAACTGGGAGGGGACTGGGACAAACTGGGAGGCACTGGGATGGACTGGGATGGACTGGGGGGGCAGTGGGATGGACTGGGCTGAACTGGGCCAAAGTGGGAGGGGTCAGGGCCCAGTCCCAGTCCCAAACTGGTCCCAGTTGGGGCACTCACGGCGTAGAGCAGGATCCGGTTCTCCTTGTCCTCCTTGGGGTACAGCATGTTGTTACTGGGCAAACTGGGATTACTGGGAGGCTCCGGGGGGAAATTCCCGCCCTTTTCCTCCACAAAATCCCCAATTTTCCACCTCAAAATTCCCCATTTTTCACCTCAAAATTCCCAATTTTTCCCCCACAAAATCCCCAATTTTTCCCCAAAAAATCCCCAATTTTTCACCTCAAAATTCCCAATTTTTCCCCACATAATTCCCAAATTTCCCCCACAAAATTCCCAATTTTTCCCCTGAAAATTCCTAATTTTTTACTTTGAAATTCCCACTGTTTCCCCCCTGAAAATTCCCAATTTTTCCCCACAAAATTCCCTAATTTCCTCCACAAAATCCCCAAATTTCCCCCACAAAATTCCCAATTTTCCCCTCAAAATTCCCACCGTTTTCCCTCTCAAAATTCCCAATTTTTCCTCACAAAATTTCCACAGCTTTCCCCTCAAATATCCCGGTTTTTCACCTCACAATCCCCTGTATTTTTTCCCCTCACAATTCCCTGTATTTTCTCCCTCACAATTCCCAATTTTTCCCCTCAGAATTCCTGATTTTTCCCATCACCATTTCCACCATTTTCCCCTCAAAACTCCCAATTTTTTCCCTCACAATTCCCAATTTTCTCCCTCACCATTTCCACCCTTTTCCCCTCACAACTCTATTTTTCCCCTCATGCTTCCCTTTTTTTCCCCCCTCACAATTCCCAATTTTTCCCCTCACCATTTCCACCCTTTTCCTCTCACAATTCCCTCTATTTTCCCCCTCACAATTCCCAATTTTTCTCCCCACACAATTCCCTGTATTTTTCCCCCTTACAATTCCCTGTGTTTCTCCCTCACAATTCCTGACGTTTTCCCCTCACAATTCTCGTTTTTTCCCCCTCACACTTTCCCAATTCCCTGTATTTTCTCCCTCACAATTCCCAATTTTTCCCCTCAAAATTCCCAATTTTCCCCCTCACAATTCCCAATTTTACCCCTCACCATTTCCACCCTTTTCCCCTCACAACTCTCTCTATTTTTCCCCTCATGATTCCCTTTTTTTCCCCCTCACAATTCCCAATTTTTCCCCTCAAAATTCCCAATTTTCCCCCTCACAATTCCCAGTTTTTCCCCCCACAATTCTCTCTATTTCTCCCCTCACAACTCACGTTTTCCCCCCACACAATTCCCTGTATTTTTCCCCCTTACAATTCCCAATGTTTCTCCCTCACAATTCCCGATGTTTTCCCCTCAAAATTCCCGTTTTTTTTCCCTCACATTTCCCCTTTTTTCTCCCCAAAATTCACAAATTTCCCCCTCACAATTCCCTTTTTTCCCCTCACAATTCCCTCTATTTTCCCCCTCACAATTCTCTGTATTTTCCCCCTCACAATTCCCAATTTTTCCCCTCACCATTTCCACCCTTTTCCTCTCACAATTCCCTCTATTTTCCCCCTCACAATTCCCAATTTTTCTCCCCACACAATTCCCTGTATTTTTCCCCCTTACAATTCCCTGTGTTTCTCCCTCACAATTCCTGACGTTTTCCCCTCACAATTCTCGTTTTTTCCCCCTCACACTTTCCCATTTTCTCCCCAAAATTCACAAATTTTCCCCTCACAATTCCCGTTTTTCCTCTCACAATCCTCTGTATTTTTCCCCTCACGATTCCCTGAGTTTTTTCCCTCACAGTTCCCGATATTTTCCCCTCACAATTCCCGGGTTTTTCCCTCACACTTCCCCTTTTTTCCCCCTCAAAATTCACACATTTCCCCCTCACAATCCCTGTATTTTCTCCCTCACAATTCCCGATGTTTTCCCCTCAAAATTCCCGTTTTTTTTCCCTCACATTCCTGCCGTGTTTCCCTTAGTTCCCAGTATTTTTTCCCATCACAATTCCCAATATTTTTCTCCTTCACATTTCCCGCCTCACAATTCCCGATGTTTTCCCGGTTTTTCCCCCTCACAATTCCCAACTTCTCCCCTCACGATTCCTGCCGTGTTTCCCTTAGTTCCCAGTATTTTTTCCCATCACAATTCCCAATATTTTTCTCCTTCACATTTCCCGATATTTTTTTCCCTCACAATTCCCAGTTTTTGCCCTCACCATTTCCGCCGTTCTCCCCTCCAAATTCCCAGTTTTCCTCCTCACAATTCCCGCTTTTCCCCTCACAATCCTCTGTATCTTTCCCCTCAGGATTCCCGATGTTTTTCCCCCAGGATTCCCGATGTTTTCCCCTCACAATTCCCGTTTTCCCCTCACGATTCCCTGTATTTTCCCCCTCACAATTCCCGACGTTTCCCCCTCACAATTCCCACTGTTTCCCCTTCACATTTCCCGATATTTTTTCCCTCTATTTCTGTCTTTAAATAAGGAACTACTTCACTGGAAGAATCCTACAGCTGTATTTTTGAGATTCTCTAGGGAATCTGAATATAAAAGCAGTCTAATTCGACAGTGGGGATGGGGTGTGCAAACATAATATTTACCTGTATTTTTCCCCCTTACAATTCCCAGTGTTTCTCCCTTACAATTACCGGTTTTCCCCTCACAATTCCCGTTTTTTTCCCCCTCACACTTCCCCTTTTTTCTCCCCAAAATTCACAAATTTTCCCCTCACAATTCCCGATGTTTTCCCCTCACAATCCTCTGTATTTTTCCCCTCACGATTCCCTGAATTTTTTTCCCTCACAATTCCCGATGTTTTCCCCTCACAATTCCCGTTTTTCCTCACACAATCCTCTGTATTTTTCCCCTCACGATTCCCTGAATTTTTTTCCCTCACAATTCCCGATGTTTTCCCCTCACAATTCCCGTTTTTCCTCACACAATCCTCTGTATTTTTCCCCTCACGATTCCCTGAGTTTTTTCCCTCACAGTTCCCGATATTTTCCCCTCACAATTCCCGGGTTTTTCCCTCACACTTCCCCTTTTTTCCCCCTCAAAATTCACACATTTCCCCCTCACAATCCCTGTATTTTCTCCCTCACAATTCCCGGTTTTTCCCCCTCACAATTCCCAACTTCTCCCCTCACGATTCCTGCCGTTTTTCCCTTAGTTCCCAGTATTTTTTCCCATCACAATTCCCAATATTTTTCTCCCTCACATTTCCCGATATTTTTTCCCTCACAATTCCCAGTTTTTGCCCTCACCATTTCCGCCGTTCTCCCCTCCAAATTCCCAGTTTTCCTCCTCACAATTCCCGCTTTTCCCCTCACAATCCTCTGTATCTTTCCCCTCAGGATTCCCGATGTTTTCCCCTCAGGATTCCCGACGTTTTCCCCTCACAATTCCCGTTTTCCCCTCACGATTCCCTGTATTTTCCCCCTCACAATTCCCGACGTTTCCCCCTCACAATTCCCACTGTTTCCCCTTCACATTTCCCGATATTTTTTTCCCTCACAATTCCCAGTTTTTGCCCTCACCATTTCCGCCGTTCTCCCCTCCAAATTCCCAGTTTTCCTCCTCACAATTCCCGCTTTTCCCCTCACAATCCTCTGTATCTTTCCCCTCAGGATTCCCGATGTTTTCCCCTCAGGATTCCCGACGTTTTCCCCTCACAATTCCCATTTTCCCCTCACGATTCCCGCTATTCCCCGCTGCCCCCCGCCTGTCCCCCCCCGCCTCTCCCCGTGCATCCCCGGCGCATTCCCGCTGTTTCCCCCCCCACATTCCCGGTGTTTTCCCCGTGTTTTCCCTCACCATTCCTGACAGAACCGGATCCCCACAAAGCCCGGCTCGTACGCGCCGTCCCCGTCCATGGCTGCGCGGACACGCCCCTTTCCGCCTCCTCCCTCATTCCATTGGTCAAACCACCCGTCAATCATTCACTTTCCAGCTTCTTATTGGTCAACACTCCCTAGGACGGGCTCCCTTACTCCTATTGGCCGATTCTATTTACCCCGCCCATTCTTTATTTTATTGGTCATCCACTCTTAGACACGCCCCACTCATATTTTTATTGGCTAAGCTTCTATTTTCCCCTCCCTTTCTCTCTTCCTATTGGCCAACCCTCATTTATCCCGCCCTTTATGCCTCTATTGGGTAATTTTCTCTTAGTCCCACCTTTTCTCGATCGCTATTGGTCGGTTTCTCTCACGTGATCTCATCTGGCAGCTCTGATTGGCCGCTCCCTCACCGGTCCCGGCTGTGGCGGCCCGTGAAGGTTCCAGAAGCGGCTCCGGTTCGGGCGGGCCCGGAACCGTTCGGGGGTCCCGGTTCGGGAGACCCGGAGGCTCCCGGAGGGGCTCGGCGAGCTGCCGGAGGAGCCTGGGTGTGTCCGGGGCTCCCGGTTCGGTTCCGGTTGGGCGGTACCGGTAGGGCCCGGTCGGTACCGGAGCCATGAACGGCGGCGGGACCGGGCCGGGCCCGGTGTGGCTGGCGGTGAGCAGCTCCCTGAACGCTTTCCGTGCCTGTAAACGCTTCTCGCCTTCGCTCACCATCGCCGAGCTCAAGGTACCGGACCGGGAGAACGGGAATGGGACCGGGAGAATGGGAACGGGACCGGGATAAGGGAACCGGGACCGGGATAAGGGAACCGGGCTGGTTGATAAGGGAGACCGGGATAAAGGGATAAAGGGAAGGGGAGCGGGACACCGGAAGCCGGGAGAAGGGGAATGGGACCGGGATAAGGGAACGGGGATAAAGGGAATGGGACCGGGAGAACGGGAATGGGACCGGGATAAGGGAACGGGGATAAAGGGAATGGGACCGGGAGAACGGGAATGGGACCGGGATAAGGGAACGGGGATAAAGGGAATGGGACCGGGAGAACGGGAATGGGACCGGGATAAGGGAACGGGGATAAAGGGAATGGGACCGGGAGAACGGGAATGGGACCGGGATAAGGGAACGGGGATAAAGGGAATGGGACCGGGAGAACGGGAATGGCACCGGGAGAAGGGAACGGGTAACGGAGACAGGACCGGGATAATGGGATTGGGATAACGGGAATGGCACCGGGAGAAGGGAACGGGTAACGGGGACAGGGCCGGGATAATGGGATTGGGATAACGGGAATGGCACCGGGAGAACGGGAACGGGAGCCAGGGTAGTGGGAACAGGAACGGGAGAATGGGAGCCGGGATAACGGGGATGGATCCGGGATAACGGGGATGGATCCGGGATAACGGGAACGGGACTGGAAGAACGGGAGCGGGAATCGAAACGGGATGAAGGGAGTGGATCTGGGATAACGGGAATAGGGCTGGAAGAACGGGACAGCGGGAATGGGAGCGGGATAAGGAACTGGGAGAACGGGAACCGGGGTGGGAGGATAGGGATAACGGGAATGGGATCGGGAGAATGGGATCGGGAGAATGGGAACGGGATAACGGGAATCAGACTGGGAGAAAGGGATTGGGAGAATGGGATTGGGACTGGGTGAATGGGAATGGGAACGGGATAACGGGAACGGGATAACGGGAACGGGATAACGGGAACGGGATAACGGGAACGGGATAACGGGAACCGGGAGAATGGGAACGGGACCGGGATAAGGGAACCGGGACCGGGGTAAGGGAACCGGGCTGGTTGATAAGGGAGACCGGGATAAAGGGAAGGGGAGCGGGACAACGGAAGGCGGGAGAAGGGGAATGGGACCGGGATAAGGGAACGGGTATAACGGGATAAAGGGAATGGGACCGGGAGAACGGGAATGGCACCGGGAGAAGGGAACGGGTAACGGAGACAGGACCGGGATAATGGGATTGGGATAACGGGAATGGGAGCGGAAGAACGGGAACGGGAGCCAGGGTAGTGGGAACAGGAACGGGAGAATGGGAGCCGGGATAACGGGGATGGATCCGGGATAACGGGGATGGATCCGGGATAACGGGAACGGGACTGGAAGAACGGGAGCGGGAATCGAAACGGGATGAAGGGAGTGGATCTGGGATAACGGGAATAGGGCTGGAAGAACGGGACAGCGGGAATGGGAGCGGGATAAGGAACTGGGAGAACGGGAACCATGGGAACGGGACCGGGATAACGGGAACGGGAGAATGGGATTGGGAGTGGGTTAATGGGAATGGGAGAATGGGATTGGGATTGGGTCTGGGTTAATGGGAATGGGAACGGGATAACGAGAATGGATCAGGGATAACGGGAATAGGGCTGGAAGAATGGGACAGCGGGAATGGGAACGGGAGAATGGGAATGGGATAACGGGAATGGGATAACGGGAACCAGACTGGAAGAATGGGATTGGAACTGGGTTAATGGGAACGGGACCGGGATAATGGGAATGGGAGAACGGGAACGGGATAACAGGAACCAGACTGGAAGAATGGGATTGGAACTGGGTTAATGGGAACGGGACCGGGATAATGGGAATGGGAGAACGGGATTGGGAGTGGGATAACGGGAACAGGAGAATGGGATTGGGATTGGGGGAATGGGAATGAGACCGGGGGAATGGGAACGGGACTGGGATAACGGGAACTGGGATGGTGGGAATGTGATCGGGAGAACGGGAACGGGACGGGGATAACAACAGTGGAACCGGGATAACGGAACGGGGATGGTGGGAACGGGACAATGGGAACGGAACTGGCCACTCCCAGTGCCATCCCCAGTGTCCCCAGTGTCCCCAGTGCCATCCCCAGTGTCCCCAGTACCTCCCCCAGTGCCATCCCCAGTGTCCCCAGTACCTCCCCCAGTGCCATCCCCAGTGCCACTCCCAGTGCCATCCCCAGTGTCCCCATGTCCCCTCCCAGTGCAAACTGGAGCTGCTGGTGCGGTCCCTGTGGCCCTCCCGGTGTCCCCAGTGCCACTCCCAGGGTCCCCGATGTCCTCAGTGTCTCCAGTGCCACTCCCAGTGTCCCCAGTGTCCCCACGTCCCCTCCCAGTACAAACTGGAGCTGCTTCATGTCCTGCACAGAGCTGGAGCTGTTCTGTGCAGAGGATGAACCCTTGGGGACACTGGGCTGGGACTGTCTCAATGTCCCCAGTGCCACTCCCAGGGTCCCCGATGTCCTCAGTGTCTCCAGTGCCACTCCCAGTGTCCCCAGTGTCCCATGTCCCCTCCCAGTGCAAACTGGAGCTGGTGGTGGGGTCCCCGGTGTCCTGCATGGAGCTGGAGCTGTTTGGCGCCGAGGACGAGCCCTTGGGGACACTGGACTGTGACACCCCCAGTGCCACTCTTGGTGCCCCAGTGCCACTCCCAGTGTCCCCAGTGTCCCATGTCCCCTCCCAGTGCAAACTGGAGCTGGTGGTGGGGTCCCCGGTGTCCTGCATGGAGCTGGAGCTGTTTGGCGCCGAGGACGAGCCCTTGGGGACACTGGACTGGGACTGTCTCAGTGTCCCCAATGTCACTCCCAGTGCCACTCCCCGTGTCCCCAGTGCCACAACTGGGACCCCCCAAACCCCAAACCGGGAACCCCAAACTGGGATCCCCCAAACCCCAAAGTGGGAACCCAGACTGGGATCCCCCAAACCCCAAAGTGGGAATCCCAAATCCCAAAGTGGGAACCCCCAAACTGGAACCCCCAAACTGGGAGACCCCAACCCCCAGACTGGGATCTCTCCTTGGGGACCCTGGACTGTGACACTCCCAGTGCCACTCCTGGTGTCCCCAGTGCCACTCCCGGTGTCCCCAGAGTCCCATGTCCCCTCCCAGTGCAAACTGGAGCTGCTGGTGGGGTCCCCATGTCCTGCATGGAGCTGGAGCCGTTCAGTGCCGAGGACGAGCCCTTGGGGACACTGGACTGGGACACTCTCAGTTCCACTCCTGGTGTCCCCAGTGCCACTCCCCGTGTCCCCGGTGCCACTCCCAGTGTCCCCAGTGTCCCATGTCCCCTCCCAGTGCAAACTGGAGCTGGTGGTGGGGTCCCCGGCGTCGTGCATGGAGCTGGAGCTGTTCGGTGCCAGGGACGAGCCCTTGGGGACACTGGACTGTGACACTCCCAGTGCCACTCCTGGTGTCCCCAGTGCCACTCCCGGTGTCCCCAGTGTCCCCAGTGCCACTCCCAGTGTCCCCAGTGTCCCATGTCCCCTCCCAGTGCAAACTGGAGCTGGTGGTGGGGTCCCCAGCGTCATGCATGGATCTGGAGCTGTTCGGCGCCGAGGACGAGCCCTTGGGGACACTGGACTGTGACGAGGCCCTGCTGGGCTCCTACCCCGTCACCGACGGCTGCCGCGTGCACGTGGGTGTCACCCCGTCCCCCCGTGTCCCCTCCCGCTGTCCCCAGGGTGGGGATGGCCCCACTGAGGGACGGTGCCACCCCCCTGCAGGTGACCGACCGGAGCGGGGCCCGCGTCGGGCAGTTCGAGGACGTGTCACAAGTGGCCAAGTACGAGATGGCCGAGAGCGACTACGACAAGAGGACAGGTGGCCTTGGGGACATCGGGGACATCGGGCGGGTTGGGGACATTGGTGGTGTTGGGGACTGTGGGGTTTGGGGACATTGGGGGTGTTGGGGACATGGGAGGTGTTCGAGGTGTTGGGGACATTGGAAGGGCTGGGGACATTGGAGCTGTTGGGACATTGGGGTTTGGGGACCTTGGGGGTGTTTGGGACATTTGGGACATTGAGGTGTTGGGGACATTGGGGACAGTGGAGATGTTGGGGACATGGGAATTTGGGGACATTGGGGGATTTGGGGACATTGGAGGTGTTTGAGGTGTTGGGGACATTGGAGATGTTGGGGACATTGGAAGGGCTGGGGACATTGGGGACACTGGGGGATGTTGAGGACCCTGGGGACATTGAGGTGTTGGTGACGTTGGGGACATTGGGGGTGTTGAGGACAATGAGGACATTGGGGACATCGGGGGGATTGGGGACATGTTTGAAGTGACCAAGTAAGAGATGGCTGCGAGCAACTACGACAAGAGGACAGCGTGTCCCTGTCCCCAAAGTGCCACCCCTGATGTCCCCTGATGTCCCCTCGATGTCCCCGCTGAGTCCCTGCGCTCCTGGGGCTGCTGGGACCGAGAACGGGAACGGGAGCAGTACCGGGAACGGGAGCGGGATCAGGAATAGGAACGGGCCCAGCGTGTCCCTGTCCCCAAAGTGCCACCCCTGATGTCCCCTGATGTCCCCTCGATGTCCCCGCTGAGTCCCTGCGCTCCTGGGGCTGCTGGGACCGAGAACGGGAACGGGAGCAGTACCGGGAACGGGAGCGGGATCAGGAATAGGAACGGGACCAGCGTGGCCCTGTCCCCTGAGTGCCACCCTGCCATGTCCCCTCGATGTCCCCGCTGAGTCCCTGCGCTCCTGGGGCTGCTGGGACCGAGAACGGGAACGGGAGCAGTACCGGGAACGGGAGCGGGATCAGGAATAGGAACGGGACCAGCGTGTCCCTGTCCCCAAAGTGCCACCCCTGATGTCCCCTGATGTCCCCTCGATGTCCCCACAGAGTCCCTGCACTCCTGGGGCTGCGGGGACGGGGAACGGGAGCAGGAATAGGAACAGGACCGGGAATAGGAACAGGACTGGGACCAGGGTGTCCCTGTCCCCAAAGTGCCACCCCTGATGTCCCCTGGATGTCCCCACAGAGTCCCTGCACTCCTGGGGCTGCGGGGACGGGGAACGGGAGCAGGAATAGGAACAGGACCGGGAATAGGAACAGGAATAAGACCAGGAATAGGAACAGGACTGGGACCAGGGTGTCCATGTCCCCAAAGTGCCACCCTGCCATGTCCCCTGATGTCCCCGCAGAGTTTAGGAACAGGACTGGGACCAGGGTGTCCCTGTCCCCAAAGTGCCACCCCTGATGTCCCCTGGGTGTCCCCACAGAGTCCCTGCGCTCCTGGGGCTGCTGGGACCGGGAATGGGACCAGGAATGGGAACGGGAATAGGGCTGGGACCGAGAATGGGAACGGGAGCAGTACCGGGAACGGGAGCAGGAACGGAAAGAGGAATAGGAACAGGACCGGGAATAGGAACAGAAATAAGACCAGGAACAGGCTCAGGAACGGGACCAGCGTGTCCCTGTCCCCAAAGTGCCACCCTGACATGTCCCCTAATGTCCCCGCAGAGTCCCTGCGCTCCTGGGGCTGCTGGGACCGAGAACGGGAACGGGAGCAGTACCGGGAACGGGAGCAGGACCAGGAATAGGAACGGGACCAGCGTGTCCCTGTCCCCAAAGTGCCACCCTGACATGTCCCCTAATGTCCCCGCAGAGTCCCTGCGCTCCTGGGGCTGCTGGGACCGGGAATGGGACCGGGAATGGGAACGGGAATAGGGCTGGGACCGAGAATGGGAACGGGAGCAGGATCAGGAATAGGAACAGGAACGGGATCAGGAGTGGCACCAGTGCGTCCCTGTCCCCAAAGTGCCACCCCTGATGTCCCCTGCTGTCCCCGCAGAGTCCGTGCGCTCGTTCCTGCGGCAGCGCTCGTGGGGCCGCTGATGTCGGGAGCGGGAGCAGGAGCGGGAGCGGGAATAGGAACGGGACCAGGGAGTCCCTGTCCCCTGAGTGCCACCCTGCCATGTCCCCTGGATGTCCCTGCAGAGTCCCTGTGCTCCTGGGGCTGCAGGGACCGAGAACGGGAACGGGAATGGGACTGAGACCGAGAATGGGACCGGGAGCAGTACCGGGAACGGGAGCAGGACTGGGAACAGGAACGGCACCAGCGTGTCCCTGTCCCCTGAGTGCCACCCCCGATGTCCCTGGGGACATTGGGGACACTGGAGCTGTGGGGACATTGGGGACATTGTGGAGGTGTCAGGGACGTGTCACAAGTGGCCAAGTACGAGATGGCCGAGAGCGACTGCGACAAGAGGACAGGTGCCCTTGGAGACATCGGGGACATCGGGGGGGTTGGGGACTCTGGGGTTTGGGGACATTGGAGCTGTTGGATGTTGGGGTTTGGGGACATTGGGGGTGTTGGGGGTGTTGGAGGTGTTGGGGACGTTGGAGGTGTTGGGGACATCGGGAGGGTTGGGGACTCTGGGGTTTGGGGACATTGGATCTGTTGGACATTGGGGTTTGGGGACATTGGGGGTGTTGGGGACATGGGAGGTGTTCGAGGTGTTGGGGACATTGGAAGGGCTGGGGACATTGGAGCTGTTGGGACATTGGGGTTTGGGGACCTTGGGGGTGTTTGGGACATTTGGGACATTGAGGTGTTGGGGACATTGGGGACAGTGGAGATGTTGGGGACATGGGAATTTGGGGACATTGGGGGATTTGGGGACATTGGAGGTGTTTGAGGTGTTGGGGACATTGGAGATGTTGGGGACATTGGAGATGTTGGGGACATTGGAGGTGTTGGGGACATTGGAAGGGCTGGGGACATTGGGGACACTGGGGGATGTTGAGGACCCTGGGGACATTGAGGTGTTGGTGACGTTGGGGACATTGGGGGTGTTGAGGACAATGAGGACATTGGGGACATCGGGGGGATTGGGGACATGTTTGAAGTGACCAAGTAAGAGATGGCTGCGAGCAACTACGACAAGAGGACAGCGTGTCCCTGTCCCCAAAGTGCCACCCCTGATGTCCCCTGATGTCCCCTCGATGTCCCCACAGAGTCCCTGCACTCCTGGGGCTGCGGGGACGGGGAACGGGAGCAGGAATAGGAACAGGACCGGGAATAGGAACAGGAATAAGACCAGGAATAGGAACAGGACTGGGACCAGGGTGTCCCTGTCCCCAAAGTGCCACCCCTGATGTCCCCTGGGTGTCCCCACAGAGTCCCTGCGCTCCTGGGGCTGCTGGGACCGGGAATGGGACCAGGAATGGGAACGGGAATAGGGCTGGGACCGAGAATGGGAACGGGAGCAGGATCAGGAATAGGAACAGGAACGGGATCAGGAGTGGCACCAGTGCGTCCCTGTCCCCAAAGTGCCACCCTGCCATGTCCCCTGGATGTCCCTGCAGAGTCCCTGTACTCCTGGGACTGCTGGGACCGGGACTGGGACCGAGAATGGTACTGGGAGCAGTACCGGGAACGGGAGCGGGATCAGGAATAGGAACGGGACCAGCGTGTCCCTGCCCCCTGAGTGCCACCCCTGCTGTCCCCGCAGAGTCCGTGCGCTCGTTCCTGCGGCAGCGCTCGTGGGGCCGCTGGGACCGGGAGCGGGAGCAGGAGCGGGAGCGGGAGCGGGAGCAGCGCCGGGCTCAGGAGGCGGCGGCGGCGGCCGCGCTCCCGCTCGGTGCCCGCTGCGAGGTGCGGGTGCCCGGCCAGCCCTGCCGCAGGGGCACCATCGCCTTCGTGGGTGCGTGTCCCCTCACCCTGCCATGTCCCCTGGATGTCCCTGCAGAGTCCCTGTACTCCTGGGACTGCTGGGACCGGGACTGGGACCGAGAATGGTACTGGGAGCAGTACCGGGAACGGGAGCGGGATCAGGAATAGGAACGGGACCAGCGTGTCCCTGTCCCCTGAGTGCCACCCCTTGATGTCCCCTGATGTCCCCACAGAGTCCTTGCACTCCTGGGGCTGCAGGGACGGGGAACGGGACTGGGAATGGGACTGGGACCGAGAATGGGACCGGGAGCAGGAATGGGACCGGGAGCGGGACTGGGAATAGGAACGGGACCAGCGTGTCCCTGTCCCCTGAGTGCCACCCCTGATGTCCCCTGGATGTCCCTGCAGAGTCCCTGCGCTCCTGGGGCTGCTGGGACCGGGAATGGGACCGGGACCGGGAATGGGAATGGGACTGAGAGGGGTTTGGGGGGATTTTGGGGGATCCTGGAGGGGTTTCGGGGGGATTTTGGGGGATCCTGGAGGGGTTTGGGGGATTTTGGGGAGGTTTCGGGGTGTTTTAAGGGGTCTTTGTTTCCCACCTCCCAAACTTTTGTCACCCATCCCCAAAATTCCCTTTATCACCCCAAAATTCCCATTATCACCCCAAATCTCTTATCTGCCCCTTATCACTCCCCTATCACCCCCAAATCTCTTCTTTCATTTTTCTCTCCTTTATTTCTCTCTTGTCACCCCAAAATCATTTGTCTCTTCCTTATCTCTCCCTTATTACCTCCAAAATTTCTTATCTCTCTCTTATCACCCAAAAATCTCTCTCCTTTATCTCTCTTTCATCACCCCCAAATTCCCGTTATCAACCCCAAATCCCTTATCTGCCCCTTTTCTCTCCTTTATCACCCCCAAATCCCCTTTTTTCACCCCAAATTCCCCGTTTATCAATGCAAATCCCTTATCTCTCCGTTATCTCCCACTTAACACCCAAAATCCCCCCTTTTCACCCCAAAATCCCTTATCTCCCCCTTATCACCCCAAAATCCCCTTTTATCACCCAAAATCCCCTTTTATCACCCAAAATCCCTTATCTCCCCCCGTTATCTCCCCCTTATCTCTCCCTTATCACCCCCAAATCCCCTTTTATCACCCCAAATCCCTTATCTCTCCCTTATCACCCCAAAATCCCCTTTTTATCACCCCAAATCTCCTTTTTTCACCCCAAATCCCTTATGTCTCCCCTTTATCTCCTGTTATCTCCCCGTTATCGCTCCCTTATCACCCCAAATTCCCCTTTTATCACCCAATATCCCCTTTTATCACCCCAAATCCCTTATCTCCCCCTTATCTCTCCCTTATCTCCTGTTATCTCTCCGTTATCTCCCCCTTATAACCCCAAAATCCCCTTTTTTTCACCCCAAATCCCTTGCCTCCCCATTATCTCTCCCTTATCGCCCCCTAAATCCCTTATCTCCCCATTATCTCCCCATTATCACCCCCAAATCCCCCTTTTATCACCCCAAATCCCTTATCTCCCCCTTATCTCTCTCCCTTATCTCTCCCCGTTATCTCCCCCTTATCACCCCAAAATCGCTCTTTTATCACCCCAAATCCCTTATCTCCCTCCATTATCTCCTGTTTTCTCCCCGTTATCT
>NW_024501748.1:0-742 GCF_017590055.1 Onychostruthus taczanowskii | reverse complement strand
GCAGGCCCTGGGCCTGCTACACTCCTCCTGCCTCCCCAGGGGTTGCAATCTTTATCAGGAGAATCTTTATTTCTGGACAGACATGTATGCAGTGCATCAGTGGTACCAGGTTTAACACTGCACCCAGAGCCATCACATTTTTGGTGGCAGCTCTCCCCACTGAGTGACACAGAACTCTTTTAACTGGGCATGATTTTTTCCCCTGGTAGGCACTAATAAATAACATAGTTTTTGAAGTGGAAGGGGAATTAGATAATGTTTGTTTTGTGTTCTGGTGTGCGAAAATGTGATGTGTTTTTTTAAAATAGTAGTCTTGATTTCACCATCAGTTAAATGGAGGAAAAAAACCCAATATTAAACTGCGAAGAGCTGAAAAGCTGTTTTGTAATTTTCATATTGCCTTGGGACCTTTGGAAGGAACCACTCTCTTGCAGAAAAAGCACTGCACCTTTTTCTTCAGCTGGTCCAGGCCTTATGTTTGATTTCTAATTAAAGCATGACCTTGAAATGAGGATGGCTGCCACCTCATTATTAGCTGCATGAAGTGATCCCTCGGACTTCCCCAGGTTCATCATGCCATGACTTATTCCATGCTTTCATATTTCTCTATGGCAAACAAGTCTCCTTCCAGATGAAAACATTTTTCCTTGGCCTCTGCTTCCCCATTCCTAAATGGAACTCCCTCCACAGTAAAATGGATATAATCCATGGTGTTTTACTGGGCAATGTATTATCACAGACT
>NW_024501747.1:0-743 GCF_017590055.1 Onychostruthus taczanowskii | reverse complement strand
AAAAATCCTGAAAAAAATCTCCAAAAAATCTCCCAAAAAATCCTGAAAAAAAACCTCAAAAAATTCCCCAAAAATCTCCCAAAAACACCAAAAAAATCCTGAAAATCTCCAAAAAATCTCCCAAAAATCTCCCAAAAAAACACCCAAAAAACACTCAAAAAATCCTGAAAAAACCCTCAAAAAATCTCCCCAAAAATCTCCCAAAAACACCAAAAAAAATCCTGAAAAAAAACTCAAAAAATTCCCCAAAAATCTCCCAAAAATCTCCCAAAACCACCCAAAAAACCCTGAAAAAAGTCTCCAAAAAATCCTGAAAAAACACTCCAAAACTCCTGAAAAAAAACCTAAAAAAAATTTCCCAAAAATCTCCCAAAACATCCTGAAAAAAATCTCCAAATAATCCTGACAAAATCCCCCCAAAATCCCCCAAAAACACCCCAAAAATCCTGAAAAAAACGCAAAAAAATCCCCCAAAAACACCCCCAAAATCCTGGAAAAAATCTCCAAAAAATCTCCTAAAAACACCAAAAAAACCTGAAAAAAATCTCCAAAAAATCCCCCCAAAACACCCCAAAAATCCTGAAAAAAATCTCCAAAAAATCCCACAAAAATCTCCCAAAACCACCAAAAAAAAACCCTGAAAAAATCTCCAAAAAATCCCTCAAAAATCGCCCAAAAACCCTGAAAAAAATCTCCAAAAAGTCCCCCAAAAATCTCCAAAAAAATCTCCCAAAAATCCCCCA
>NW_024501746.1:0-743 GCF_017590055.1 Onychostruthus taczanowskii | reverse complement strand
AAAATAATCCAAAATACCCAAAAATATCCCCAACAATACCCAAAATAGCCCAGAAATACCCCCAAAATACCCCAAATATAACCAAAAAATACCCAAAATACCCCCAAAATACCCAAAATATCCCCCAAAATAGCCCAAAAATAGCCCAAAATAGCCCAGAAATACCCCAAAACAGCCCAAAATAGCCCAAAAATCCCCAAAAATACCCCCAAATAATACAAAAATAGCCCAAAAATACCCAAAATACCAAAAAATATCCCCCAAAATAATACAAAAATAGCCCAAAAATACCCCAAATATAACCAAAAAATACTCAAAATACCCCCAAAATACCAAAAAATATCCCCCCAAATGCCCCAAAATAACCCAAATATAACCAAAAAATACCCAAAACAACCCAAAAATACCCAAAATAATCAAAAAATAGCTCAAAAATACCCAAAAATATCCCCAAAAATAACCCAAAATAGCCCAGAAATACCCCAATAATCCAAAAATACGCAAAAATAGCCCCAAAATAGCCCAAAAATAACACAAAAAATACCCAAAAATGTCTCCAAAAATAACCCAAAAATACCCAAAATAGCCCAAAATACCCAAAAATACCCCAAAAATACCCAAAATACCCCAAAATACCCCAAAATACCCCAAAAACCCCAAAAATACCCAAAATAATCCAAAAATAGCCCAAAAATCTCCAAAAATAACCCAAAAACACGCAAAAATAGCCCCAAAATAGCCCA
>NW_024501745.1:0-743 GCF_017590055.1 Onychostruthus taczanowskii | reverse complement strand
AGCCACAGCACACCTGGGCACACCTGGAGACAGATGGGGACAGCCACAGCACATCTGGGGACACCTGGGACACCTGGGCACACCTGGGGACAGCTGGGGACACACCTGTGGACTGCCACAGAACACCTGGGGACACACCTGGGCACAGATGGGGACATAGGGGTGACACCCCTGGGTGCCACAGAGGGATCTTTGGGTGCCACAGGGCGGTCCCAAGGATGTCACAGGGTGTCCCACAGATGTCCCCAGGGGGTCCCACGGGTGTCCCCGTGTCCCCGTGGGCGCTGCTGGACCTGGGGGTGTCCCCAAATAACGAGGGTGACACCCCTCGGTGCCCCAGGGCAGTCTGGGGGTGCCATGGGAGGGTCTGGGGATGTCCCCAGGGGGTCCCACGGGTGTCCCCAGGGGGTCCCATGGGTGCCCCCGTGTCCCCGCAGGCGCTGCTGGACCTGGGGGGGTCCCCAGATGAGGGGGGTGACACCCCTGGGTGCCACAGGGGGATCTTTGGGTGTCACCAGGGCATCCCAAGGATGTCACAGGGGGTCCCTTGGGTGTCCCCAGGGGGTCCCACGGGTGTCCCCGTGTCCCCGCAGGCGCTGCTGGACCTGGGGGGGTCCCCGAACTACAAGGACCGGCGGGGGCTGACCCCCCTGTACCACACGGCCATGGTGGGGGGGGACCCGCGGTGCTGCGAGCTGCTGCTCTACAACCGCGCGCACATCGGCACGGCCGACGAGAACGGC
>NW_024501744.1:0-743 GCF_017590055.1 Onychostruthus taczanowskii | reverse complement strand
ACCCCAAAAAAATCCCCCCAAAAATCTACCCAGGATTGACCCAAAAACCCCGAAAAAATCTGTGCAGGATTGACCCAAAAATCAGCCCCAAAATCCCCCAAATCCCCAAAAAATCCACCCAGTATCAGCCCAAAAATCCCTAAAAAATTCACCCTAAATCTCCCCAAAAATCCTTAAAAAATCCACCCAGAATCACCCCAAAAGTTCTTTAATAATTCACCCAGAATTGCCCCAAAAATCCCTAAAAAATTCATCCTGAATCTCCCCAAAAATCCTTAAAAAATTCACCCAGAATCACCCCAAAAGTTCTTTAATAATTCACCCAGAATTGCCCCAAAAATCCCTAAAAAATTCATCCTGAATCTCCCCAAAAATCCTTAAAAAATTCACCCAGAATCACCCCAAAAGTTCTTTAATAATTCACCCAGAATCGCCCCAAAAATCTTTAAAAATTTCACCCAGAATTGCCCCAAAAATTCTTTAATAATTCACCCAGAATCACCCCAAAAAATCCTTAAAAAATCCACCCAGAATCACCCCAAAAATCGTTAAAAAATCCACCCAGAATCAGCCCAAAAATCTTTAAAAAATCCACCCAGAATCAACCCAAACTTATTTAAAAATCCACCCAGAATCACCCCAAAAAATCCTTAATAAATTCACCCAGAATCGCCCCAAACTTATTTAAAGATCCACCCAGAATCAGCCCTGACCCAAAACCCCCGTTTTTCCCCCAAAATCCC
>NW_024501743.1:0-744 GCF_017590055.1 Onychostruthus taczanowskii | reverse complement strand
ACAGGGACACAGGGACAGGGACACTGGGGACGCGGCCATGGGGACACCATGGGGACACGAGGGGACACCTCCCTGCCACCCACGCTGCAGCGCTTGGGGACACACGGAGACCCTTGGGGACAATCAGGGACCCTTGGGGACAATCAGGGACCCTTGGGGACACAGGAGGACCCTTGGGGACAATCAGGGACCCTTGGGGACACACGGGGACCCTTGGGGACAATCAGGGATCCTTGGGGACACACGGGGACCCTTGGGGACAATCAGGGACCTTGGGGACACACGGGGACCCTTGGGGACAATCAGGGACCCTTGGGGACACAGGAGGACCCTTGGGGACAATCAGGGACCCTTGGGGACACAGGAGGACCCTTGGGGACAATCAGGGACCCTTGGGGACACACGGGGACCCTTGGGGACAATCAGGGACCCTTGGGGACACAGGAGGACCCTTGGGGACAATCAGGGACCCTTGGGGACACAGGAGGACCCTTGGGGACACACGGAGACCCTTGGGGACAATCAGGGACCTTGGGGACACACGGGGACCCTTGGGGACACATGGGGACCCTTGGGGACACACGGGGACCCTTGGGGACAATCAGGGACCCTCAGGGAACCCTGTGACCCAGCAGAACCCCTTGGGGACACTGGTGACCCTTTGGGGACACCCAGGACACCCCAGGGTCCCTTGGGGACACCGGTGACCTCTTGGAAACACCAAGGACAGAAGGGACAAAGAGG
>NW_024501742.1:0-744 GCF_017590055.1 Onychostruthus taczanowskii | reverse complement strand
TTTCAAGGCGGATTTCAGGGGGATTTCATTGTGGATTTTGGGGGCTGCCCTGGGATTTTGGGGGGGGATTTTGGGGCAGATTTCAGGGGGATTTCGGGACGGATTTCATTGTGGATTTTGGGGGCTCCCCCGGGATTTTGGGGTGGATTTTTGGGCAGATTTCAGGGGGATTTCGGGACAGATTTCAGCGTGGATTTTGGGGGCTCCCCTGGGATTTTGGGGTGGATTTTTTGGCAGATTTCAGGGGGATTTTGGGGTGGATTTCAAGGCGGATTTCAGGGGGATTTCGGGACGGATTTCATTGTGGATTTTGGGGGCTCCCCCGGGATTTTGGGGTGGATTTTTTGGCAGATTTCAGGGGGATTTTGGGGTGGATTTCAAGGCGGATTTCAGGGGGATTTCGGGACGGATTTCATTGTGGATTTTGGGGGCTCCCCCGGGATTTTGGGGTGGATTTTTGGGCAGATTTCAGGGGGATTTCGGGACGGATTTCATTGCGGATTTTGGGGGCTCCCCGGGATTTTGGGGGTGGGTTTCGGGGCAGATTTCGGGGTGCTGGCCCACACCTGGTTGAACTCGAGCACGTCAAGCAGGTCGAAGAGCTTCCTGTTCTTCTCGTTGTCCTTGAGCTTGACGTAGTACTGCTGCAGCCCGTGCAGCGTCAGCTTCGTCTCGTCGTCCACGAAGATCTCCATGGGCTGGGGGGGGAAGGCGCTGAGCCCCCGCCTGGGCACCCTGAGCCCC
>NW_024501741.1:0-744 GCF_017590055.1 Onychostruthus taczanowskii | reverse complement strand
AAAAAAACCTGAAAGGACCCAAAAAACACGAAAGGACACAAAAAATCCCGAAAGGACCCAAAAAAACCCGAAATTACCCCAAAAACCCCCGAAATTGCCCCAAAATCCCCCCCCGGGAACCCAAAATCAATGAAATTACCCCAAAAAATCCTTCCGGGACCCCCGGGACCCCAAAAACCCCGAAATTACCCCAAAAATCCCGAAAGGACCCAAAAATCCCGAAATTACCCCAAAAATCCCGAAATTACCCCAAAATCCCCCCCGGGAACCCAAAATTGACAAAATTACCCCAAAAAATCCTTCCGGGACCCCCAAAAAATCCCAAAATTACCCCAAAAATCCTTCCGGGAACTCAAAATCCCCGAAATTGCCCCAAAATCCCTGCAATTACCCCAAAAATTCCTAAAATAGCCCCAAAAATCCCCCCGGGAACCCCAAAAATCCCAAAATAGCCCCAGAAATTCCCAAAATTCCCCCAGAAATCTCCCCGGGACCCCAAAAATGCCCAAATTACCCTAAAAATCCCCAAATTACCCCAAAAATCTGCCCAAATCCCCCAAATTCCCCCCCAGGTCCCCAAATTTCCCCCCAAAATTCCCCAAATCCCCCAAAACCCCCCAAAAATCCCCCAAAATTTCCTCAAAATCCCTCAGATTTCCCCAAAATCCCCCAAATTTTCCCTCAAATTCCCCAAATCCCCCAAAACCCCCCAGATTTTCCCAAAATCCCCCCAATTTCCCCCAA
>NW_024501740.1:0-744 GCF_017590055.1 Onychostruthus taczanowskii | reverse complement strand
CTGTCCCCAGGTGGTCCGGGAGTGTCCCCTGCCCCCCGGGCGCAGTTACGTGCTCCCCGCCCACCCCCACGGCATCTCCTGCATCGGCGTCTTCGGGGCCTTCGTCACCGGAGCCCGCGGGGCCGCGGGGAGAGACCCCAAATCCCACCCCAAAAACAACCCCAAATCCTGGGGGGACCCCAAATCTGGGACCGACCCCAAAACCCACCCCAAATCCTGGGGGGACCCCAAATCTGGGACCGACCCCGAAACCGACCCCAAACCCTGGGGGGACCCCAAAGCTGACTCAAAATCCCATTGGGACCCCAAATCCGACCCCAAATCCGATTGGGGTGACCCCGAATCCAATCCCGAATCTGACCCCAAATCCCATTGGGGTGATCCCAAATCCGACCCTAAATCCGACCCCGACCCCAAATCCGACCCCAAATCCCATTGGGGTGATCCCAAATCCGACCCTAAATCCGACCCCGACCCCAAATCCGACCCCAAATCCCATTGGGGTGATCCCAAATCTGACCCCAACCCCAAATCTGGGACCGACCCCAAATCTGATTGGGATGATCCCAAATCTGATCCCAAATCTGACCCTAAATCCCACTGGGGTGACCCCAAATCCGACCCTAAATCCGACCCCGACCCCAAACCCCTTTGGGGTGACCCCAAATTCGGGGGGGGTCCCTGCCCGGGGCTGCGCCCCAACCTGGCCGCGCTGGAGGGGCTGTTCCGGCTGCCGATCTACCG
>NW_024501739.1:0-744 GCF_017590055.1 Onychostruthus taczanowskii | reverse complement strand
AAGGAGAGCAGGTAGAAGGCCAGTTTGCACCAGGCCTCCTTCTGGCAGTAGCCCAGGATGTCGGCGTCCATGATGGACACGGCGTCAAAGAGACCCTCGGAGCCGTCAGCCGGGCGGTGGAAGTACCTGGGGACACCAGGGGACATTGGGGACACCGTGGGGACACCCAGGGGACACCGTGGGGACACCCAGGGGACACCGTGGGGACATTGGGGACACCCAGGACAACAGGGACACAGTGCCCAAGGGCCCCTCAGAGCCACTGGTCAGGCAGTGGAAGCACCTGGGGACACCCAGGGGACACCGAGGGGACATTGGGGACAGTGTGGGGACACCCAGGGGACATTGGGGGACACCCAAGGGACATTGGGGACACTGTGAGAACACGGGGACACGGTGCCCAAGGGCCCCTCGGAGCCGTCGGCTGGGTGCTGGAAGTACCTGGGGACACCCAGGGGACACTGAGGGGACATTGGGGACACCGTGGGGACACAGGGACACGGTGCCCAAGGGCCCCTCAGAGCCGTGGGATGGGCGGTGGAAGCACCTGGGACACATTGGGGACACCAGAGACACCTTGGGGACACCTTGGGGACACTTTGGGGACATTGCTGACACATTGGGGACATTTGGGACACCACGGGGGGGGTTGTGGGGGGTTGGGGACGCGGTGCCTGAGGGACCCTCGGAGCCGTGGGATGGGCAGCGGAAGCACCTGGGACACATTGGGGACATTGGGGACAC
>NW_024501738.1:16042-28748 GCF_017590055.1 Onychostruthus taczanowskii | reverse complement strand
CAAGAATTTTTCAGTGGAGAGGTTAGATGTGATAAATATCTTGAGAAACGGAGGTTAGACCATCCAAGTTTCACTTTTATAGAAAACGTAACATAAAGGAAAAAGCAAAAGCAAAGGAAAAGGAAATAAATGAAGAAAAGAAAAAGAAAAAGAAAAAGGAAAAGGAAAAGGAAAAGGAAAAGGAAAAGGAAAAGAAAAAGAAAGAAAAAGATCTACTGTAGCCATGATATTATGAAAATCCTTTGCTGGGATTTTTCCTCTCCTGAGAAGCTGAGGAGCCTCAGGAGAGAAATGTAAACAATTACTATCTGCTGCTGTGGAATGCAACAGGTGCATCTGTGATTGGTCCATGTGGATTGTTTTCCATTGATGACCAATCACAGCCACCTGTGCCAAGGCTGTGAGCAGTCACAGGATTTTTGTTATTCTATTCTGTTCTGTTCTTGTTGTGGCCTTCTGATCTCTCTGTTCTTTTAGTATAGTCTTAATGTAGTATTTTAATATAATATTTAACATAATAAATCAGCCTTCTGAAATGGAGTCAAGCCTCGTGTCTCAACACATGGAGAATCCCCAACAATCTACCAGAGCAATGCCCAAGCAGTTCTGCTTGCTTTTTCATTTTTTGACCACAGCCCTTCTCCTCCATTCTGTAGCATCTTTTCCAAATCCTGTGCATCTTCAAAACTTTCAGGCTTTCAAATCATCTCTACATTGTTCAGTCATGTCTGTGGGGGGCTTGGATGAGGGGCTGCAGGTGAAACAGGGTGCGAGGGATGGGCTCCTCCTTCCCTGAAGTCCAAGGCATCAGATGAGTCCCCTTCCTCCTCACCTCCACTCTTGGTGCTCTTCAAATGGAAACGATGAGGAATCCTGGACTGGGCTGTGCTGGCAGGGCCCTGTAAAGGTCATCTGGTGCAAGTGTCCTGCAATGAGCCGGGACAACTTTAAAGAGGTCTTTAAAGAGGTTGCTCAGTGCCCCAATCCACCTGACCTGGTATGGTTCCCGGGACAGGGTACCTACAAGCTCTTGGGACAACCGGTGCCAGGGCTGCACCATGCTCCAAGTAAACAAGTTCTTCCTTAGACCTACTCTGACTCCATCCCCATTTTGTTTAAAAATGTACACCCCCATTCTATTGTAACTTAAAAAAGATGTCCCCCACTTTCTTGAAAGCCACTCCGAAGTTTTACAAAGTGGCAATAATTTCTCCCTGGGCCTGTTCTTCACAAAACTGAATAACTCCACCTCTCTCTGCATCTCCTGAGAGGAGAGGCGCTCTGTCCTCTGTTTTTGCTGCCCTGTTTTGTAATTTTGTGGGGTGTTCATTTTTATCTAATGGCAAAAGAATTGAAGTAGAGTAATGCAGGGTACAGAGACATGAAAAGGTGGTGCAGGAACCCAAGGAAGGCAGTCCTGGCCGAGTGGTCAGAGATTTGGCTGTGGGCAGCAGGGGCTGTGGGGGGCTCACTGTGAGCCTCTGAGGGGCCCTGGTTTGTGTCCCCCACCCCAGCCTTAGAGGTTTCTGGCACACAAACAGGGACAGCTGAGAGGGACTTGTTCCAGCCCCATCTAGGAATGACAAGGAACCACAAGAAGTCCGCAGTGGTGTTGGGGTGTGTGTGTCCCTTCCAGAGGGAGTCTGGAGCTCAAGATTCAGTCTCAAGCTTCAGGGGAATAAAGGCCACTGCTGTGAGCAGTGTTAGCACCGGGTTTTTTTTGGAAACCATACTTCCTTGGCTAAAGCCCCAAGGAAACCAAGTGTGGACAGTTCTCCAGGAGATTCAACAGCACATTCTTAGACTGAGAGTGGGGAATTCTTTTGCTTGGTTTCCTAACTGGAGCTGGTTTTGATGGTTTGTTGCTTTTTCCCACAGCTGACTTTGGCCTCTTTGCTCAGCTCGCCCCTGAGCAGAGCAGACAGAGCTCCGTGGCCGGCCCTTCTGGGTGGATGGCGCCTGAAGTGGTGGCAGGTCAACCATATGGCCCCAAAGTGGACATATGGTCTTTGGGAATCGTGGGCATTGAAATGGTGGAAGGAGAAGTTCCTTACTGGGACGAAACTCCTGGCACGGTAAGGAGCAAATACTCACTGATCCCGCTCTCTTTCTCACCTGTCCCATGTTCTGCGTGCCATGGGACACAATCCCATTGCCATCTGCTGGCACCACTTCCACCAAGGTCCCCTTCTAAAAATGTCCCTGGAGCACATCAGCACCTGCTGTAGATTTGGTTGCGTCAGAAGGGAAGTGGCAGTTCAGAAACCTAACCAGTTCAGAAACCTGCCATTTGGGCCTGCAGCCATGCCTGACATGTCTCATTTGCTTTTTGAACAATGTTGGAGCTCTGTCTCTGAAGGACAAGAATTTTTCAGTGGAGAGGTTAGACATGTGATAAATATCCTGAGAAATGGAGGTTAGACCTTCCCAGTTTCACTTTTCTAGAAAAAGTAACAAAAAAGGAAAAAGCAAAAGCAAAGGAAAAAGAAAATGAGAAAAAGAAAAAGAAAAAGAAAAAGAAAAAGAAAAAGAAAAAGAAAAAGAAAAAGAAAAAGAAAAAGAAAAAGAAAAAGAAAAAGAAAAAGAAAAAGAAAAAGAAAAAGAAAAAGAAAAAGAAAAAGAAAAAGAAAAAACAACTACCAAAGCAATGTCCAAGCAATTCTGCTTGCTTTTTCAGTTTTTGACCACAGCCTTTTTCCTCCATTCTGTGGCATCTTTTCCAAATCCTGTGCGTCTTCAAAATTTTTAGGCTGTTAAATCATTGCACATTGTTCAGTCATGTGTGTGGGGGGCCTGGATAAGTTTAGGATGTGTTTTTCCCTGACTGCAGTTAGAATTGTATGCCAAACCCTTGGCTGTTTCTTGGTACTTTAACAAGTTGGTGAGCTGGCAGCCAGGTGCTGGGCTGGGATCCAACGTGGGCAGTTGATGCCGGTGCTGTTTCTTTAGCACAGGAGCAGGGCCATCCCTGGCCTGCACAGTTCTAATGGCAGTGAGGACTCCAGCTCCCCACCATGTCCAGTGGCTGAGCTCAGCTGCAGAGGGACAGGATAAAACCCTCTTTGTGACCTCTGGTGGGGTGGGAAAAGGAAAGAAAGCTGCCAGAATTATTTGTTATCAAGGGGAGTGCATTGCCAGTTCAGATTTGAAATTTTCCTTTGTGGTGAAGAGGAAAGTAACAAAGTCTCTTTGGCCACCATCTATTTCACTACCATTAGCGCAGAGTTATTATTATAATGTGGGCATTTTTAGGGAGACTCCAAGGCCTCTTGCCATTGTTATTTTGGTCTATTTTAGATGGATTCTGCAAGCTGAGGTTTAAGTAGATCCAAGTCTGTGTCTTATGTTCCTAAGTAACATCTTGCAAAAGCAGAATGAGCTCTCTCCCTCTGGCTTGTCTGCGCGTTAGAGCTTGGTTCCGCATGAACCACATTGGATAATGTTCACCCGATGTCTGGCCAAATTACACAGTAATTCCTTGGCCTGGGGACTATCAGGAAGACCTGCTGAGCTCCATGAACACTGCCAGCTGCATGGAAGTGAGCATCCTTGGCTTTGCTGGAGAAACTAGAGCTCAGCTTAGGTTAGATGCTCTTGAGCAGGAGAAAGGCTGGAATTGCCAGGTGTTTCCAGAGGCCTGTGTGCCCAGAGGGACTGAGTCCCGGGGAGCAGCTGGGTGTTTCTGCACATCATGGGAGGGGATTGCCAGACAGCTCAAGCCTTAGCACAGGCAAACACTCCCCAACTCTTCTCAGGCAACACTTTGCTTTGGGTGTCAAGTTGTTCCTACTTGTCTGTCTGTAAAGATGCCCCTAAACCCCTAAAACGCAAGCCTCTCAGAACTGCTGTTACATTTCCAGAAATGAAGAAAAGAAACCAAAACCCAAAAAAGTTTCTAAAGCAGCAGTTTTTAGGGAGGAACTGCATCCCCTGTGCAGTTCCTTCTCACTGAGAAGCTTGCCTGAAACCTGGACATGAGGGTGTAAAGGCCACAGAGTTTCTTCTGCTTCCTGTGCAGTGCTGCTGAAACACCCAGTGACAGTGTTTTCTCTCATAGCCCAAGCCACGTTCTCCACGTCACCAAGCAGAAGAATCCCAGCAAGATGAAGCAACCAGAATAAATGGATGAGTGGGATTCTGGGCCAGGTTTGCCTGTGATGGCAAGGTCCTGCACATGATGACTGGGGAGAAGATGGTCCCATCACTCCTCTTTCTGGATGTATCTGAGAACTAGAGGAATCCTGATTGAGTCTTTGAACATCAGCTCAACCTGTGTCCACCCTGGCACCACTCATCATTTCAGTCAAGAGGAAGATGGAGAAGCTAACAGTGATATAATCACATCAGGACCATTTACTCCATAACCATTTTAGAGTAGGATTGTAGAGTAGGATTTAGAGTAGAATTTAGAGTAGGATTTTGTGGAGAAACGGCAAAGAACTCTGTACAGTTCAAAGTAAATCCAGGAAAAGCCATTTATTGTGCTTCTAAATATTTTTTACATGGAGTTCTTGATTTGTTCTCCAAAGTCACCCATTGTTTGATAGGTTGCTTCGCTTTGTCCATGCATCTCTGTTTGGTAGCTCTATTTTGTCCACAAGGCAAGCATGCATCTTTTTCTCATCTAATTGGTAGATGCTATAAGGGTCATTTTATTTGCCTTGATACCCCTTTGTCTGTCAGCAACTTTTCTGCTTCTTCTTTCTGCTTGCAATCAGCCATCAACTTTTCATCCACAAAGATGAATGCATCTTTATTACAAAGATGACCTAGTTCTTTAATTCCAGAAGGTTAGGCTGGTTTGTTAAGTAGCTGTCCAATTTTTCTGTAAATATGATCATATTTAGGATTTAGGATCATAGAGTAGGATTTTAAATAAATAAAGTTTCTTAAACTTTAACTCATCTGAAGGATTCCATTCTTTTTCATCTTGTGAAGAAGCTCAGCATTTCCTTCTGAGATGTCAGTTTTCTCTTATAGGTGTCTTCAGTACCTTCTAACTGATCCTGCCCAAGTTCTGGTTCTACTGCATGTCAGCCAGGGCTCACACCTGAGTTGCAGAGCTGTTCTCTCAGGAATAATGGCGCAGCTGTCTCTCACTGACATATTTCTTACCCAAGGCTAGTATTTTCCATATCCCTTATAAAAGGACTTTATCTTAGATCCAAAAATTTTGCATGCATGCCTGCATGGAAAAAAATGCCTACAATACAAACCTGAAGTGGGTCCCACGGAGAGTTGGCTGAGTAACAACAATCACACCAATATGACTGCATGTTGTCCTATTTATTAAGCGACTTTGGCATGTTTAGGCTTCTCTATACACTGTTTCACTCCACTGCTGCTAAATGCTCCTTGGTTAAGTAGCTGCATTCATACATACATGTTATTTTCTAATTGGTTGTCATGCTATAAGCATTTTAAGCAAGGTGTGCTAAATTAGTAGTTTCATCTTTGCACAGTGTTCATTTTTCTTGGTTGTATCTATTCCAGGACTGTACATGGTCTACCTTGTTCTTGTTCGAGGACGGTACATGGTCTTCAGAGTAACTCTAATCTGCAGACCAGGGTTGTCCAGTCCCTGGAGGGGTGTAGCATGCCCTTGTTCTGCCAAGAATTCTCCTACACCTCCCCCTTTTTCTTTTTGGACAACCCAGGCTCACTTAACAATTGATTCTAAACTCTTTTTCATACAAAGAAAAGAATGCAACAAAGAACAACAAGTACAGCAAAAATAATAGCAAAAAAGTGATTCAATAAGGTTTTCAACCAGCCAGTGATTCCCTATCCCTTAAGCCATTTGTCAAAAGAATTTTCAACAACAGTGAGTTTCTTCATATGATCTTGCAGTTGGGAAAATTTCTTGTGAATGGATTCAGAATGATCAGAAAGATTCATACAGCACATTCCTTCAAAATCTTCACAGCCATGTCCTTGTGCTAGCAACAAAAAATCAATGGCTGCTCAGTTTTGTGATACAGCATGTCGTACACTGTCAACATCAGTAGTGAGCTCATCTGATGCTTTGGAGGTAATGTTAATTTGTTTTCCTGTCCAACAGGCCAATTGTTTTAACTGAGTGAGGACTCTGGCAGAAGCAACTTGTGGTGTAAAAAGTGAGGCTGAAATGACAGGCGGCTGCTCCCACAATTCAACATTGTCTTTACATTCAGGTCCCAATTGATTTACAGTGTGTCTAATGTGTTTAAATTTGTGACTTCTGTTGAGCATTTGATGGATAGTAGGGGCAAATAATGTCAGTTTACTGTAGTAGCATGGTCCTCCTTGTGCTTTTGCAGGTATGACAGGCCAAGCACCATCTCCACAGATGAGGAATACTCCAGGAGGCAACATTTTTGCTTTCTCTGCTGCCTTACCATACCATGGAATAGGTCAAGTCTAATTGTTACAGTAACCAGTGGTGTTGTAATACCAAGGGGACCCAGGGGCAATCCAAGTACTGCCATTTTTTGGTTTATGGATTCTGAAATTACCTGAATCAATGTCTTTCTTGTAAAACCCAAAAACTAAACAGTAATTTCCTGGCATGGATTCTAAGATGTCAGGCTCCTGAGGTTTCATGCCTATAACATTCAGCCCTTGAGCAATTTTGAATGCTTGAGCCCCTAAAGGGTTTCTTGGAATACCAAGTGATTTGCACCAAATGGTTTGCACTGATCTACTATTGAGGGTACAAAAGTCAGTTGCTGCTTGGTCTGGATGATCAAAGTATATCTTATGTCTTGTCCAGGGCCCAAATTCTTTCATCTGGTTTAAAGGGACCCCAATCAAGCAGCACGAAGTGGGTTAGAGGGGATAGCTAACGATAAGCAAAGTGAATCTTGCCCTGTTTTATTGACCCAGGTAACCCACATGTTCACTTGTGGTTGGGCAGGAGCCCACGCCACCCCTGGTGAGGGCATGCTGATCATGCCTATCAGCCCGATAAGCAAATCAAGCAATTTCATTATTTTGCAATTCCTCTTCCCAACTGACAAAATAAGCTCCACAAGCCAAGAGCTTGTGTTTTCTTTGTAGCTAAAACAACAGTTAAGGCTTTGGCAAGGCCTACCAAGAAATAGCATCTCTTCTGAGATCAACACTTTCTGGCATTCATACTTCTGGAAAAGGTTGATTTTGCTTGAGGTTCAAAAACATCCTGCAAACATCTTCAAAAGTAAAATTAGTAAAGCTGTTTTGGCATTATAAAATTCTCCTTATAATTACCACAAATTAGTACTATTTCTGCTAGTTCCTTACAATTTGCACAAACAGCATTCTTGGTATTACAAAATCTTTTAAACTCAGCATTACAAGCTTGTGCTCCAAATAATTGTCCTCTTGCTACTGTCAACAGCACTTCTTCTGTGGATGATGGGATTGGCCCAGGTTCTGCACAGTGTTTGTGGAAGACTGGGTGGATGTAGCGCTGTTTTCTATATTTTCTCCATTCTTCTGGGGTTGAAATGCAGGGTGTATTAATCTGCTAGGAACCCAGCGAGGTTCCTTACCTGTGGAAACACAAAAATATCCTTGACTGATAAACAGTACTGGAGTAGGTCCCTCCCAGTTACCTGTACTCATGCTTTTATAATGAACTTGCAACTCAGGAGTGGTTTGTTTTTGATTTCTCTGAATGGCTTGATGATGTACAACAATGGAGGGCCCTTCTCTTCCTTCTATTAGGGACAAGTAATTCAATGTAAACAACACTTTGTTTAATCTTTTGTTTACACCAGTCTCTATAGGCATCTTTTTATCTTCAGATATTCTTTTATCATACAATTAGCTTTCTCAACTACTGCTTGTCCTGTAGGGCAGTGTGGAATTCCCCTAACATGTTTAATTCCCTATTTTGTCATAAACTTAGCAATCCATTGGCTGCTGTATGCAGGACCATTTTCTGTTTTTATCTCTGCTGGCATTCCCATTACAGCAAAACAGCCTGTCAAGTGTCTTTCCACATGCAATACTTTTTCACCAGTCTGTGCAGTGGCCCCAACAAAATGAGAGTATGTATTTATCGTCACATGTATATATTTAGATTTTCCAAATTCAGGTACATGTGTTACATCCATTTGCCAAATTTGAAGTGCCTTTAGTCCTTTTGGACTAGTGCCTAACCCTGTACCAGGCCCATGATGACTACATTGAGGACAAGAGTGGACAATGCCTTTTGCATCTGCTATGGGTATGTGGTACTGTCAATGTAATGCTCTTGCATTTTGGTGGAACTTCTTGTCGTTATTTTGGGCTTCTTCAAATTTGCTTGCTGGAGGTGTTATTGCCAACTGACTGCCTCATCAGCCGGAGCATTGTCTTCACCTAATCCAATGTTCCACTGATGACTTCTGATGTGCATTCTACAGAACTCATGTTTTCTTTGCTGAAGGGTACTGCACAGTTGTATAAACAGTTCACCAACATGTTGACTTTTTGTTTCCCTTGGCAAGGCGTCTTCAATGCGCTGCACTACCCCAGCTATATACAGTGAGTCTGTTACTATGTTTACAGGTGTGTCATTCCAATTTTCCAGAGCCCAGCACTCTGCTTTCAGCTCCAAGGTTTGGAGGCTGTCCTTCAGTTCTCCAGTGATTACATGTTTCTGCCACTGATTATCAGATTGCCATACACATGCAGTTTTCTTCAGTTTTTGTCCTGCATTTGTAAATACTGTTGGCCCCTCGACTGGTCTTTCTGAGCACAGTGGCCTTTTGACACATTGGTAGTGCTCTAGCATCTTCCAAAGAGGTCCTTTTGGCCCATTGTTATGTACAGTTCCTGCATAACCCATCAAAGCTGCTTGTATTTCTGTTGAATGTCTCAGGAGCCATTCATAATCTTCTCCTCGGACTGGAGCACTAATGTCTGCAAGTTTAGCTCCATCAATTTTGATGATTCTGTCCTGCTGCAAACTGCCCGCCTGAGCCCGATCTGAAGGGGTGACTTCCCGGGAAGGGGAAACCGTGGCAGGGGTGACCCCCGCAGCCCCTCAGCCAGGCAGAGCGGATCCAGAGCCCCCCTCGGCAGACCCCACCTGCAGAACTTCAGAACAAGATCCGGACACATCTTGTTCAGAAGAGGAGCAGGGCACAGAAACAGCAGCCCCTGTTTTGCAAAGCTTCCCTAAATTCTCATCTCTCAGACCCGTTCGACTCCCAGCCTCCCCAGAATGTGACCCCAGATCCCCCAAATTCTCGGAACACAATGAAAATCCCGAACACTTTCTTGTGAATTCTGGGGATGGATCCTCAGAGCTGCAAAGCAAACTGCCCGCCAGAGCCTGATCTGAGATTTTGTCTTCCCGGGAAGGGGAAACCGTGGCAGGGGTGACCCCCGCAGCCCCTCAGCCAGGCAGAGCGGATCCAGAGCCCCCCTCGGCAGACCCCGCCTGCAGAACTTCAGAACAAGATCCGGACACATCTTGTTCAGAAGAGGAGCAGGGCACAGAAACAGCAGCCCCTGTTTTGCAAAGCTTCCCTAAATTCTCATCTCTCAGACCCGTTCGACTCCCAGCCTCCCCAGAATGTGACCCCAGATCCCCCAAATTCTCGGAACACAATGAAAATCCCGAACACTTTCTTGTGAATTCTGGGGATGGATGATTTAATGGAGGAGTGGGAAGACAGCCTGTCACAGCACCAGTGACACAGGGAATCCTAGAAGAAACAGAGGGCATGACTGAAGCTGGAAACAGATCTGATTCCCCCTTCCCAGGGTTCGGGGTGCTGTCCACACTGCCTGGAGAAACCCTGGGCATGCCAGGAGAAGGGAAAGAGAACAAAACCTGAGATCCCCCCAGAGGAGGACAAAGGCCCAGCATAACTGGAATTAAAATCTCAGAACCCAGAACCAGGTGCTCTGTTTTGGTGTTTGAGAAAGTCTCTGTTAGTCTTTGGTGTTTGACCAAAGTCTCTTTCTTTTTGAGAGAGACTGGATTATAAATTTTCCAGTTTACTTGGTCTCAGAAATCAAAGGTAAAAGCAGATTTCAAGTCTATATTTTGAGTATTTGCTTTTACCCAGATTAAGAAGTCTTCTAGTTCATGTTTTGAGATGTCTGAATGTCCTTTATCCTGTAAAATGGTCTCAAGCTGGTAAAAGACGTCCCTTTCTGTTTTAGAGAGATGGTTTCCCATCCCATTGCCCAGGAGACCCTGAAGTTGCTACTTATTACTTACAAGGATATCAGCTATAGACAACGAAGGGGATGATCCCTTCCTTCTTTTAACAGCATGGGCCTCCTGCAGTGGCACTGTCTACGGTCTTCTTTTTTATTTTTATACTCTAGGCTAGAAATTCTCCTCACTGAAGAGCAACTTTCTCAAAACCTACTGATTTTAAAGATTCCCACTATATACTACATAATATATATTTTAATATATAGACTGCAATAAATAGAATATATAAAATAGAGACTTGATCTTTTTCTAAGCCAGCAGGCCTTTGCAGCAAGTTCTGAGCCAATGTGTGGCTCTGCTGCCATCCCAAATCTGCACTTCCCATGCCCAGCCTGAGTGCAAGTGGGGCATGTGCTGGGCATGGCCAGACAACTTCATGGCCCAAATCCTGCAGCATTTCCATCTGCTCATGGCTTTGGATGGCACAAATTACAAGACACCCATCTCAGTTGACAAATGGCATTTCTTACAAATTGCTACACCAGCACTGACAACATACAACTATACAGATCTTAGTTAAAAGTTTAAAAAAGTAATTTATTTGGTTGTTACACCACACTATTTACAAACATACAAACATCAACTTCCTTTCACAAAATCTAATTTATTGCAAACCTCTACAAACACTCACTATACACAAACATCAACGGAAAATTAACAACTTAGTTTATTGCACATTACAACAAGCATACAGCCAATGTATAAATACAAAAAAATATCAGTATGTGTCTCTAATACTGAGAACTCAATAAATATAATTACAGCACTATACAACTCCATACACATTTAAATAGAACTGAATACATATATAACCACCGCAATATACAGATGTGAATGTAGATTAAATGCTACATATTACATTCAAGAAACAAATACATAAAACAAACCTATCTATAACTAGACAAACAGCCCTGACAATCTAAATAGCTGTACAACTGCATTGATACAAATATACGGCTATACATCTGGATATATGTGTAAATATACTATATATAGAAGTAGATCAATATACAGCTAAAAATATAAAATCAGACATACAAATACAATATACGCATTTAAAAAGAAATATATTGAAAACTACATCAATACAGATTAAACAACTATACAACTGTATACATATGGAAAACTAAATACTGACATTACAACATACATAAAGAACTAGATACATATACACACAAATATGTATCTGCAAACTTGTATGTATGCAGGTATCTATGCATACAAATATACATAGTACATTCATAAATATAATACCATATGTATAGAAATATTCCTGTACAAATAGCAGCCTACATATGCACATGTCCATATAATAATCCCTGTCCATGTACAAGTCCATGTATCTTCAAAGAGAACTCCAAGAAGAGGGATCCCAACTGCCCCATCTTCAAAGCCTCTCCCTCGGTATCCTCCTCCCGGGCAGAGCAGCTCTCTTGGACAGGGACAGCAGATGGGACATCTGTGAAGCAAAAGGAACACTGAGTCAGCATGGGGACGTTTCCCTTGGCAGCAGATGCACTTCCATCAGGGAAGAGGGAATCTCAGAGCCTCCCCAGGAGGGTTAGAAAGAGAAAGCACCTTCCTAAAGCAAAGAGCATTTTGGCTGCCCAACTACCCTTTTCAGCTGAGGACTGAGAGAAATGAGTCTTTTTCCTTTGCTGATCATTTGAAGTCCTGCCACCAGCAACTTTGCTTTTACAGGCAAGGAATGCAATGCACACAGGCTCGAGGCAAACGTTTAGAGAGGCAAGGTGGAGAACAGCAAATACAAATACAAGAGGCAGAGCGAGAACACAACTGCAGGAGATAAGAGTAGAGGAACTGAGTTCAGTGAGTGCAGTGGCACTGGCAGGCATTTCACTTGAGATGCTTCTACTTGCCCATAGCATAGCAGCAACACAGAAACAAAGCTTGGCACAGGAAACCTCTCCTGTTCTGAGCCCCTGTTTCCCAGACAATCCTGCCCAAGCCCTCGGCAGCACAGATGGGATTGCTGACCTCCCGACTGATGGCTGCCATCTCGTCTTCAGACAGGTAGCACTTGCTGATGACATTGCTCAGAGTACCTCCGTCCATGTACTCCATAACCAGCCAGAATTGCTCATCCACAAGGTAGCTGAAAGAAGAAAACAAGGGCATGGAGATAAACATGCACGGCTACGTTGCTGTTTGGAAAAGATGAGGGTTGATTGTTGCTCCCAGGTCCCTTTGTGACAAAGACAGAATCAAAGGAATAGACATTCCCTCTTGGCTGTGCATTGTTGGCAGTCTGTGCAGTCTCAAGGAGAAAGGCACAGCCGTGAAAAGGGAGATGTCTTAGATGGCCAGCAAGAGAAAAGTGCAGTTTAGTAACAGCCCAGATAAAAAACCTGTCAGGCATGGTGCTTCTGGAAATAAGCACCCAGTCTTCCTGGCATGCATAGCAATGGCAAAGAGGGGCAAGGATCTAAGGGAAATCCACTTTAGGATGGTTCATCAGCATTGAAGGAACTTTAAAAAATCAATCCTGAAAAAATGTGGAGGCAG
>NW_024501738.1:0-15580 GCF_017590055.1 Onychostruthus taczanowskii | reverse complement strand
TTTCTTTTTCTCATTTTCTTTTTCCTTTGCTTTTGCTTTTTCCTTTTTTGTTACTTTTTCTAGAAAAGTGAAACTGGGAAGGTCTAACCTCCATTTCTCAGGATATTTATCACATGTGAAAAGTGCAGTTCAGTAACAGCCCAGATAAAAACCTGTCAGGCATGGTGCTTCTGGAAATAAGCACCCAGTCTTCCTGGCATGCATAGCAATGGCAAAAAAGAGGGGCAACAATCCAAGGGAAAACCTTGTTAGTTTACCCAGACATAAGAAGACACTTGAAAAAAATCAAGCCCCAAAACAATGTGGTGGCAGTGAATACAGAGGAAATTGATTTAGTATGATACAACTGATCATTTGACTGATGGTTTTTGAACCATTGTCAAATAACATGTGCCAGGGTAGACTCATGCAGAAAAGATGCACACTCTTCCCTGCAGGATGCAGGAAGGGCTCTGCCAGAAGGAAGATGATGCATTTTCCTCTCAAGTGCATGGGCACAGGGCCTGTTCCTGAAGTGCTGGGGTTCACTGCCTCAGCTCCTAAAGAGATCTTCTTCTTTCATCTTGGGTTTCAGTTTCTAATCCGAGTGGTTCCTATCCTGACCACAAAGTATTTCCTTCAGGAAATCATAGGGAAGAAATATTCCTGAGAACTGTTATCTGGCAGCTTTGGTAGGGGGTAGGTTGCTCTTTTGGGCAAACAAAATTCTTGCCCCTTCATTTCTGTGGCCAGATGATTTAGGGGCCTAAAAAATGCTAAAGAAATTAACACAGAGCTTTGCCACCCTTGAGAGACAAGGAGATCTTCCAGGTCCTCTTCCTTGATGCAGGCAAGCCCTCGGCAGCATGGAGATGTCTCTGACAATGCCTTCTGGGCCCATTCACAAATTCTGAGCAGCATTGAGAGATGGGACAATCTGTGAAGAAGTCTGAACATGTCTGCATCTTGCCTGACTTCTTATGGATAGATATTCCACCAGAAAGACACCTGGCCCATGGTTATGTAGAAATAACTGCGGTTGGTCTCACCCACTGCCAGTATATTCCAGTTCCCAGTGTTTCATCGTGGGATTTTCCATGTCCACCATTCTCCCTGAGGGAAACAAAATGCAAGATGCTCACTTTAAAGCAGAGATCCCAGCTTTCAGGAGATACAAAAGGCAGCCCCACTGTCTGGGGCTCTGAGCCCTTTGTGGTCAGCTGGGTAGCAATAAGAGCAACCACAACAGCAGAAAAAACCAAAGCAAAAGAAACATAAAAATGCACAAAAGCAAAACAGAAAAAAACCCACCAAAAATTAACAACACAAAAGAAAAACAACCCCCTCACAAAAAAAGATAAACCAAAACTCATCAATTTCTGTTTAGTTTTTTCTCTGATGACTGGTTATAAGTCCGGAATCTAAGGAGAATTTAGGAAGCCAAAAATTCTGTTCAGTTTGGCCACTAGCACACTGGACTTGCCTAGATCATTTGCTAGGTCACAGTCTTCTGCTGGTCCAAGAACTTTTCTTGGACCAGCAGAAGACGGCTTCAGCCTTTAGCAGAGAGGGAAGCTCAGGCAAAGCTGGACCAGTCCAAGCTGCCCTCAGAGGCAGCAGGAACACCCAGAGTGCTCTCTCGCTGCCTCGGAGCACAGCATTTCCTCTAGGGAGTCCTAAATGTCGCCAGTGGGACACCAAAGTCAGGAGGAGCATTTGGTCCAGCTATGCTGACCCCTGCACAGAGTACACTGTCCCTCAGACAAGAAATACACCAGACGCACCCAGCATCTCCAGGTACCTCTTCTCAGTCCCTTATCAGAGAGAGGAAGGAACTGCCCGAGCTCGAGTTCCCAGGTTTGACAGAAGGAGTTCCTGGAGGTAATGCTACTGTGGCAGAAAGTTCTGTGCTGGAGCCCATGATGTGCTGGACCTGTAGGATTTCTTGTGGGCACTGTTCCCGTGCCTCATGCCAGCCTTGGAGGTCTTCATTGCCTGTTGTTTTTTGGAAGTCGTTCATGTATGACCAGAGTCACCAAACACCACCTAACCATGGAATTGTTCCACCTCACTCAGACAGGCAGAAAATTTAAAGAATTACTTTAGGGCAGAAGAGGTCAGAGGAGGAAAACAGCTCTGAGGGGAAAAAAACCCCACCATATCTGGAGGGGGAAACATCTCTGCTTGCTCAGAGTCGGTTGACTGGACATGTCTCTAATTCTCTCACAGAAGGGATGGTTTAGGTGAGCTTTGCTCCCCCAACTCATTTGGGCCAGAGTGGGGAATATTCAATTATGTAAACAATAGATAGATATATAGATGATAGATAGGTAGATAGATAGATTAGAAAGTAGATCGAGCTCATTAGTATAATTTCTCTTTACTGTCCTTTCTGTAGCTGCACACATCAAAACTTGGTAGGCAGTGCCCAGATCAGCAGCAATCCTGAGACTGCTGTCCTGTTGCTTCAAAAATTCACATTCTTGGGGAATCTGGAGCGTGTAGGTCCTTATGGAAAGTGATCAGACCCAGAGCATTGCACTGGGAACTGCATTCTTTTTGCATCTGTTGTGGAACAAGTTCTTCTCTTGGATTTGACCACACTGATGGTGCTAAAATTGCTGTGATTAATAATAAAGCCCAGCCCCTCCAAGCTCCTCTGATCTCTGAGGACCATTATAACATCACCCTGGGACAATCCACCCCTTATCCCCATATTGTCAACTTACTACAAAACCTTATGCATTTTATTCAAGTAAAAGCTTCCATCTGCTCCCCCCAAAAATTACAAGCAAGCCCCATCATGCCCCTGTCACATACCCACACCGGACCACTGAATCCAGGCCCCAAATACAGAGCTGCAGGCTTCCACACTTCCATTTTAATCACTCAAAACCCATCTTTTGTTTGCTCAGACCCTCGAGACTTACACATTTCCTTCTATTTCACATCTGTGTGGTTTAATGTATAGACAATGGCATTACATGGCCTTTGAATATCCACCCCAGCACTAGTAGCTGTGGTACCAGGAGGAGTTGTGCTTCTGTACCAATCACCTCTGAGGTGGCTTGGACTCCTTCATAGGCAGCCAAGATTTTTTTCTCTCTTGGGGTGTAGTTTGCTTCAGACCCTCTGTAGCTTCAGTTCCAAAATCCCAGTGGTTGACCCCAAGTCTCCCCAGGCACCTTCTGCCAAAGGCTCCAGAACAAGCGATGGTTCCCAGCTGCAGAATAGAGCATGTTCTTTGCATCTCGTCCTCTCCTGGGACAAGACTGGGCCAAGGGCTACCACATGAGCAATCTCCTGCTTAATCTGAGCAAAAACTTATTGCTGCTCAGGGCCCCAGTGGAAATCATTCTTCTTGCAGGTGACCAGGTAAAGAGGGCTCACGATCTGACTGTACTCAGGAATATGCATTTTCCAAAAGCCTATGGCACCTAGGAAAGCTTGTGTTTCCCTCTTATTGGTTGGTGGAGACATAGCTGTGATCTTGCTGATGACATCCGTAGGAATCTGATGCTGTCCATCTGACACTTGCCAGAATCCTGGATTACTCCTAGGATGTGAATCTCACAAGCTGGTCCCTTAACTTTGCTCTTTTTGATGGCAAAACCAGCTTCCAGTAGGATTTGGATGATTTTCTCTCCTTTCTCAAACACTTCCATAGCTGTGTTCCCCTACACAGTGATGTCACCAATGTACTGTAAGTGTTCTGGAGCCTCACCCTTCTCTAGTGCAGTCTGGATCAGTCCTTGGCAGATGGTAGGACTTTGCTTCCACCCCTGGGGCAGTCACTTCCAGGTGTACTGCACTCCCCTCCACGGGAAGGCGAACTGAGGCCTGCATTCTGCTGCCAGAGAAGTGGAGAAAAATGCATTGGCAATATCAGTAGTGGCATACTGGTTCGCTGCCTTGGACTCAAGCTCGTATTGGAGCTCTAACATATCTGGCACAGCAGCGCTCAGTGGTGGAGTCACTTCATTCAATGCACGGTAGTCCACAGTCAATCTCCATCCTCCTTCAGATTTACGCACAGGCCAGATGGGGCTGTTGAAGGGTGAATGGGTCTTGCTGACCACCCCTTGTCTCTCCAGCTCGCGGATCATTCTGTGGATGGGGATCACAGCATCTCCAGTTGTTCTGTACTGTCTGTGATGCACTGTGGAAGTGGCAGCTGGTACCTGTTGCTCTTGTCCCTTCAGAAGTCCTATTGTAGATGGATTCTCGGACAGTCCAGGCAAGGTGTTCAATTGCTGGATGCCCTCTGTCACTACAAATGCCCACCTGAGTTGCTTTGGATCTTTGAAATACCCACGTTGGGGGTAATCTCTGCCCAAAATACATGGGGCCTCTGGGCCTGTCACAAGAGGGTGTTTCTTCCACTCATTTCCAGTCCCGCTCATATCAGCTTCCACCAAAGTAAAATCCTGTGATCCCCCTGTCATGCCAGCAACGGAGACAGATTCTGTCCCCACATGTCTTGATGGGATTAATGTGTACTGCACACCAGTGTCAATCAAAGTTTTATATTCGAGTGGTTTCAATGTGCCAGGCCAATGAATCCAAGCAGTCCAAAAACCCTAGCCTCTGCCTGGCAAGAGGCAGGGCCCCTCTACGCCTGGTTATCCTTCTTTCCTTGGGCACATGTCTTGGAGGTTCCTTCAAGGGGATCTGGCATATCATCATCATACCTGGCAGTTTGACTACGGGCAACTGGAGCTGCTTTCCTTTTGGTGGAACTTCCTCTCTGAGTCTTGCCTTACTTCAGTTCACGCGCCCGTTGTGCAAGGGCAGCAGTAGATTTTCCATTCCATCTCCTCAGGTTTTCTCCGCAGTGGTGCAGGAAGAACCACAGCTCAGCTCCTGGGGTGCATCTTCTCTCCCTGTAGGGGGAACGTCTGTATTGGGTACCAGAACCTCTGATCTGCACTGCCGAGATTTGGAGGAGGTCTTCTTTAATCTCCTCCCTGAGTTTCTTATGATTCTCCTCTGTGTTGTCCTCCAATTTCTGCAGATGTGTTTCCACTGCTGCGATTCTGGCATGTGTTGGGCCATGTCCAGCATCTGTGTATGCTTGGAGCTTCTTTGCCATGTCAAGCATTGTCTCATCCCTGTCATCCCGCTTCATTATTGCTAAAGACAAAGCGTATTTGTGTGGCCCAAACTGTACAACCTTGTGCCACATCAGAGATGTACATGGTACCAAGTCTGGATTCCTAGTTATTATGTCACCTGAGAACATAATGTCTGCAACTGCCATTTCTCTCAGGCATTGGATCCCTTGTTCTGTAGTCCTCCACTGGGTTTGCTGCATGTAGACATCATCTGCACACAGGTATCTTTGTGCCACACTTTCCAGAACCCGTGCCCAGAGGTGTCTTTCTTTGGAAAGACAAGTGCCTGCTAAGGAAGGCAGGAGCCCACCACCACCCCTCGCCCCACCAGTGCCAATAGCTATAAATTTTAAATTAAGGGGCTCTCAGGCAAAAAATATGGGAGCAGGAAATAACAGTTCTTTAATAGAGAAGAAAATAAAAAGATAAAATAAACAATGCAGTAAACCAAAACAACACTGACAGAGTCAGAACACAACCTGACACCCTGTTGGTCAAGGTGCTGATAGCAGTCCAATTGGAAATGTGGTTGCTGTCCTCCTGGAGTGTCAGGTGTGGCAGGGCTCCTGTAGAAGGGTGTAGTCTTCCTCTGATGATCCAGTGGAAGAGGCAGCTGTTCCTCTGGGAAATCTAGTGTTGAAGCTGTGCTGGTGTTCCAGAATCTCAAGATTATATCTTGGGTAGAATGGTTGGCTCTTCCCTCTGGGTGAAGCATCTCACAATGGGATGCTATAGTTCTTATCAGTCATGCAGTGACATTCAATAGCCTGTTATCAGCAAATGTCTGCCTGGAGGGAGAAGTGGTTGTGGAAAACATAAGGAAAACTGCCCACTTAACAGAAGACAACTACCCTACAGATGGCAAAGAGAGTTCAATTTGCCTGACAATCCAGGACAAGAGGCTGTGAGGGTAAGTCCCCCTTATCATTCCTTGGTCAATGATGGGATCCTGTGAGAGGGATCCCAAATGCCTTGCTTCAGTGCCGTCCAGAATTGTAGTCTCGCCTGCAGCATCCCAAAGATGGACTAACCAACTAATTATAGATCAGGTCGTCGAGTATAATCCTTCCTTAGGCCACAAAAGGTCCTTCAGGGAAAAGGACTCAATATTGGCTTCTGATCTTGCGCCTGTTGCTTTGACTCCTGATTTTCTGTCAGGAAGCGCTGAGGGTCTTTCTCCTGCATCATCATCATCATCATCATCTAGTGGTCAATCTGTCTTGTTTGTGCACTTTCTGCTTTTAGTGCTAGTAGCAACAGCCATTGGTTGAGGCTTATTGTCTGGTTTAGCTGCTGGATTTGTAACTGTGGTGTTGGCTGCAGCCTGAATGACTGGGATAGCTGCTGATTTATCTCCCTGCCCCCTTTCTTTTGTCTGCTGCCCTAGAATATCTAGCAGTGCGCGACAAGCACACGCCAGCCCAGCTTACAGCAATGATCTTTTTTCTCCTTAGGGTCATCATGGTACTTCTCTTTTAGGTATTTCCCCACCTCAGTTGGGTTCTGAATGTGTTCATGGGGAAAGTCCCAGACTATAGGGTCAGAGAATTCCTTCAGGATTTGGCCCATATCCTCCCATTTCCCACACCACTCAGGACTTTCCACGCCTGGGTCTACTCCTGGGTCAGGGGGTCTCATCAACCCCACTAGAAAGCTCAGCCTGCATTCTAGAGAAGCTGCAGACTGTATAGAGGAAGCTTACCTCTTAAATTAAATTAAATTTAGATTAAATACCAGAAAGATGGTCTCTCTAACATTCAGGGAAAACTGAACATTCTCTAATAGGGGTGTAACAGATTCAGAGGAGAAGAAGGAAAGCAAAGTCTGAAAAGCCTCATGCCCTGCTCCTCCTCTAACAAACTGGGCACATAACCATAACTGTGAACCATACATACCTGGAACAGACTTTAGCACCTTTATTAACTTCCTACAAGTCATTACCCCAAGCCCAGCCCAATAGCTATTCTAGTCAGTGCCCCTCTATTACAAAAAACTACATATTAGGGACAATAGTGGAGCTATTTCTGGATAAGTAAATAAACTTAGGGACCATAGAGGTATTAAGACCTCAGAAAATCCTAGAGACCAGTAAGACATGCAAGCCTTTACCCCAAGAGACATTAGGAATTCAAACAACATGGCTACTAACTGCTTTATCCCAATAGAGAGTAATTGCAACCAAAATGCAACCAGAACAGGGTTTTTTCTACTCTCTTGAGCCATGTGTTGTGTGCCAATCATTTCTCCTGGTTTAGGGCAAATTTGGGAGACAACTTCTAAAAGGGACCCCTCCAGAAAGCAAACCCACATGGTCCCTCCCCCCAACCAGTTCAGGAAGGATTTCCTAAGAGAAAAGTGAAAAGAACTTATTTATTTAACAGGCAAAGCACTCCCCAGCACACAAAATTAACAATACCGGATGATAAAATTCATTTGCTGCTCTGAAGAGATGACGAATTCAGAAAGTCTTTCCGATCAGTGGTCGCTCTGTTATCAGTCCCTCCGGCGCTGGGAAAGGCTGCAGAGTGGGCTCCGGCAGGCTACAAAGTGTGAGTTCTCGGTGTTTCCCCAGGTCCCTGAAATAAATTGGGCAGGAGATCTTTCTCCTTTTCAATGCCTTTATTAAAGAGATTCAGCTCAGGTGGGGAGAAATCGACGGGTTGCGCCCATGCCGCCGCTGTCCCCAAGAGTGGCACGGAGGAGGAGGGTGATGATGCAGCTCTGTCCGCTGGTCTGCAGGCAGAGCTGGGGACTGCGTCCTCACTGGAGATTCGCAGATTCCTGCTTTTCAGTCCAACACTTCAGGTCCCCTCCTTAGTGAACATCCTTTCAGGTCAGGGTGATAAGCAAAAAGGATCCAAGCAGGCACTGGACTTCACGCCCATCCTTAGACATCACCGAGGGTCCCCTAATTCTATATTGGCTTGTTGTTTTTAGGGGTTTTCTTGGAAAACGGGAAGATTTGGAGCAGTGCATTTCTCATCTGCATGCGTTGTCTCAGGCCACTCCTATTTTCCTGATACTGCCTGTCCAGGTGTTGCTCCAGGGCAAGCATCAGGAGGACAATGGCTAAATCACCAACCATTGACGGGCAATTAAAGAAGAACTCTTAACAATGAAGCTAATTTAACAGCAATTGGTCTAACCAGTTTTAGCTCTGTAACCTTAAACAAAAATAGATAACTTTTTATTCATAACAGTCCCGGTCTGGAGCAGTTCTAATGGTTCCAAGAAAAGGGAAAGAAAAACAGTCCAGGGAAAACTCAGACTGCCTCAGCTAGCTAAACTAACTAACTAACTAACTGAAAAGGAAAAGGAGCGTGGTGTTCTGCCCTGTCCATGCCCAGACATCAGCAGTGAAGTTCTGTGTTCCAGCAGACTGAGGGGAACAGTGCAGCTGATAACGAAACTCTGTGCTCCTTCTTCTCCCAGCCTTCACAGTCCAAGCCAGTCTTGAAGGCACAGAATATAACATCCAGCATAAAGGGAAGAGACGACTGGGGACACAAGCATCATAAGGTCACCTTAAGACAATAGTGTAATTAACTTTTGATGTAAAATAACTCTCAAGTCATTGCTTTAAAGATTTGCTCTATTCCCTTCCTTTTACCTTTTTGTTCCTGAGAGCCATAGGTAGTTGTAAGTGATAAAGAAGTTCCAAGGTATCAATTAGTCCAGTGGATTACTGAATTTAAACTAAAAATGAAAAGTATACACATGCCTTGTTTCCTAGAAAAAAGGAGAACAAAAGAGAAATCTTATTTTTTATTCCTGGGCATTAATCAGATTTAATGGAAATATTGCACAAAAAATAATTAGAATTTGGATTAGATTTTAAACCAGCCCTGCAATTCTCATCCTTACTTCTTTCAGCAAAGTGTCTTTATATTACAGGTATCTTGGAAAATAATGTGAAATCAATTTCTATAGAAGCATGCTGTTGTAAAACAACTACAATTTCTTGAGTTTACCCTTTCTTCACACAGATGACTGTTACAAACATATAAAATTACAAACATATATGTGTGTGTATGTATCTATATATATATATATATATATAAATCTGCTAAAGGAGAGAATGCATAGTTCTAAATGGTGAGCACTTCCTTTTGAAACACAGATGGTACTTAATGCAGAGACAGTCTAAGAAATTAAACATCCAGTATTAGCAGAGGGCCAATTAGTTCTGAGGTCTTATAATTTTTTAATTTATGATCAGTTTGCTTCCTGCAGTGGGTGGAGCTCAAGAAGGCAAAGAGAGCCTGCAGGACAGGTGGCTGCGCTGTGACTGCAGCAGCAGGAGGGGTCACATTGGGGCTCAGGAGCGGCTCCGCTGTCCATTGGTGATGTGCCCGCTCCTCCTGTGTCCTGCGAGTCCTTCCCTGGCAGTGACAGCAGGAGCTGCTCCCTGCCACTGGCCGGCTCCTCTGCCTGGAGTCCCTTCCCGTGCTGGCAGTACAAGCTCCCTCTTCCTGGAGCCAAACGTGTGCCGGTGCCTTGGGCTGGCTTTGCCAGGTCTCTTTTTCCAAGCATGTGACTCCCAGGCTTCTGCCCCAGCCCAGGGATATTTGTTATTTCCATCCCCAGGCAGTTTGACACGGTGAACCATTGTGGTTTTAGCTAAGAGGTGAATTATTAAGATTGTGGTGCTTTCTTGTACACCATGTCCTGTTAGGACCAAGAAGAAGCTGCTCCTGCAGTTTGGCTTGTGGCTATTCCTGCACCATTTGTTCCACACTGCATGACTAAACAAAGTCTATCCTTTTCTTTCCTAAGTTTAGGCTACAGCTTAATGCAAATACATCTTAAAAGAGAAGAAATGCCATCAATCCCCTTACATTTTTCCCCTCCCTAGCCAGGGTGCTGCCTGAGGGAGTTCTAGAGATGGACCACAACTCTCAGACAAATACCCTCAGACGGATGTTTCACAGACAAGACAGGTCTGTTACCTACAGCTGGACAGACCTGTGAGGAATTGGGTGCCACGGCCTGTCATACACTCGTCAAAGCTTCAGGATCAGTGAAGAAACAGGGAAAAACATTGATGTGGTCACTCATCATGGAAATGAGAAGTGCCCCAAAGCCAATGTGAGTTTAAAAGGGAAATTCATTACAGATTGCTGCAACTGCACTGCTTACATACAGCGACCACTGCCTGTTACAAGACGGCTACAGAATGGCACAACTCTGCTGACCCTATATATAAAGAGACATATCCATTTCAGTTCCCACAATCCAGTATGTTACAGGTTACTGAGTGCTGCCTACATATCTGTGTGTGTGTATGTACGTAAAGAACCAAACATGGACTGAATTGTCTGCATATCCACAGAGTAGGAGTTCTGCTCTCAGTGGAGTCCCGGAGTTTTCTCAGCAGGCCTTTGCAGCGAGTTCTGAGCCAATGTGTGGCTCTGCTGCCATCCCAAATCTGCGCTTCCCGTGCCCAGCCTGAGTGCAGGTGTGGCACGTGCTGGGCATGGCCGGAGATTTCCATGGCCCAAATCCTGCAGCATTTCCATCTGCTCACGGCTTTGGGCAGCACAAATCACAAAACACCCATCGCGGCTGACAAATGGCATTTCTTGCAGATTGCTACAGCCGCACTGCTGATTGACAAATACATGAGAATCAATTTCAGTTGAAAAATGTCATTTATTACAAATTGCTACCCGTGCTGAAAACACAGAACTATACAAATCTAAATTTAGGTAAAAACCAGGAATTTATTAGATTATTACAACCAGTCTGTATAAAAATATACAATACCAACTTCAGACAAGAAAAACTTATTTATTACCAACCTCTACAACAACTCACTATACACAAAGATTAATTAGATGTTTAAGGACTTAACTTAATTTATTACATATTACTACAAGCAATACAGACAGCCCATACAGAAATACAAAAGTGTGCATTCCCTCTCTAAACAGCCCTACACTAAGAATACAATAGATAGAATTATACAACTATACCACTTCATACACATTGAAATGGAATTAAATACATAGATATATGAACATCTACATAATACATATACAAGTATAACAATTTACAGATGTAAATATAGGTTAAACATTACATATTACATACAATATATATATCAGTAGATATATAAAACAGACTTATCTGTAAGTATAAAAATATCATCAATCTAGACATCCACCCAACTGTATCAATTCAAATATACAGCTATACATCTAGACACATATGTAAATATCATTAAATAGACAAAAATAGATCAATATCCATTAAAAAATATAAAGAGACATATGAAACAATACAAATTCCAATGTACCATTTAGACACATATACCTCTAACTGCATAAATACAAATAGATACCTACACAGCTGTAAACCTAGCAAATAAAACTAAACAGATATAATAACATACATGTATACTTAGATACATATATACACATACACGTAATTATAAACATATATGTAAATATATGCATAAATATATATGTAATACATCCATAAATATAACAACATACATATAGAAATATTCCTGTACAAACAGAAGCCTACATATGTACATATCCCTTTCTATGTGAAAGTCCAGACTCTTTAAACGGAACTCGAAGTAGAGTAATCTCAGCTGCCCCATCTCCAAAGCCTCTCCCTCATTCTCCTCCTCTCGGGCAGAGCAGCAGGGACAGCAGATGGGACATCTATGAAGCAAAAGGAACACTGAGTCGCACTGGCAGCCAGCTCAGACCCAGCACAGGGAGAGGGGACAGAGGGAACACAGGGGGAAAAGCAAGAGGTGAAAAAGGCAGCCGAGGGGGGAAAGAGATCAAAATGCAGCCTTGACCTACACTAACATCTATCCATCTAAAAATCCATATAACTCTTAACTACATATCGATGTAGATTTATAAATATAAAAATATAAAAAAATATAAAATATATATATAATTATTACTCTATGTGTATATAAATATAAATTTTCAAAACTATAAATGTAACTACATGCACATAAATATAATTCTATCACATCTAAAACTACATATAGATTTAACTATATAGATGTATATATATATATATATATATATATGCCCTCTATAAACCTACAAATATAACTAAGTGGATATATAAATAGGACTGTATAAATCAATAAATGTAACTACATGGATATATAAATAGAACTACGGAAATCTATAAATCTATGTATAAATGGAGGGATTCCACCTGCCCGATGGTCACAGGCTCTCCCTCTGATCCTTTTTCTCACGCAGGGCAGCTCTTCTGGCGAGGTAGACCAGGTGGATATCTGAGAAGCAAAGGCAATGCTGTGTCAATATCGGCCTTTGTGCATCTTTGCTTTTGGAAGTCACTGTCCTGTTGTCAAACACTGTAAAAGATAGCCTGAAAGGCAGAGTCTCACTTGGCAATTTGAAGCCTGCTCTTTAAGGAGTCAGAACCATCTGACTCCTTAAAGAGCCCATCCAAGTTCAAAACTTCTGAAGTTTTGAAGTATCCCAATAAACTCAAAGGCCTCGCAGTGCAAAGGGCACCCACGAGAGCTTGAAACACAGACAGTCCCAGCTGCCACAAAGAAGCCCAGCCTTGTTCTTTCTCTGTGCTGACAGAGAGACCTCAGTCTCTGAAGTGGCTGAAGCTGAGGGGTGCTGGGAGCTGAGCTATGAACCAGCACCATTCCCTGCCATCTACAACCTGCCCTCTGCAGAGAGCAACAGCTCCTCCACAACAACCACCAGCTCTGGGATGAACAGCTGGGAGGGACAGAGCTCCCTGCCAGGCCTGCAGGCTGCACCAGCTTTGCTCAAGAATGCAGATGCAAAGTGCTCTATCTCTCCTGTAATTCTCACTAATTTGGGGTAATTTCAGTTTTTCCCTGAGCTACTGGATTCGTGACTAATAATTTGCTTGGCCTCAGAGCTTCTTCTGCTTGTATTTTTAATGTATCTCACTAAACATACCAGCAGACTGGTACTACATTGATTTAATGCCTGGAGACAGAAAGCTCAGACTTCTACACTGACTTTTTCCTGGGGTTTTCCTCTCTCATTTCAAGAGTCACTCAGTGTTGCCTCCAGAGCACTGACACCCTGCAGCAAATTTATCCATGGACATCAGCACAAAACTTGGACACCCAGCTTGGTGACACAAGTCCCACAAGGTCAGCTTTATTCCCTGCTCTCTTGCCATAGCAGAGGACTCAGTGTCAGAGCCTCTGGAGAAGCATGGAGGGCAGGGCTCAGCGAGGTTGTGCCAGTGCAGGAGTTGAACTAAAGGCACCAGGAAGCACCAACCCTGCAGACAGGAGCACAACTCTGCTCATCTCCCTTGCTGCCAGAGGCAGGCTCAGAGCAGCCATCTCACACCTCTCTAAACCAGTGGGGGCTCTGTCCTTACCAAGCTCCTTGGGCTCCTGGGAATTGTTCCCACAGCTCTTGGTGCCAGGCAAAGCTCCCTCTGCTTCAGCTCTGTCCACAGGCTTGCCTCCTGAAGACTCAGGGGCAACATCAGTATTCCCCTTGAAAGAGAAACAGAAAGGAAGAAACCCTTCTCACCAGTTACACAAAACACCTGATCCACCAACTCCATGGCTCATGCTCTTAATCCCTTGTTCATAACAAGAACTCTGGGCCCCAAAGCCCTTCAAGAGTCAAAACAATTTCAGTCCTCAAACACAGACCAAACACATGGAATCAGCCTCTTAGAACCTACAAAGCTTCCACTTCCTCACCACAAATGCGCCTGCACGAGGGATTCTTCCCAGTAGAAGGAGCACCCAAACCTGGCCAACACAGGCTCACCTTTTCATCCTTACTCAGGGGGGAGACTTGTTCATTCCCTCTTCTTTAGGAAGTCTTGCTTTACCAAGCAAATCATTCCCTGTCCATTCACAGCTGAACTCAAGAAGCCTTTGCTTCTCAACCATGCAACAACATTCACAAGCTCTCAGTCCAGCCCCTTTCTTCTCTGTCCAATGCATTTACCTGAGCAGAGGCAGAAAACATCTCCTCCAGCGTCTCAAGCACCATGTCCAGATCCGGTGGTGGCAATTCCTCTTCCCCAGGAGTATTCCACAGCCAGCTGGGGGCTGTCCATGCTGCAAAACCAGCACTGCCAGTTGGAGCACTGGGGGCTGAAGTGTCTGGAGTGGCTGCAAGGATCCAAACACATTGGTCAGGCTCCACAATGTGTCTTTGGGACACAGAGCTCTAGTGCTGCCTTGGATCAAACATCACAGGAAGTACAGAGCAAATTCAGTTCCAGAAATGTATTCAGATTTCTCAGGGAACTGGAAGAGTGAGTTCTTCCTCTTAAAAAATATTTATCCTAATTGACATGTACACAAATTAAAGCATGGATTGTAAAAGGGATATAGACACACACATATTTTATAAACACAGCCTTTTGCATCTTCCCAGCAGCTTTGGGATTTGGCTGCCTGAGTTTCTCATCACAAGAGACCACAGAAAGTGGATTCACCCAGGAAGAACACAGATCTTCAGACACACATGCTGAAATTAAACTGTGAATTTATTCTAAAAACAATCTTGTGGGTGAGGCTGTATTCTGCACACAGAGCTCACTTCAATGGCATGGCTTGATTTGTAGGGCAGACTGTCTTAAACATCTGCAGTATTCTATCACCATCCTAGCCTGGCTTCATTCAAAGAAAGAGGGAAGTGCACGTAACAGTGACCACTTTTAGGCAATATCTTTCGCCTTGCCCTTGTACCCCTACCCTAGAGAGGCTGTCTGGAAAATGCCCAGAACACCCTCCAAATCTGCAGCAAGGACAGGAAAAGCAGGCAGAAAATCTTTCTGTTTTCTAGGTCCCTCTTCCTAGGCAACTTGACACTTTCTAACTAACTCACTTGAGATCTACCCATGATAGAGCACTGCAGGAAAACTCTTTAAAGGGTCAATAAGCAGAACATGCTTGGAAAGCAAGAGTAGAAACTCTTTCCCTACCTGATGGGCTGCAGGCTGGCAAATGCTGCTCTGAAGATGTGCAGCTGCTTCTTTCTGGAGAGGCCATGGAAGGGTTGTGATGGTCTACAGGACGCAGAGAAACTATGATCTCAGGGTGGCATTTAAGGTCTACGGGAACCAGCGGAATGATGAGCTCACGGTTAAGATGAAATTTGCGAGTGCCTGGGTCCTCCAATGAAACCCCAAGAAGTCCAGATGAGGCAAAGACTTTCTTGGGAGATGTTAGGAAAAACTCAGACTCCTGAGCACCTGCACTTAGCCTGGAAGGGCCTGGAGGCAGCTCTAAACCCCCAGGTGAGGCAGCAGCAAGGTCCTGGTATGAGAGCACTGTGTAGCAGTGAGGGAAGAAGAAAGGAAGCAAAGGGAAGGCTGGGTCACTATTGGGTTTTAGGTGTGTTTCTCTTTGCAGGAACTGTACTTCTACCAGGAAAGGCAAAAGCTCCCATCCTCCCAAACAGGGTGAGAAAGAAAAAAATCCCCACCTGTTCTGGGGCTATTCAACTAGCAATTCC
>NW_024501737.1:0-745 GCF_017590055.1 Onychostruthus taczanowskii | reverse complement strand
GGTCAGCCTTCACAAGGCATCAGCCATACACACCTTGAACAGAGAGAAAGGCAAAGTTGTTCTGGCTGGGTTGCTGGATGCTGCACTCAATCCTGCCAGAGTCACTCAGCTGGGTGTTGTGGATGATCAGCTCCGAGGTGAACTCATCCCCACTGCTGTAGTTCCTGGAGGTGAAGCGTTCTGTGGTTTCCACCGAGCCCTGGGAGTTGAGGACAGTGAGGACAGGACTGCCCTTGGAGAGCCAGATGAGGACTTTCCATCCTGCAGACACCGTGCAGTTGAACCTGGCCTCTGAGCCAGCCAGGACTGTGGCGTTCTCAGGGCCTTTTGTGATGGAGTAACAAAAGCCCAGACCTGTGAGGGTACCAAAATGAGTCCATAAATACATGTACAACACCAACAGAGGTGGTTGGATAGTGTAAAACATCTTAACCAGTTCAGAGATAAAGGCGTGCAATCTGTTCTTTCAGATCCTACTTAGATTAAGTGGCTTTCTTTAAAAATGCCTTTAATTATTTTGTCTCTCCTTCTCCCACTCCAAAATCACCTGTTTCTCTTCAGTAATTCACTGACTATCATTTTTTTTTCCACTTTTAAGTAGAAAAATACATGAGTTGCCTGCACTTTAAATAATTAAAGGAGTGTCTGACCAGTCCCTTTTCCATATCTTGGATTGCCACTGATTTTTTGCAGCCCCATCATTTATCCTTCAGTGCTCTTTCCCCTATTCCTCAATCATTCATCA
>NW_024501736.1:0-745 GCF_017590055.1 Onychostruthus taczanowskii | reverse complement strand
ACATCAGTTCCTAGATATGCTACGCCCCCCGAAACGCCTCATATGAAGGGATTTGTTGGAGAAATGACAGGCTGAAATGGAGTTTACCCCTGGAGGAGTTCAGATCAAAGTCAATGATGAACAAATAATCATGTTCTTAGTCTAGCTGTCATTACAGAATTGTCCAAAACAGAAGAGACACAGAAGTTGTTCTTAGTCAGGTTTGTCTTAAAGTGTCGGTGGATGGGACCCCTGGTAAGGCCAAAGCAGCACAACCTGTAATCATTAAACTTAAACCTGGAACACCACCAATAACAATTAAACAATATCCACTTCAGGTGGAAAACATAAAAAGTGTTAAGCCTATCACAGACGATTTTCTAAAATTTGGGTTGTTGCTGGAATGTGACCTGGAATAGAATACCCCCATTTTACCCACAGAAAAGCCTGATGGCTTGAACTACACTCTGGTTCAGTACCTACAGGCCATTAACAAAACAGCTGGAGATCTCCACCCAGTGGCTGCAAATCCATATGCTTTGCTAAGCAAACAAAAATAAAAAGATGAATATGAATGGTTTACCGTTTCAGATCTCAAGGATGCTTTCTTCTGTACACCCTTGGACCCTGGCAGCCAAAACCTGTTTGCCTTTGAATGGGGAAACCCAGAGACTGGAAGGAGAAGTCAATTTACCTGGACTGTAGGACCACAAGGATTCAGGAATAGTCCAACCATATTTGGAAAACAGTTTACGAGGACCTTGGG
>NW_024501735.1:0-750 GCF_017590055.1 Onychostruthus taczanowskii | reverse complement strand
CAGGGCCTCATTGCGGCTCCGGGTCTCAGCGTCCAGCGAGGTCTGCAGTGAGTCCACCACCCGCAGGTGGTTGCGCTTGGCCTGCTCCATCTCCTCATCCTTCTCAGCCAGCTTGCGCTCATAGTCTGCCTTCACCTGGTTGAACTCCAGTTGGGCCCTCAGGATCTTTCCCTCCTCATGCTCCAGAGAGGCCTGGTAGAGACAGACAGAAATTAGAGGGCCGCAGAGAACACTAGGACAACATGGCACTCATGGGGATGTGATTTGGCTCACCTCAGCCTCTTCCAGTGCAGCTTGGAGCTCCAGTTTCTCGGCATCCAGCTGCTTCCGGACCTTCTCCAATTCGTGGATGGTCTTGTGGCTGCCACCCAGCTGCTCCGTCAGGTCCGAGATCTCCTCTGCCCAGATGATAACCCATCAGACTTGGTGGAAGGTAGTGGAATACAAAAAGGTGGGCAGGGAAGGACCACGGTCTCACCTTGGAGATTCTTGTTTTCCCTCTTTAAAGTCTCTAAGTGATCAAGTGACTCCTCATAAGCGTTTTTCAGCTTGAAGAGCTCAGTGCTGAGGGACCTGGCCTCTTTCTGTGATGCCTCCAGCTCCATCTGTGACTCTTCAAACTTCTGCTTCCACTCAGATAAGATCTGGAGCAAAGCAAGTGGTCACCCTCTGTCCCCATGTCTCCCATTCTCTGCTGTCTCACCACTGTGTCCTCTTACCTTATCAAAGTTTCTCTGCTTCTTGTCCAAC
>NW_024501734.1:0-745 GCF_017590055.1 Onychostruthus taczanowskii | reverse complement strand
GGAGAATCCAGCTGGGATCATCCCGGGCGTATCGAGGTGGGATCATCCCAGGAGAATCCAGCTGGGATCATCCCGGGAGTATCCAGCTGGGATCCTCCTGGGAGATCCAGTTGGGATCATCCTGGGAGTAACCAGCTGGGATCATCTCAGGAGAATCCAGCTGGGATCATCCCGGAAGTATCTAGCTGGGATTGTCCCTGCTCCGGGGATTTGGGGCGTTTCTGGTGTTTGGGGGGTCCTGGGATGGAGGTGAGATGCAGGGAAAGGGTCATTTGTTATCAAATCTTGTTTTTATTAAGGCACTTCCCTGCTGGATGTGCTGGGATTGATTCAGGGGTCTGTCCGAGCTCTCTGGGAGCTGGACCAGCAAACTCTGCTCAGATGCGGAGTTTTTCCTTCATGCTCAGCGGGGGGTGGCTTGGCAGGAGGGGCTTTGGAAATATTCCCAGGAAAGTGCCCATCATTGACCTGGATGATGGGACAGAAGTGATCAGGGCCCCTCTCTAGTTAATATTTTCCCTGGAGATCACAGCAGGTGTAAAAGTCCTTCCTCTGAGGGGGACAGGAGGGATCTGCTGTCCCTTTTGCCCACCTGAGGAGCAGTAAAATGGGTGATGCTGCCTGGCAGCTCCTTCCCTCTGGAATTCAGCTCTCAGAGCTCAAGGATGTGCACATTCCCCTTCTCCTGTCCCTGCTTTGCCACCCCTCCACCAGCACCGGGCAAGGGGAGCTGCACTTCCTTTCC
>NW_024501733.1:0-745 GCF_017590055.1 Onychostruthus taczanowskii | reverse complement strand
CGGGGCCCCCAGATGAATTTTGGGGTCTCCAGGGCCCGTTTTGGGGTCCCCAGATCCATTTTGAGATCCCCGGTGCCGTTTTTGGGGTCCCCGGTGGTCTCTGATGGGTTTTCGGGTCTCCAGACTCATTTTGGGATCCCCAGGCCGTTTTTGGGGTCCCTGACGATTTTGGGGTGCCGTTTGGGGTCCCCAGGCCATTTTCGGTCCCTGACGATTTCGGGGTGCCGTTTTTGGGGTCCCTGACGATTTCGGGGTGCCGTTTTTGGGGTCCCTGACGATTTCGGGGTCCCTGAGGATTTCGGGGTGCCGTTTTTGGGGTCCCTGACGATTTCGGGGTCCCTGAGGATTTCGGGGTGCCGTTTTTGGGGTCCCTGACGATTTCGGGGTCCCTGAGGATTTCGGGGTGCCGTTTTTGGGGTCCCTGACGATTTCGGGGTGCCGTTTTGGGGTCCCTGAGGATTTTGGGGTGCCGTTTTGGGTTCCCTGATGGATTTCGGGGTTCCCTGATGGATTTTGGGGTTCCCTGATGGATTTCGGGGTCCCTGAGGATTTCGGGGTGCTGTTTTTGGGGTCCCTGACGATTTCGGGGTGCCGTTTTGGGGTCCCCAGGCCATTTTCAGGATGATCCCGGCCGAGGAGCAGAAGCTGCTGCCCGAGGACGAGAACAGCCCCCAGAAGCGCGCCGACAAACTCTGGGGCTTCTTCAACAAGGGCGAGAACGGTGCGGCCCCAAAACACCCCAAAA
>NW_024501732.1:0-745 GCF_017590055.1 Onychostruthus taczanowskii | reverse complement strand
GGATCCACTGGATCCCGTTCCCCGCAGTGAGGAGTGGATCCCGGTTTGGGGTCCCAGGTTTGGGGTCCCTGGTGATCCACTGGATCCCGTTCCCGCAGCGAGGAGTGGATCCCCATTTGTGGTGGATCCCTGGGGTGGATACCAGCCTGGGATCAGTTTTGTGAGCCCAGAGATCCACTGGATCCCATTCCCCACAGCAAGGAGTGGATCCCAGTTTGGTAACCCAGTTTGATTTCCTGGTGATCCACTGGATCCCATCCCCCACAGCAAGGAGTGGATCCCAGTTTGGCAGCCCAGTTTTAGTCACTGGTGATCCACTGGATCCCGTTCCCCGCAGCGAGGAGTGGATCCCAGTTTGGGACCCCAGATTGTGACCCCTGGGATCCACTGGATCCCGTTCCCCGCAGCGAGGAGTGGATCCCGTTTGGGGTGGAACCCTGGGCTGGATCCCAGTCTAGGATCAGTTTTGTGACCCCCGGGATCCACTGGATCCCATTCCCCACAGCGAGGAGTGGATCCCGGTTTGGTAACCCAGTTTGTGACCCCGGGATCCACTGGATCCCGTTTCCCGCAGCGAGGAGCGGATCCCAGTTTGGGGCTGATCCCTTGGGCAGATCCCAGCCTGGGATCAGTTTTGTTACCCCCTGGTGGTCCACTGGATCCTGTTCCCCACAGCGAGGAGTGGATCCCAGTTTGGGACCCCAGATTGTGATCCCCTTGGGATCCACTGGATCCCGTTCCCCGC
>NW_024501731.1:0-745 GCF_017590055.1 Onychostruthus taczanowskii | reverse complement strand
TTTTTTCCCAAAATTCAGTTTTTTCCCTCCAAAATTCAGTTTTCTTCCCAAAATTCAGGTTTTTTCCCAAAATTCAGGTTTTTTTCCCCCCAAAAATCGGGGTTTTTTCCCTAAAATTCAGGTTTTTTCCCAAAATTCAGCTTTTTTTCCCAAAATTCAGTTTTTTTCCCCCCAAAATTCAGGTTTTTTCCCCCCAAAATTCAGTTTTTTTCCCCTAAAATTCAGGTTTTTTTCCCAAAATTCAGTTTTTTTCCCAAAATTCAAGTTTTTTTGCCCCCAAAATTCAGTTTTTTTCCCCCAAAATTCAGGTTTTTCCCCTCAAAATTCAGTTTTTTTCCCCCCAAAATTCAGATTTTTTCCCAAAAATCAGGTTTTTTTCCCCCCAAAATTCAGGGTTTTTTCCCAAAATTCGGTTTTTTCCCCCCAAAATTCAGTTTTTTCCCCCCAAAATTCAGTTTTTTCCCAAAATTCAGTTTTTTTCCCCCACAATTCAGGGTTTTTTTCCCCCCAAAATTCAGGTTTTTTTCCCAAAATTCAGTTTTTTTCCCCCCAAAATTCAGTTTTTTTCCCCCCAAAATTCAGGTTTTTTTCCCCCCAAAATTCAGTTTTTTCCCCCCAAAATTCAGGTTTTTTTCCCCCAAAATTCCGGTTTTTTCCCCAAAATTCAGTTTTTTTCCCCCCAAAATTCACTTTTTTCACCTAAAATTCAGGTTTTTTTCCCTAAAATTCAGGTTTTTTTCCCCCC
>NW_024501730.1:0-741 GCF_017590055.1 Onychostruthus taczanowskii | reverse complement strand
GCACAGGATTGTGTCCAGACAGTTCTTTAATGTCTCCAAGGAAGGAGACTCCACAACCCCTCAGTGCAATCTGTTCCAGTGCATGCGTACCTTCCTAGGGGGATACTGTGAGAGACAGTGACAAAAGCCTTACTGAAGTTGGAGTTCAGGTGTCATCCATCCAGGTATCTGTTTCATCAAAGAGGGCAATCAGGTTGGTCAATCTTGATTTACTTTTAGTGAATCCATGCTGACTATTCCTGGTCACTTGCTTGTCATCCATGTACATAGAGATGGCCTGCAAAATGAGGCATCCAATCACCCTTCCAGGGATTGAGGTGAGGCTGACTGGCTGGTAGTTCTGTGGATCCTCCTCCTTTCCCTTTTTGAAGACTGGGGTGGCATTTGTTTTTTTTCAGTCCTCAGGCATCTCTCCTGATTGCAACAACCTTTCAGGGATGATCATGAGCAGCCTTGTGGTATTTAGCATCCCTCTCATCACTTGTGGATGCATCCCGTCCAGGCCCCTGGACTTCTGGATGTCAGGTTTACCTAGGTGTTCTCTAACCCCATTCTCCTTGACCAAGGGAAAGTCTGTCTTCCAACAGTCCTTTTTCCTGGTTTCTTGGGTCAGAGATTCCAGAGGTCTCAACTTACCAGTGAAGACCAGTGCAAAGGCAGCTTTCAGTAATTCTGCCTTCTCTGTATCCTCTGTTATGAGGGTCCCCTCTCCATGTAGTAACGGGCTCACATTTTCCTTAG
>NW_024501729.1:0-745 GCF_017590055.1 Onychostruthus taczanowskii | reverse complement strand
GAAATTTGGGTGAAAATTTGAGATTTTTGGGGGTTTTGGGGCACCTGGGGTCACCTGGGCACAGCTGGGATGTGAAAAGCAAAAAATTTGGGTGAAATTCGGGCAAAAAATGAGGATTTTGGGGCGTTTTGGGCTGACCTGGATAGGCCACGCCCACTCAGCCACACCCACAGATGTAATGGCCACACCTCCATGTGGGCGTGGCCCCACGCTTGCCCCTCCCCCAGGTACCTCTTGGATGGCTCCGCCTCCTCTGGCAGCGAGGGGGAGGAGCCTGAGGATGCCCCGCCCCCTCCACGCCCCTCCCCCAAGGTGAAGAAAGGGGCGGGGCCTCCTCAAGTGGACACGCCCAGGACTCCGCCCCCCGCAGCGCCGGCCACGCCCCCTGAGTCAGGTGACAGCGGCAGCCAATCAGATGAGTGAGTTTGGACAGAGGGGGTGTGGTCTCACGTGGGGTGGGCGTGGCCTTGCAATAAGTGGGTGGGGTCACATCTGAAGTGGGTGTGGTCAGACATGGAGTGGGTGTGGCCACAGCTTGTCACAATTCAAATGGGTGTGGCTGTATTTGAAGTGGGTGGGGCCAAATTTTAAGTGGGTGGGGTCACAACCGAGGTGGGCATGGCCATAAAATAAGTGGGTGTGGCCATACACTAAATGGGCGTGGCCACACTGAGTGGGTGGAGTCACATCTTAAGGGGTGGGGTCATACATGAGTGGGTGTGGCCATACCTTAAGTGGGTGTGGC
>NW_024501728.1:0-746 GCF_017590055.1 Onychostruthus taczanowskii | reverse complement strand
ACCCCCCAAAATCCTCTCAGGACCCCCGAGGACCCCCCAACATCCCCTCAAACCTCCCAAAACGCACCAAAGACCCCCCAAAATCCTCTCAGAACCCTACAAAACACACTCAGCACTCCCCAAAATCCCCCTCGGGACCTCCCGGGGACCCCCGAAATCCCATCGGGACACCCCAGAATCCCCTCGGGACCCCCCAAAATCCCCTCGGGACCTCCCAAAATCCTTCCGAGACCCCGCAGAACGCACCGGGGACCACCCCAACCCCACCGCGGATCCCCTCGGGACCCCCCAAAACGCACTCAGAACCCCCCAAAATCCTCTCAGGACCTCCGAGGACCCCCCAAAATCCTCTTGGAACCTCCCAAATCCCCCAAATCCCCTCAGGACCCCCCAAAGTCCCCTCCCGAAGCCCCCAATACGCCCCCGCTTCCAGGGGGCGTGACCTCCCTTTAATATATGCAAACTCCGCCCCCGTGCGCTAACGCCGCTTCCCAATAAGGCGCGGGAGGGGGCGCGGCCAATGTGAGGGCGTGGTCTAGAGGAGGGAGGGGCGGCTGTGATTGGGAGTGGTTCCCTCTGTGGGCGTGGTCACGCTGGCGGCGTCGCCTGGCAACCCGGCGCGGCGCGGGTCCTCCCACCCGGTAGGCGGCGCTACCCGTCGTGCCCCGCGCGGCGCCGCCCCCCAGCGGAGGGAGCGGAGGAGCCGCGGTAAAATGGCGGCGGGGCCCGGGCGGGGGTCGGGGGGA
>NW_024501727.1:0-25160 GCF_017590055.1 Onychostruthus taczanowskii | reverse complement strand
GACCCACCGAGACCATCCTGCCCTCAGCAGATCTGGGGCAGTTTAGGGGAGATTTGGGGCAGTTCAGGGTGTGTTTAAGCCCCCCAGGACCCTGAAGCCCCCAGACCCACCGAGACCATCCTGCCCTCAGAAATCCAGGGCAGATCTGGGGCAGTTTAGGGCAGATTTGGGGCAGTTTAGGGCAGATCTGGGGTAGTTTAGGGCAGATTTGGGACAGTTTAGGGTGTGTTTAAGCCCCTCCAGGACCCCGAAGCCCCCAGACCCTCCGAGACCATCCTGCCCTCAGAAAGCCAGGGTAGTTTAGGGCAGATTTGGGACAGTTTAGGGGGGGTTTAAGCCCCTCCAGGACGCCGAAGCCCCCAGACCCTCCGAGACCATCCTGCCCTCAGAAAGCCAGGGTAGTTTAGGGCAGATTTGGGACAGTTTAGGGGGGGTTTAAGCCCCTCCAGGACGCCGAAGCCCCCAGACCCTCCGAGACCATCCTGCCCTCAGAAAGCCAGGGTAGTTTAGGGCAGATTTGGGGCAGTTTAGAGCAGATTTGGGGTAGTTCAGGGTGTGTTTAAGCCCTCCAGGACCCCGAAGCCCCCAGACCCACCGAGACCATCCTGCCCTCAGAAAGCCAGGGCAGTTTAGGGCAGATTTGCAGCAGTTCAGGGTGTGTTTAAGCCCCCAAGAGCAGATCTGGGGCAGTTTAGGGCAGATTTGGGGCAGTTCAGGGCAGATTTGGGGCACTTTAGGGGCAGCTTAGGGCAGTTTTGCAGCAGTTCAGGCTGTGTTTAAGCCCCCCAGGACCCTGAAGCCCCCAGACCCACCGAGACCATCCTGCCCTCAGAAAGCCAGGGCAGATTTGGGGCACTTTAGGGGCAGCTTAGGGCAGTTTTGCAGCAGTTCAGGCTGTGTTTAAGCCCCCCAGGACCCTGAAGCCCCCAGAACCACCGAGACCATCCTGCCCTCAGAAAGCCAGGGCAGATCTGGGGCAGTTTAGGGCAGATTTGGGGCAGATCTGGGGCAGTTTAGGGCAGATTTGGGGCAGCTTAGGGCAGATTTGCAGCAGTTCAGGCTGTGTTTAAGCCCTCCAGGACCCCGAAGCCCCCAGACCCACCGAGACCATCCTGCCCTCGGAGGGCATGAAGGCGGGCCGGCCGCTGAGGCGCAGCTTGGTCTGCAGGGTGTTGAAGTTGATCTCGAGCTGGCACTTCTCCTGCACCTTGGGGGGTTTGTGCACGCGCCGGTACTCGCGGAAATCCTCCAGCTTCTGCTGCATGGCCGGGATGGTCTTCTGGGGGTCCCGGGCCTCCAGCCAGGGGATGGTGCGCTGGATCCACGCCAGCAGCTGGGGGGACACGATCTAGGCCAGCAGCCGGGGGAGAGGGAATTTGGGGGGTGGGGTGGGATGGGGTTTGGGGCTGGATCCACACCAGCAGCTGAGGGACAGGGATTGGGAATGTGGGAGGGGGTTTGGGGGTGTTTTTGGGGTGGGATTTGGGGTTTTTCCCCCTCACATCCGAGGCCAGGCACCCACAATATTCCATGGGGGGATTTGGGGTGTTTTTGGGGTGTTTTTTGGGAATGTGGGAATGGGAATGTGGGAATGTGGGAATATAGGAATATGGGAAAATGGGATTGGGAATATGGGAATGGGGGAATATGGGAATATGGGAAATGGGAATGGGAATATGGGAAAATGGGATTGGGAATATGGGAATGGGGGAATATGGGAATATGGAAATATGGGAATGGGAAATGGGAATGTGGGAATGTGGGAATGTGGGAAATGGGAATGTGGGAAAATGGGAATATGGGAATGTGGGAATATGGGAAAATGGGATTGGGAATACAGGAATGGGGGAATATGGGAATGTGGGAAAATGGGAATGTGGGAATGTGGGGTTGGGAATATGGGAATATGGGAAAATGGGATTGGGAATACAGGAATGGGGGAATATGGGAATGTGGGAAAATGGGAATACGGGAAAATGGGAATGTGGGAATGGGAATATGGGAAAATGGGATTGGGAAAATGGGAATATGGGAATGGGAATATGGGAAAATGGGATTGGGAAAATGGGAATATGGGAATGGGAATACAGGAATATGGGATTGGGAATGTGGGAATATGGAAATATGATAATATGGGAATATGGGAATATGGGAATGGGGGAATATGGGAATGTGGGAAAATGGGAATGTGGGAATGTGGGGTTGGGAATATGGGAATATGGGAAAATGGGATTGGGAAAATGGGAATATGGGAATGGGAATACAGGAATATGGGATTGGGAATGTGGGAATATGGAAATATGATAATATGGGAATATGGGAATATGGGAATGGGGGAATATGGGAATGTGGGAATGTGGGAAAATGGTAAAATGGGAAAATGGGAAAATGGGAATGTGGGATTGGGAAATGGGGTCAGGGACACCCCCAGCCCCAGGGAAAGGGGCAGAGGGAAGAGGAAGAAAAAAGGAGGAAAGTAGAACAGAAAGGAAAAGTGTGAGAAAAAAGAAGGAAAAAAGGGAAAGTGAAGGAAAAAAAGAAGTGGAAAAGAAGGAGGAAAAAATATAAATGGGAGAAGAAAGAGAGGGAAAGGATGGGAAAATTGGGAGAGAAAAAAGATGGAAGGAAAGAGGAAGAGAAAAGAAAGGGGGAAAAAGGGGGGGAAAAGGGGAAAGAAAGGGGAAAGAAATGGGGGGAAAAAGGGGGAAAAAAGGGTGAAAAAAGGGGGGAAAAGGAGGGAAAAAGGGGGAAAGAAAGGGGAAAGAAAAGGGGAAAGAAAGGGGAAATAAATGGGAAAAGGGGAAAGAAATGGGAAAAAGAGGGAAAAAGGGGAAAAAGGGAAAGAAAGGGGGAAAAGGAGAAAGAAAGGGGGAAAAAAGGGGGAAAAAGGAGAAAGAAAAAGAAAATAAAAGGGAAGGAAAAAGGAAAGGCAGCCCTCTCTGGGCCGACCCTGACGCCGACCCCGACCCGCACGGACTGTCCTGATTTAATTTTTTAATCATTTTATTATGAACCTAAAATGTGGCTGCAAGCTGAATGGCTCCGGTTATCACAATTAATACAAGTAACCACATATCTCCATTCTACAGAGAAGCAAAAATCTTACAGTCCCAAAGAAATTTAGTCTAGAAAAGCATCCTTTTAATATAATTTTGAGCAATTAAAACTTAATTTCAAATGGCTGAGCATATATGTGACTGTAAAAATGTAAGGTAAGATCTTATATATTTGTAATTTTTTTAACGTTCACAAAGACCTGAAAGACAGATACCTGGGTATATAAGCAGAGAGACTAATTTCTAATTTAAAAAAAAAGTTTAAAAAATTAGACAGGAAGTAGCGGAAGGAAGGAAGTGGTGAAAGGAAGGGGAGGGAGGCAGAGGAGGAGTCCAGGAGGAAGAACGCCAGCGGGAAGAGGAAGAGGAGCTGGGAAGGGCCGGGAGGAAGGAAATGAATGGAGGAAATCAATAAATCAAATAAAGGATAAAGGGGGGGAAGGAGGGAGGGAGAGGAGGGAAGGGAATGGAGGAGGCAGGAAAAGGAAGGGGGAAAGGAAGGGGATAAAACAGGGGAAAAGGAAGGGAATAAAACAGGGGAAAAGGAAAGGGATAAAAGGGAAAAAGAAAGGGATAAAGGGGAAAAGGAAGGGGATAAAAGAGGGGAAAAGGAAAGGGATAAAGGGGAAAAGGAAAGGGATAAAGGGGAAAAGGAAGGAAATAAAGGGGAAAAGGAAAGGGATAAAAGGGAAAAGGATAAAGGAAAGGAAAAGGAAGGGAATAAAAGGGGAAAAGGAAGGGAATAAAGGGAAAAGGAAGGGGATAAAGTGCAAAAGGAAGGGGATAAAGAGGAAAATGAAGGGAATAAATGGGAAAAGGAAAGGGATAAAGTGCAAAAAGAAGGAAATAAAGGGGAAAAGGAAGGGAATAAAGGGGAAAAGGAAGGGGATAAAACAAGGGAAAATGAAGGGGATAAAGGAGAAAGGAAGGAAATAAAAGGGAAAAGGATAAAGGAAAGGAAAAGGAAGGGGATAAAATGCAAAAGGAAGGGAATAAAACATGGGAAAGGAAGGGGATAAAGGAGAAAAGGATAAAGGAAAGGAAAAAGAAGGGAATAAAGTGCAAAAGGAAGGGAATAAAGAAAAGGAAGGGAATAAAGGGGAAAATGAAGGGGATAAAGGCAAGGAATGAGGAAGGGAGCACAGGAAGAGCCCCGAGGAAGCCTCAGCAGAGCCAGGCCCCGCTTCCCCTGTGCCCAGGCCAAGCAGAGCAGCAGCCAGGCAGATCCCAGATCCCAGGGCAGATCCCAGATCAGATCCCAGATCCCAGGCAGATCCCAGGCAGATCCCAGGTCAGATCCAAGATCCCAGGCAGATCCCAGGGCAGACCCCAGATCCCAGGGAAGGGCAGCGCGGCTCTCCGGGGCCGGGCTCACCTTCTGGGCCCCGGAGAAGGCGTGGTAGAAGCAGGACACGTAGGTCATGATGGCCTTCTCGTCGGGCCGCAGCGTGCCCACGATATCTGCCCGGGGAGAGCAGAGCGAGCCGCGGCTCCAGCAGCGTTCCCAAAATCCCAGCGCAGGCAGGAAGGCCCTGCCGGGGTCGGGATCCCCCCCCGGGGTGGCTCATGGGGGGTCTGTCCTGCCCTCAACCCCTGGCCTGCCCTGCATGTGGATCCCACCTGGATTTCACATGGATTTCTGTGGAATTTCATGGATTCCCATTGATTTCCCATGGGTTTCCATGGAATTTCATGGATTACCATTAATTTCCCATGGGTTTCCATGGAATTTCATGGATTCCCATGGATTTCCCATGTATTCCCATGGATTCCCATGAATTTCCCATGGGTTTCCGTGGAATTTCATGGATTCCCATGAATTTCCCATGGGTTTCCATGGATTCCCATGAATTTCCCATGGGTTTCCATGGAATTTCATGGATTACCATTAATTTCCCATGGGTTTCCATGGAATTTCATGGATTCCCATTAATTTCCCATGAATTTCTGTGGAATTTCATGGATTCCCATGAATTTTCCCAAGGATTCCTATGAATTTACTGTGTACTCCCATGGATTTCCACTCATTTCCCATGGATTTCTGTGGATTTCCATGGAATCCCGTGGATTCCCATTAATTTCCCATGGATTCCCACGAATTTACCATGGATTCCCATGGATTTCCACAAATTTCCCATGTATTTCTGTGGGTTTCCATGGAATTTCATGGATTCCCATTAATTTCCTACGGATTTCCATGGATTTACCATAGATTCCCATGGATTTCCACAAATTTCCCATGGATTTCTGTGGATTTCCAAGGATTCCTGTGGATTCCCATTAATTTCCTACGGATTTCCACGAATTTACCCTGTATTCCCATGGATTTGCACAGATTTCCCATGGATTTCTGTGGATTTCCATGGAATCCCGTGGATTTTCATTAATTTCCCATGGATTCCCATGGATTTTCCAAGGATTCCCACGGATTTCCAAGGATTCCCATTAATTTCCCATGGATCCCCATGGATTTCTGTGGATTTCCATGGAATGCCGTGGAATCCCATTAATTTCCCATGGATCCCCATGGATTTCCCATGGATTTCCATGGACTTCTGTGCATTTTATGGAATCCCACGGATTTCCAAGGATTCCCACGGATTTCCAAGGATTCCCATTAATTTCCCATGGATCCCCATGGATTTCCCATGGAATCCCACGGGTTTCCAAGGATTCCCACGGATTTCCAAGGATTCCCATGGATTTCCCATGGATCCCCATGGATTTCTCTCGGAATCCTGTGGATTTCCCACTGACTTCTGCGGATTTTTATGGAATCCCGTGGATTTCCAAGGATTCCCATGGCTCCCCGTGGACTTCCCATGTGTTTCACGTGGATTTCCCATTAATTCCCCAGGGATTCCCCCCAAACTCGGGATTCCCAGGCGGATTTAACCCCTCATGAGCCAGCTGGGGGCGGTCCCGGAGCCCCCCCACCCCGAGCGACAGCGGCCGTGGCTGGAAGAGAAGCGAGCGTGAGAGCGGAGAGAGAATTCCAGAGGGGAGGATCCAGGGGGGGAAAATTCCAGAAGGGCGGATCCGGGAGGGAAGATTCCGGAAGGACGGATCCGGGAGGAAGCTCCCGGTACCTTCTGGGCCCCGGAGAAGGCGTGGTAGAAGCAGGACACGTAGGTCATGATGGCCTTCTCGTCGGGCCGCGCTGTGTTGACGATGTCTGCGAGGAACCGCAGGGGTTAAACCGGGAAGGGGCTGGGAGCAAACTGGGAAGGGGCTGGGAGCAAACTGGGAACGGGGCCGGCGCCTCTCCCGGCTGGAATTCCGCTCCCAGGGCCCCTGGGGATCCACCTGGAGGGGCACGGGGTGGGGCGGGACGGGGAAAATCGGGGTTGGGGCAGGCGGCTCCAGGGGGGATCTGGAACTGAGGGGTCCTGGAATTGAGGGGTCCTGGAACTGAGGGGTCCTGGAGTTGTGGGGTCCTGGAATCAAGGGGTCCTGGAATTGAGGGGTCCTGGAATCGAGGGGAATTGAGGGGTCCTGGAACTGAGGGGTCCTGGAGTTGTGGGGTCCTGGAATCGAGGGGTCCTGGAGTTGTGGGGTCCTGGAATCAAGGGGTCAAAGAGTTGTGGGGTCCTGGAGTTGTGGAGTCCTGGAATTGAGGGATGCTGGAATCGAGGGGTCCTGGAATGGAGGGATGCTGGAATCGAGGGGTCCTGGAGTTGTGGGGTCCTGGAATTGAGGGGTCGAAGAGTTGTGGGGTCCTGGAATTTTGGGATCCTGGAATTGAGGGGTCAAAGAGTTTTGGGATCCTAGAATTGAGGGGTCGAAGAGCTGTGGGGTCCTGGAATCGAGGGGTCAAGGAGTTTTGAGGTCCTGGAATTGAGGGATGCTGGAATTGTGGGATCCTGGAATTGTGGGGTCCTGGAATTTTGGGATCCTGGAATTGAGGGGTCAAAGAGTTTTGGGATCCTGGAATTGAGGGGTCGGAGAGCTGTGGGGTCCTGGAATCGAGGGGTCAAGGAGTTTTGAGGTCCTGGAATTGAGGGATGCTGGAATTGTGGGATCCTGGAATTGTGGGGTCCTGGAATTTTGGGATCCTGGAATTAAGGGGTTAAAGAGTTATGGGGTCCTGGGATTGAGGGATGCTGGAATTGTGGGATCCTGGAATTGTGGGATTCTGAAAAAGAGTTTTGGGGTCCTGGAGTTGTGGGGTCCTGGAATTGAGGGGTTGAAGAGTTGTGGGGTCCTGGAATTTTGGGATCCTGGAATTGAGGGGTCAAAGAGTTTTGGGATCCTGGAATTGAGGAATCCTGGAATTGTGGGATCCTGGAATCAAGGGGTCAAAGAGTTTTGGGGTCCTGGAATAATAAATCTGAGAATTATGGGATCCTAGAAAAAGGGAATGCCAGATTTATGGAATGCTGGAATTCCGGAGTCCTGGAATAATGAAACCCGAGGATTATGGGATCCTAGAAAAAGGGAATGACAGATTTTTGGGATGCTGGAATTGTGGAGTCCTGGAATAACAAAATCTGAGAATTATGGGATCCTAGAAGAAGGGAACGCCAGAATTTTGGGATGCTGGAATTGTGGAGTCCTGGAATAACAAAATCTGAGAATTATGGGATCCTAGAAGAAGGGAATGCCAGAATTTTGGGATGCTGGAACTGTGGGATTGTACAGCTGCGGAGTCCTGAGAGTTCTGCACCCCTGGAATTCCAGGATCGTGGAATCAAAGAATTACAGAGCCCTGAGCATCCCAAATCCTGGATAAATCCACCTGGACAGGTGGGAACTGGTGCAAGGAAATCCCCCTGCAGGGCCCGGAAGAGATCCCGGGATCCCCCGGATCCGGAATTCCGCGCTTACCCTCGGCGTCCAGCATCTTGGGAATGTCCAGGTACTTCTCGGCCACCTCGAAGGCGTTGTTGAGGTTGGTGACGGGGTCGTCCTGCGGGGAGGGAGAGGCTCCGTGGGCGGGAATTCCCGAATTCCAGGATTTTCCCAGGGCGACGGTGGGGGTTTACCTTCCGCAGCTTGTCGTACTCGATCAGCTCCGGGCGGTGCCGGTGGATGAGGGCGTTGAAGGCCAGCCCGTCCTTCCAGCTGGGGGGAAAAAAATTTCCTATCCGCAGGGAAAACAGGAGTGAGATCCCAGGAATCCGTGGGGAAAATGGGAGTGAGAGCCCAGGAATTCGCCGGGAAAACGGGAGTGAGATCCCGGGAATCTGCTGGGAAAACTGGGATTGGATCCCGGGAATCCGCGGGGAAAAACGGGAGTGAGAGCCCGGGAATCCGTGGGGAAATTGGGAGTGAGAGCCTGGGAATCCGTGGGGAAAATGGGAATGAGAGCCCGGGAATCCGCCAGGAAAACCGGGATTGGATCCCGGGAATTCGTGGGGAAAACCAGGATTAGATCCCAGGAATCCGCGGGGAAAATGGGAGTGAGATCCCGGGAATCCGCAGGGAAAACCGGGATTGGACCCCGGGAATCCGCGGGGAAAACAGGAGTGAGATCCCAGGAATCCGCGGGGAAAATGGGAGTGAGATCCCGGGAATCCGCAGGGAAAACCGGGATTGGACCCGGGATCGGAGCCCGGGAATCCACGGGGAAAACGGGAGTGAGATCCCGGGAATCCATGGGGAAATTGGGAGTGAGATCCCGGGAATCCGTGGGGAAAACGGGAGTGAGAGCCCGGGAATCCGCGGGGAAAACCGGGATCGGAGCCTGGGAATCTGTGGGAAAAACCGGGATCAGATCCTGGGAATCTGTGGGAAAAACCGGGATCAGATCCCGGGAATCCGCAGGGAAAACAGGAGTGAGATCCCAGGAATCCATGGGGAAAATGGGAGTGAGATCCCGGGAATCCACTGGGAAAACCGGGATTGGATCCCAGGAATCCGCCAGGAAAACGGGAGTGAGAGCCCGGGAATCCATGGGGAAAATGAGATTGGATCTCGGGAATCCACGGGGGAAATGAGGATCGGATCACGGGAATCCGCGGGGAGAACAGGAATCAGATCCTGGGAATCCGCAGGGAAAATGGGGACTAGATCCCGGGAATCCACAGAGAATATGGGAGTGAGATCCCAGGAATCTGCAGGGAAAACCAGGATCGGATCCCAGGAATCCACAGAGAATATGGGAGCGAGATCCCAGGAATCTGCAGGGAAAACCAGGATCGGATCCCAGGAATCCACAGAGAATATGGGAGCGAGATCCCAGGAATCTGCAGGGAAAACCAGGATCGGATCCTGGGAATCCTCAGGGAAAATGGGGATCAGATCCCAGAAATATGGAGGGAAAACCAGGATCAGATTCCAGGAATTCACAGGGAAAATGGGGAATCCATGGGGAAAAGCGGGATCAGATCCCAGGAATCTGTGGGGAAAATGGGGATCAGATCCCAGAAATATGGAGGGAAAACCAGGATCAGATTCCAGGAATTCACAGGGAAAGTGGGGAATCCATGGGGAAACCCGGGATCAGATCCCGGGAATCTGTGGGGAAAATGGGGATCAGATCCCGGGAATCTGTGGGGAAAATGGGGATCAAATCCCGGGAATCCACACGGAATTTGGGAATTCTGACCCTGCCTGAGCCCAGCCTGCCCTGGGGAATGGTTAGAGGAAGAGGAAGAGGAAGGACAAGGACCTGATGTGGAAGTTCTGGACGTTGACGTTCTTGTACGGAGCCGTTTTCCGCTGGCACCAGAGCAGGAGCCCCTCCTTGGCCGAGGTCTCTGCGGGAGAGGATCAGAGACTGGGGGGATCCCGGGGGCAGATCCCGGGGTGGATCCCACAGTCCCAGGGGCAGATCCCAGGGGCAGATCCCGGGGTGGGTCCCACAGTCCCAGGGGCAGATCCCAGGGGCAGATCCCACAGTCCCAGGAACAGATCCCACAGTCTCAGGGATGGATCCTAGGGTGGATCCCATAGTCCCAGGAGCAGATCCCAGGGGTGGATCCCACAATCCCAGGGGCAGATTCTGGGGGCTGATCCCACAGTCCCAGAAGCAGATCCCCCAATCCCAGGGGTGGATCCTAGGGTGGATCCCACCACCCCGGGAGCAGATCCTGTGTGGATCCCACCACCCCAGGAGCAGATCCCGTGTGGATCCCACCATCCCAGGAGCAGATCCCACAATCCCAGGAGCAGATCCCAGCAGCAGATCCCACAATCCCAGCAGCAGATCCCACCGTCCCAGGAGCAGATCCCACAGTCCCAGGAGCAGCTCCCAGGAGTAAGCCCGGGAATCCATGGGGAAAATGAGATTGGATCTCGGGAATCCACGGGGGAAATGAGGATCAGATCACGGGAATCCGTGGGGAGAACAGGGATCAGATCCTGGGAATCCGCAGGGAAAATGGGGACTAGATCCCGGGAATCCACAGAGAATATGGGAGTGAGATCCCAGGAATCTGCAGGGAAAACCAGGATCAGATCCTGGGAATCCTCAGGGAAAATGGGGATCAGATCCCAGAAATACAGAGGGAAAACCAGGATCAGATTCCAGGAATTCACAGGGAAAGTGGGGAATCCATGGGGAAACCCGGGATCAGATCCCGGGAATCTGTGGGGAAAATGGGGATCAGATCCCGGGAATCCACACGGAATTTGGGAATTCTGACCCTGCCTGAGCCCAGCCTGCCCTGGGGAATGGGAAGAGGAAGAGGAAGAGGAAGGACAAGGACCTGATGTGGAAGTTCTGGACGTTGACGTTCTTGTACGGAGCCGTTTTCCGCTGGCACCAGAGCAGGAGCCCCTCCTTGGCCGAGGTCTCTGCGGGAGAGGATCAGAGACTGGGGGGATCCCGGGGGCAGATCCCGGGGTGGATCCCACAGTCCCAGGGGCAGATCCCAGAGTCCCAGGGGCCGATCCCAGGGGCAGATCCCACAGTCCCAGGAACAGATCCCACAGTCTCAGGGATGGATCCTAGGGTGGATCCCATAGTCCCAGGAGCAGATCCCAGGGGTGGATCCCACAATCCCAGGGGCAGATTCTGGGGGCTGATCCCACAGTCCCAGAAGCAGATCCCCCAATCCCAGGGGTGGATCCTAGGGTGGATCCCACCACCCCGGGAGCAGATCCTGTGTGGATCCCACCACCCCAGGAGCAGATCCCGTGTGGATCCCACCATCCCAGGAGCAGATCCCACAATCCCAGGAGCAGATCCCAGCAGCAGATCCCACAATCCCAGCAGCAGATCCCACCGTCCCAGGAGCAGATCCCACAGTCCCAGGAGCAGCTCCCAGGAGCAGATCCCACAATCCCAGGAGCAGATCCCAGGAGCAGATCCCAGCATCCCAGAGCAGATCCCAGCATCCCAGAGCAGATCCCACAGTCCCCGCCAGATCCCGCACAATCCCAGGAGCAGATCCCAGGAGCAGATCCCACCATCCCAGAGCAGATCCCCCCCGTCCCGGCAGCAGATCCCACAATCCCAGGAGCAGATCCCAGGAGCAGATCCCAGAATCCCAGAGCAGATTCCCCCGTCCCAGCAGCAGATCCCACAATCCCAGCAGCAGATCCCAGCAGCAGATCCCACAATCCCAGGAGCAGATCCCACAATCCCAAAGCAGATCCCAGGAGTAGATCCCACAATCCCAGGAGCAGATCCCACCATCCCAGGAGCAGATCCCCCCGTCCCAGCAGCAGATCCCGTCCCGTTACCCTCCACGGAGATGTCCTGGATGGCGAAGCGCAGGATGATCGTCCAGATCATGCCCAGCGTCATCTTGGCGTTCCCGTCCACGATCTCTGCGGGGAAAGCCCCAGGGAATGGATTCCAGGTGGGAATTCCCAGCGGGAATTATGGGGTTTTGGGACCCTGGAACTGGGGGGGCTCCACACCAGCAGAGTCAAAAAATTGTGGAGTCCCAAAATGAATGGATCCCATATTCGGGAATCCTGCAGTAACGGGATCACGGGATCTGGGAATGGTGGGATCCTGCATTTATGGAGTCTTGGGACACAAAGTTCTGGAATTACGGGACCCAAAAATGATAGGAGGCCAGGATTAGGGGATGCAGGATTTGTGGGATTGCAGAACTGGAAGCACAGATCCCATTCCTTGCAGAACCACGGAATCCTGGGATTCTGGAATTGTTTGGGTTGGAAAAGACCTCGGAAACCACGGAGGGAGGAATCCCAGAGGGGAGGGAAGTGGGGAGGAATTCCGGGCTCCCCATCCCGATCCCGCATTCCCAGCACTGCCTCCAGCAGCCCCAGCCCTTGTTTTTTGGGAATTCCTGGGCCGGGGGCGGGTGCCGGGCGTCTCCCGGCTCGGGGCCGGTCGGGACTCGCTCGGCTCCGGGCACGCGGAGCTTTCCCGATCTGGGATCCCAACAAACCGGCCCGGCCGGAGCCGCTGCCAGCCCGGCCCGCCCGGCCCCGGGGGATCCTGTGGGAACGGTCCTGGATCCCGCAGGGAATGGTCCTGATCCCACAGGGAATGACCCAGGATCCCACAGGGAATGTTCCTGGTGATCCCGCAGGGAATGACCCTGGATCCCGCAGGGAATGACCCTGGATCCCACAGGGAATGACCCTGATCCGACAGGGAATGATCCTAGATCCCACAGGGAATGTTCCCGGTGATCCCGCAGGGAATGATCCTGGATCACGCAGGGAATAACCCTGGATCCCACAGGGAATGTTCCTGGTGATCCCGCAGGGAATGACCCAGGATCCCACAGGGAATGACCCAGGATCCCACAGGGAATGACCCAGGATCCCACAGGGAATGTTCCTGGTGATCCCGCAGGGAATGAGCCTGATCCCGCAGGGAATGGTCACGGATCCCGCAGGGAATGGTCACGGATCCTGCAGGGAATGACCCAGGATCCCAAAGGGAATGATCCTGGATCACGCAGGGAATAACCCTGGATCCCACAGGGAATGAACAGGGAATGTTCCCAGTAATCCCGCAGGGAATGATCCTGATCCCACAGGGAATGACCCAGGATCCCACAGGGAATGACCCTGGATCCTGCAGGGAGTGATTCCAATCCCACAGGGAATGGTCCCAGAGATCCCGCAGGCAATGGTCCCGATCTCACAGGGAATGATCCTGGATCCCACAGGGAATGACCCTGGATCCCACAGGGAATGGTCCTGATCCTGCAGGGAGTGATTCCAATCCCACAGGGAATGTTCCTGGATCCCACAGGGAATGATCCCAATCCCACAGGAACAATTCCATCAAAAGCTACAGAACAGCCCTGACCTCCATGAGCAGCACCCGCTGCCTTTGAGTTTGGAATTCTCAGAATTCCTGGAATTCTCATGACTCAGTGGAGGGGCGGTGGCACCACGTGGGTTTGGGTGAAGGTTAAAGCGTTTTGGGTCAAGTTTAAAGGGTTTGGGTCAAGACTAAAAGGTTTGGGCCGAGGTTAAAGGGTTTTGGGTCAGGGTTAAAGATTTTAGCTCAGGGTTCAAGGGTTTGGGTAAAGGTTAAAACCCCTCAAAATCCCAATTTTGGCCTAAAAGGAGTGAACTCCAGGCAGGGCCTCACCCTCGGCGCCGATGGAGACGAGCTTGACGCCCTTGCTGGCGATGAAGTCCAGGGCCTTGTTGACGTTGTTGATCTTGTGCACCCTCATCTTGCCCCGCTCGGGCTTCGGGAGCCGCTCCCCTGCAACGGGACCGGGGTCAGTACTAAAGGGTTTGGGTCAGGACTAAAGGGTTTGGGTCAGGACTGCAGGGTTTGGGGCAGGTTTAAAGGGTTTGGGGCTGGGTTAAAGGGTTTGGGTCAGGGTTAAAGGGTTTGGGTCAGGACTGCAGGGTTTGCGTCAGGACTGAAGGGTTTGGGTCAGGGTTAAAGGGTTTGGGTCAGGGTTAAAGGGTTTGGGGCAGGACTGCAGGGTTTGGGTCAGGGTTAAAGTGTTTGGGTCAGGACTGCAGGGTTTGGGGCAGGACTGCAGGGTTTGGGGCAGGACTGCAGGGTTTGGGGCAGGACTGAAGGGTTTGGGTCAGGCCTAAAGGATTTTGGGTCAGAGTTAAAGTGTTTGGAAAGTTTCAGCACTTTGGGCCCAGCGGGGGGGTTTCTGGGCTGAGTTTGAGGGTTTTTGGGCCCAGGTTAAGGATTTGGGCTCAGTTTAAGGATTCTGTGCTCAGGCCTGACCTGAGATGACCTCGAGCAGCAGCATCAGCTTGAGCCCGTCCCGGAAATCCTCGTCGATGTTCTCGATCTGCGTGCCGGCCTTGCGCAGGTGGGAGTTGCACCAGGCCGTGAACGTCTGCGGGGCCAGGCCGGGGTCAGCGGGACCCCCGGGGTTTGGGGGGACCCCCGGGGTTTGGGGAGACCCCCGGAGTCAGCAGCAGACCCCTGGGGTGTGCAGGGACCCCCGGGGTTTGGGGGGACCCCCGGGGTTTGGGGAGACCCCCGGAGTCAGCAGCAGACCCCTGGGGTGTGCAGGGACCCCCGGGGTTTGGGGAGACCCCTGGGGTGTGCAGGGACCCCCGGGGTTTGGGGAGACCCCCGGGGTTTAGGGAGACCCCCGGGGTTTGGGGAGACCCCCGGAGTCAGCAGCAGACCCCTGGGGTGTGCAGGGACCCCCGGGGTTTGGGGGGACCCCCGGGGTTTGGGGGGAAAATGGGGAACTGGGGGTCTGCTGGGAATGATCCCACTGGGAATGACCCCATTGATCCCAGCAGGAATGACCCCGGGTTATTGATCCCATTGGGAATGATCCCACTGATCCCAGTGGGAATGACCCCATTGATCCCAGAAGGAATGACCCCGAGTTATTGATCCCAGTAGGAATGACCCCACTGATCCCAGCAGGAATGACCCTGGGTTATTGATCCCAGCAGGTATGATCCCACTGGGAATGACCCCGGGTTACTGACCCCACTGGGAATGACCCCAAGCCTTCCATCCCCCAGCAACGCCCGATCCCACAACCCCCAGCTCCAGTTATTTGTGGAGCTGGGACATCTCCACCCCAAAATCTGCTTAGAGGGCCACACTTTGGGATCAGGAACCTGCTCAGGACAGATCCCTGCCGGCTCCAAGCCCGGGACCCAGCCCCAAATCCAGCAGGAAACCAGGACTGACCCTCCCAGATCTGGGAACGCCCCAGGATTCCCAGGAAGATCCCAGTTTTGGGGTCACTGTGGGATTGCCGTGGGCTCCCGGGCGGCTCCGGGGCGGTGCCGGGACTTTGGCCGGTGCCAGGCTTGCACATGCCTGTGCCAGGCGCGGCCGGGCGCGGCCCCGCGGGCACCGACACGCACCGAAAAGCCAAAAATCCCTTCCAAAACCCGGGAAAACTCTTCCAAATCCCAGGAATTTCTGTGCTGAGGGAACCCTCGCTGCTCCCCCCAGACCCGGGACATTCCCACAGCCCCAAAGCTGAAGGTTTTCCCCCAAAATTTGGGAATTTGGGAGGTTTAAAGGGCGGGATGGATGGGAAGCAGGGGGGGGCTGGTGGAATCCGGGATAAAATCCGGGATAAAATCCGGGATAAATCAAGCCTGGAGCGACCCCCCCACCGCCACCCCGCGTTCCGGACAGAAATAACCATCCCAAAAATGCCTAAAAAAGGAGATTCCGCACGGGCCTCTGGAATTTCCTTCCCACGGAACCGCTGGAAAAGCGTTTTCCAGGCATTGTGTCAGGGCCGGCCGCAGGCGGGACCCCTCCCCTGCCCTCCCCCACCCCAAATCCCGGCATTTTGGGGCTGGGAAAGGAGCTCCAGCCCTACTTTCATCTCTATTCTCCTCGATTTTTCCATCAAAAGTTTTGGAAAGTGGCGGCGGGGAGGAAAATCCACCTCGTTCCTGCCCAGAATTTGGGATTCCAGAGCTGGAGGATGCGTTTACCCCAAAGATTTTGGGATTGGGGAAGGGGTTTATCCCACTTTTCATCCCTCTTTTCCTCTCTTTGTCCATGAAAACCACTGGGAAGCAGCAGCAGGGAGGAAAACCTGCCTCCTCTTCCTCCTTTCCATGGAAAAATTGGGGAATTTCAGGAGGAAAACACATTTTCCTCCCTATTTTCTTCCGGTTTTCCCCTAAAAATTGGGAATTTCAGGAGAAAAAATGTGTTTTCCTCCCTATTTTCCTGCATTTTTTCCCCTAAAACCCCAACTTTGGGATGGAAAATCCCTTGGGAAGAAGGTGGGATGTGTTTGTGACCGATCCCGAGGGATATTCCAAATTTTTTAAGGGAAAATTCCTAATTTTGGGCACTGGGCACACTGCCTGGGGGAATTTTTTTTTCCAGGAGCTCCTCAGGGACAGCGATTTATCCCCAAAAAAACCCCAAATTGGGATTTTCCTTTGGGAGCCTCCCAGAATTCCTCATTTTTGGGTCTTTTTTGGGGAGCCCCGGGAATGCCAACCCTGAGAATTCCTGGTGGGAATAAGCCCCCCCACCCCGGGCGGGTTTTGGGGTTTTTCCCGTGGTTGGAGCCCCCAAAATCCCCAAAAATGCCCAAAATTGAGGTCGTTAACGAGGCTTCGTTAGGGCAGGAAGGAATTCGCTCCCACATCCCCAAATTCCCGTTAAAACGGAGCTGAAAGAAAATTCCAGAGGGAATAAAAAACTCATCCAGGCGTTCCCCTGGGCTCGTTAGCGGGGGTTAATTAACGTCATTTGCATAATTAACATAATTAACGAGGCGCCGCTTGTCCGAGGAGAGGGAAAAAGGAGGAAAAATCGGAGGAAATGACCCGAAATCCACGACGAGGGGACAGAAATCTGGGGAAAAAACAGGGGAAGTGATGAAAAAATGAGGAAAAGTCACCCAGAAATCAGGGAAAAAAGTGGGGAAAACTGCCAAAAATTCAGGGAAACGGAGGGAAAACTGGGAAAACGAGCAGAAAACTGGGAATGTGATGATAACACCAGGAAAAGTGGCTCAAAACCAAGGAAAATGACCAGAAACCAGGAAAAATTCCACCAAAAAATTGGGAAAACGACCAGAAAATTTGGGAAAAAGGCAAAAAATCTGGAGCAAAGTCAAAAAAAGTCAGGAGGTTACCCAAAAAAAATCAGGAAATGGGACCAAAAAAATGGGGAAAAACAATTAGAAAGGGCAGGAATTAACAAAATCATGATGGGAAATGACTGAAAATCGGGAAAAACGAGCAAAATTTGAGGGAAAATGTTATTAAAAATTAGGAGAAATGGTACAAATTTGGGGAAGAGGAGCAGAAAAAAGGGAATGTGAGGATTTGGGGTGGTGCTGTGTCCAGTCCCTGTCACCCCCCGGCTCTTCCCCTCCCCCTGGAATGTTTTTGCTGTTGTTTTTTTGGATGTTTTTTGTTGCTCCCGGGGGAGGCTGGAGCGTGGAATTCTCCTCATTCCTTGCCCTTATTCGGCTCCGGGCCGGGATTTTTGGGAATAACGCCGGGCAGGATGCTCAGCTCCCCCCACTCCGTAGCGCAGGTTTTTTGGGGTTTTTTTTGGGGTTTTTTTTTGGGTTTTTTTTCGGGCCGCAGGTGGGTCAGGGCGTGCCCGCATTCCACGCGGGATGAGCGGCTCCGACGCCCGGCCACGCCTCGCACCTCGGGGTGCGGCGAAATCCCAAAAAAAAAAGCAATTTTGGGGAGGTTTTCCAGGTCGGAACAACGCGCACGTGCGTTATTCCGTGATTTCTTCACCCAAAAATCGCTCCTGTAGCCGAGGATGGGATGAGATTCCCGCGATGGGGGGGTGGGAAGGAGATGGAAATGGTCCAAAAATGGGGAAAATAGAGAAATGTCCCTGAAATGAGGAGCAGAGGGAGGAAAGAGCACGCTGAGGGGGGGGATGCTCCTGGACCCCCACGCTGCACCTGGGAGGGAGCCCCAGGAATTTCGGGAGTTCTCTTCCCAGGGCATCCCGGCTGGGAGGAAAAAACACCTGGATGGGGCAAAAAAATCTGTATTTTATGGAAATAAAAGCACCTGGTTGGGGCAAAAATCCGGCATTTTATGGAAATAAAAGCATCTGGTAGGGGTGAAAAATTCTGCATTTTGTGGAAATAAAAGCACCTGGTTGGGGCAAAAAATCATGTATTTTGTGGAAATAAAAGCACCTGGTAGGGGTGAAAAATTCTGCATTTTATGGAAATAAAAGCACCTGGTTGGGGCAAAAATCCTGTATTTTATGGAAATAAAAGCACCTGGTTGGGGCAAAAAAATCTGCATTTTATGGAAATAAAAGCATCTGGTAGGGGTGAAAAATTCTGGGGTTTATGGAAATAAAAGCACCTGGTTGGGGCAAAAATCCTGTATTTTATGGAAATAAAAGCACCTGGTTGGGGCAAAAAATTCTGCATTTTATGGAAATAAAAGCACCTGGTTGGGGTGAAAAATCCTGGGTTTTATGGGAGGAAAAACACTTGTTCAAGGCAAAAACTGGGAGGAAAAACACCTGTTTGGGGTAAAAATTCCTGGGAGAAAGAACACCTGTTAGGGGCAAAAATTCCTGGTGTTTTATGGGAGGAAAAACACGTGTTTGGGGCAAAAATTCCTGGGTTTTATGGGAGGAAAAACACTTGTTCAAGGCAAAAAATCCTGGTGTTTTATGGGAGGAAAAACACGTGTTAGGGGCAAAAATTCCTCTGTTTTGTCTGGGGCATAAAATCCTGGAACAAAGAACACGTGTTAAGGGCAAAAATTCCTGGGTTTTGTTGGAGGAAAAACACTTGTTCAAGGCAAAAACTGGGAGAAAAAAACCACCTGTTTGGGGCAAAAAATCCTGGGAGAAAGAACACCCGGTTAGGGCAAAAATTCCTGGTGTTTTATGGGAGGAAAAACACGTGTTTGGGGTAAAAATTCCTGGGGTTTTATGGAAGGAAAGTCACCTGTCTGGGGAAAAAATTCCTGTGTTTTATGGCAGGAAAACCACGTGGTTAGGGAAAAATTCCTGCGAGGAAAAACACCTGTCTGGGGCAAAAAATCCTGGGAGAAAGAACACCTGTTAGGGGCAAAAATTCCTGGGTTTTATGGGAGGAAAAACACTTGTTCAAGGCAAAAACTGGGAGAAAAAAACCACCTGTTTGGGGCAAAAAATCCTGGGAGAAAGAACACCCGGTTAGGGCAAAAATTCCTGGGTTTTATGGGAGGAAAAACACTTGTTCAAGGCAAAAACTGGGAGGAAAAACACCTGTTTGGGGCAAAAAAAAATCTGGGTTTTTAGTTTTTGTGGTGGGTTTAGGAAGGGAGGGAGGGAGGGAGGAAGGAAGGAAGGAAGGAAGGAAGGAAGGAAGGACAGACGGACTCGGCGAGGGGCCGGGTTCCGTTCCCGCTGCTCTCCCGCTGCTCCGGCCGCATTGTTGGAATTCCAGAGAATTCCAGAGGCGAATCCCCGGGGCCCGTCCCGCACCCAAATGCGGGAATTCGGTGGAGAAACCGGAGCTGCCCCGGGAGCCGGAGCGACCCCAGCCTCATGGCTGGGGGGGAAAAGCAGATTCCCAAATTCCCCAAAAACGGGAGGAAGCAATCCCTGCACCCCGCTCATTAACAGCTAATTAACCCCTGGCGCAGAGCTCGTCCATCAATCCAGCCGCGGGAAATCCGCCCCAAATCCTGAAAAAACCCACGGGGAAAATTCCCATTCCGGGCAGAGGGGAAGCAACAGGAACCGGGTGGGAAACGTGGGAGAGGAGTGGGAAGCGCCGGGAATGGCAGGAAGCGCAGGAGGAAGAGGAGGAGGAAGAGGAGGAGGAAGCTCATCCGGCGCTTCCTGTGCCAAAAATAATCCAACTTCGCCCGGTTTTTTCTTAGAAAAACCTGGAAATCGCAGGTAACCACGGCAACGGAGCGCAGCAGTGCCGGCCCCGAGTGTCCCCAGGACGGGGGTTCCCCCGAAATGTCCCAAAACTGAGGGGATTCACCCCAAATTCAGGGAGCTCAGCCCAAAACGGAGGGAACTCGCCTTCAGTTTCGGGGAATTAAACACAAAACACGCGGAACTCAACCCAAAATTAGTGAACTGGAACGGGAGGGAATGCAAGCAAGGCACAGGAACTGAACACAAAACTCACGGAGCTCGCGGCAGAACTCAGGGAAGGGAACCCCAAAGGGCGGGGGTTCACCCCAAACTGGGAATGGAACCCCAAACTGGGAATGGAACCCCAAACTGGGAATGGAACCCCAAACTGGGAATGGAACCCCAAACTGGGAATGGAACCCCAAACTGGGAATGGAACCCCAAACTGGGAATGGAACCCCAAACTGGGAATGGAACCCCAAACTGGGAATGGAACCCCAAACTGGGAATGGAACCCCAAACTGGGAATGGAACCCCAAACTGGGAATGGAACCCCAAACTGGGAATGGAACCCCAAACTGGGAATGGAACCCCAAACTGGGAATGGAACCCCAAACTGGGAATGGAACCCCAAACTGGGAATGGAACCCCAAACTGGGAATGGAACCCCAAACTGGGAATGGAACCCCAGGAATTCACCCCGAAGTGCAGGAATTCGCCCCAAACACAGGGACCGTCCCCGGAGCCGGGAGTGCCCCGTCTCCAATGATTAACCCGGAACACTCCGGCGCCCGCTCGGAATTCCGGGCCAGCCCCTCCCAGCTCCCGGCGGTTCCCACGCCCGAGGGTCCCGGTTTTTTTTGGGGTGGGGGCGATGGAGGGGACCCCCCGCAGCTCCCGATGCCCCGGGAAGGCGGCGGATCCCGGCTGATCCCAGCGGATCCCCCCTTTCCCCAGTGCCCTTTATCCCATCCCGCAGCTCTGCGGAAGCTTCTCCGCCCGGAATTGGGGGGGGACCCTCCGGACCCCCCCCCCCGGAACCAGAGAAAATCCCTCGGCTTGGCTCCAGCCGGGCTGTCTGCTCCTCACAGCCCCCTCCCCAGCATGGGAGACCCCCGAACTCAGCCCTGGGGCACCCCAAAGTTCAGCCCTCAGGTGTGGTACCCCCCCCCAAACACAGCTCTGGGGGTCCACAAAGTTCAGCCCTCACCACTCAGGTGTGGTACCCCCCCCAAACACAGCTCTGGGGGTCCCCAGAGTGTCCCCCCTCACCCCTCAGGTGTGGTACCCCCCCAAACACAGCTCTGGGGGTCCCCAGAGTGTACCCCCTCACCCCGCAGGTGTGGTACCCCCCCCCAAACACAGCTCTGGGGGTCCCCAGAGTGTCCCCCCTCCCCCCTCAGGTGTGGTCCCCCCCCAAACACAGCTCTGGGGGTCCACAAAGTGTTCCCCCCTCACCCCTCAGGTGTGGTACCCCCCCAAACACAGTCCCGGGGGTCCCCAAAGTTCAGCCCTCACTACTCAGGTGTGGTACGCCCCCCCCAAACACAGTCCTGGGGGTCCCCAAAGTTCAGCCCTCACCACTCAGGTGTGGTACCCCCCCCAAACACAGCTCTGGGGGTCCCCAAAGTTCAGCCCTCACTACTCAGGTGTGGTACCCCCCCCAGACACAGCCCTGGGGGTCCCCAAAGTGTCCTCCCCACCCAGTTACGGGGGTCCCTCCCCCTCTGACCCTGCTCAGGGACTCCCCCAAAAGTCCCCCAGAGCCGGCTCGGGGACAGCGGGGACACCCTGAGCCCCCCCAGACTCCTCAGGGACCCCTCAGAGATGCCCCCCAAAGGCCCTGACACCCCTCAAATGTCCCTGCCCCGGGCTGGGACCGCTCAGAGAGGTCCCTGTGCCCCTTTAGATCCCCCAAACCTCCCTGTCCCGGGCTCTGACCCCCTCATGAACCCCTCAGGGACACCCCCAGCCCCCTCTGGGACCCCTCAAGGGAACCCCTCAGACGTGAATCCCCTCAGGGATCACTTCAGACACCGCAGGATCCCTCATGGATCCCCTCAGACACCCGAGGATCCCTCATGGATCCCCTCAGGGAACGCCCAGACACCCGAGGATCCCTCATGGATCCCCTCAGACACCCCAGGAATCCTCATGGATCCCCTCAGGGACCTCTCAGACACCCCAGGATCCCTCATGGATCCCCTCAGGGACCCCCCAGATCCCCCTGCACCGCGCTCCGACGCCTCCGAGACCCCTCAAACCCTCCAGACCCCTCAGGAAACGCCTCAGGCTCTGAAATCCCCTCAGGGACCCCTCAGCCCCTCACGATCGCCCCTCAGTGACCCCCCCCCAGCCCCCCCCACCTTGCGCTGCTGTTTCTCCCAGGCGGGGTCCAGGAGCAGATCCCGATCCCAATCGTCCTCCTGGGCCATGTAGTCGCCATTGGGGCCGGGCCCGTTCCCGCCGTACGGGTGGGGCTGCCCCGCGCTGTGGTAATCCACCATTATCGCCGCCCTGATGTCGCGACAGGCGGAGGACGCGCCAGCGACACGGACCCTATTCGGCCCCCCCCCGCGCCCCGACTGCGCACGCGCCGCCGCCCAGGCCGCGCCCACAGCGCCGCGCGCGCACGGGCAGGGCGGAGCCACGCCCTCAGGCGTCACGGGAGGCCACGCCCATCACCACACCCACAGCCCTCACGGAACCGAGGCCACACCCATAATGCGTTTAAACTCCGCCCACCGCTCCCCACCCTCAGGCGCGCCCCAAGCCACGCCCGCTCAAAGCCACGCCCGCTCAAGGTCACGCCCACCTCCCCTCAGACGCCCCCCTCCATTTTGACGCCCCCCCAAGAATGAGCCCAGTCCCACTTTGGAGCCTCTTTACTGGTTAAACTGGGCAGGGTCGGGGTTGGGGGGTTGGAATTGGGGGGTCCGTGTTGAGGGCTCGCTCCTGAGGGGCTCAGAGAGAGGATGCCATGATGCTGGACACACCTGGGAGAAAAAGAGGTGAGCTGGGGGGGGGCTCAGGACACCAATCTCCCTCAGAAACCTCTGGGCCTCTCCCCAGACCCCCTAAAGCCACCCAAAACTCCTCAGGACACCCCCAGGACCCGCCTGTATTGCCCCAACCCTGCCCCAAAACCTCCTCCAGATCCCCCAAACCTCCTCCAGGACCCCAAAATCTCCATGGGATCTCCCTGCATCCTCCCAACACCCCCCAAAACCCCCCGAGGACCCCCCCCAAAACTTCCCTAAACTCCCACCAGGATGCCCCAAACCCCCCCCTCAGGACCCCCAACCCACTGTCGAAGTCGATCTTCTCCACGATGTTCTTGGGTTTGATGTTCTCCTCCTGGTTGGAGATCAGGATCCGCCCCGGCTCTGGCTCCGTCCACCCGTATTTGCTCATCCACACCCTCAGCTGCGACTCTGGGGGGCACAGCGGGGTCTGGGGGGGGGCTCTGACACCCCCTAGAGACCCCTAAAACCCCCCCCATGGCCCCCCAAACCCTTCAGGACTCATTTGGGGTATCCCAGGATACGTGAGCCTGGTCGATCATGCACTTGCAGAGGGTGAAGTCCCCCTGGATTTGGGGGTTCCCTGGGGGGTTCCCTGTGTTTGGGGTGTCCCAGATTTGGGGTCCCCCCCAGATTTGGGGTATCCCAGGATACGTGAGCCTGGTCGATCATGCACTTGCAGAGGGTGAAGTCCCCCTGGATTTGGGGGTTCCCTGGGGGGTTCCCTGTGTTTGGGGTGTCCCGGATTTGGGGTCCCCCCAGATTTGGGGTGTCCCAGGATACGTGAGCCTGGTCGATCATGCACTTGCAGAGGGTGAAGTCCCCCTGGATTTGGGGGTTCCCTGGGGGGTTCCCTGTGTTTGGGGTGTCCCGGATTTGGGGTCCCCCCAGATTTGGGGTGTCCCAGGATACGTGAGCCTGGTCGATCATGCACTTGCAGAGGGTGAAGTCCCCCTGGATTTGGGGGTTCCCTGGGGGGTTCCCTGTGTTTGGGGTGTCCCGGATTTGGGGTCCCCCCAGATTTGGGGTGTCCCAGGATACGTGAGCCTGGTCGATCATGCACTTGCAGAGGGTGAAGTCCCCCTGGATTTGGGGGTTCCCTGGGGGGTTCCCTGTGTTTGGGGTGTCCCGGATTTGGGGTGCCCCCCCAGATTCGGGGTATCCCAGGATACGTGAGCCTGGTCGATCATGCACTTGCAGAGGGTGAAGTCCCCCTGGATTTGGGGGTTCCCTGGGGGGTTCCCTGTGTTTGGGGTGTCCCGGATTTGGGGTGCCCCCCCAGATTCGGGGTATCCCAGGATACGTGAGCCTGGTCGATCATGCACTTGCAGAGGGTGAAGTCCCCCTGGATTTGGGGGTTCCCTGGGGGGTTCCCTGTGTTTGGGGTGTCCCGGATTTGGGGTCCCCCCAGATTTGGGGTGTCCCAGGATACGTGAGCCTGGTCGATCATGCACTTGCAGAGGGTGAAGTCCCCCTGGATTTGGGGATTTCCCTGGGGATTTCGGGGCTCCCCCTGGTTTTGGGGGTTCCTTGGGGGGTTCCCCCTGGATTTGGAGGTTCCCTGGGGGGTTCCCTGTGTTTGGGGTGTCCCGGATTTGGGGTGCCCCCCCAGATTCGGGGTATCCCAGGATACGTGAGCCTGGTCGATCATGCACTTGCAGAGGGTGAAGTCCCCCTGGATTTGGGGATTTCCCTGGGGATTTCGGGGCTCCCCCTGGATTTGGGGGTTCCCTGGGGGGTTCCCTGTGTTTGGGGTGTCCCGGATTTGGGGTCCCCCCAGATTTGGGGTGTCCCAGGATACGTGAGCCTGGTCGATCATGCACTTGCAGAGGGTGAAGTCCCCCTGGATTTGGGGGTTCCCTGGGGGGTTCCCTGTGTTTGGGGTGTCCCGGATTTGGGGTCCCCCCAGATTTGGGGTGCCAGGATACGTGAGCCTGGTCGATCATGCACTTGCAGAGGGTGAAGTCCCCCTGGATTTGGGGGTGCCTTAGGGGGGTTTCCTCTGGATTTGGGGGTTCCTTGGGGGGTTTCCCCTGGATTTGGGGGTTCCCTGTGTTTGGGGTGTCCCGGATTTGGGGTGCCCCCCCAGATTTGGGGTGTCCCAGGATACGTGAGCCTGGTCGATCATGCACTTGCAGAGGGTGAAGTCGGTGTGGGGCAGGTTGGTGAGCGCCTTGAGCAGGATCTGCGCCGTCACCCCGGTCTGGAAGAAGGCGGGGTTGAACTGGTACCTGCACAGGTGAGCCCAGGTGAGCCTGGGGGAGCTCAGGGACCCCCAAACCCCAGCGTGAGCCCCCCCAAAATCCCCCTGGAGCCCTCACAGCTTCAGCACGGCCAGGTTGGCCTCCAGGTCGTAGGCGTTCTCCTTGGCCTGCGTCTCCACGTAGCGCTCCAGCGTGGCCAGGTTCTCGGGGT
>NW_024501726.1:0-746 GCF_017590055.1 Onychostruthus taczanowskii | reverse complement strand
CACCAAAATTAAAATTCTGGGACTGGCGCGTCCCCTGCGCGCTCGCCGTTGAGCACCACCCCGAAAAAAGGTGAATTCTGGCGATTTTGGGCAATTTGGGTTTGGGGTGAAATTTGGGATTTTTGGAGGGAATTGGGATTTGAGACAAGGACCCAAATTCACCGAAATTCACTAAAATTAAAATTCTGGGGCTCGTGGGATGCCATCCCTATCCCCTGCGCGCTCGCCGTGGAGCACGACCCCCGGAAAAAGGTGAATTCCGAGGATTTTGGGCAATTTGGGGAGTGGGCGACATTTGGGAGTTTTGGATGGAATTGGGATTTGAGACAAGGACCCAAATTCACCGAAATTCACCGAAATTAAAATTCTGGGGCTGGCGCGTCCCCTGCGCGCTCGTCATCGAGCACGACCCCAAAAAAAGGTGAAATCCGGCGATTTTGGGCAATTTGGGGTGTGGGCGAAATTTGGGATTTTTGGGAGAATTGATAATGGGATTAGTAGGAAATAATGTTAGTAAATGCAGATATATATGTACAATTACATATAAAGGTATAGAAATATATATATAAATTATAAATATAGTCATTATGTATAAATTTATAAATAGATGTGTAATATAATACATGTTCGATATGTTATAATGTCATGGTTGATAATGTAATTATAATGTAATTATATGGTTGTAGATATAAAAATTATTATACTATTATAGGTTATGGTAATATAGCATTAATATAATATAATAT
>NW_024501725.1:0-746 GCF_017590055.1 Onychostruthus taczanowskii | reverse complement strand
GGGACCCCAAAATGGGACCCCAAACCCCAAAATGGGACCCCAAATCCACCCTGACCCCAAATCTGGGACCCCAAACCCAAATTTGGGACCCCAGACCCAAAATTGGGATCCCAGACCCTAAAATGGGACCCCAAACCCCAAATCAGGGCCCCAAACCCTAAAAGGGGACCCCAAATCCACCCTGACCCCCAAACCCCAAATTGGGACCCCAAATCTTAAAATGGGACCCCAAAACCCCAAATTGGGACCCCAAACCCAAATTGGGACCCCAAAAATCCAAACCTGGGACCCCAAAACCCTAAAATGGGACCCCAAATCACCAAAACCCCAAATCTGGGACCCCAGGATCCCAAATTTGGGACCCCAAAACCCCCAAACCCCAAATTTGGGGGGCTCGGGACCCCCACCCCCATTTTTGGGGGATTTTGGGGGGATTTTGGGGGTCCCAAATTCCGGGGTTCCTGTTTTTGGGGTCCCCGTTGCCATTTTTGGGGGATTTTTGGGGATTTTTGGGGGGTCCCGAATTTCGGGGTCCCCCCTCTGACCCCGCCCCTCCCCCCCCAGATCAACGTGCTGTACAACCGCATCAGCCACGCCCAGAAATTGTAAATTTGGGGCATTTTGGGCATTTTTGGGGTTTTTTGTGGGATTTTGGGTTTTGGGGGGGGGATTTTGGGGCATTTTTGGGGAGAATTTTGGGTTTTTTGGGGAAATTTGGGGATTTTGAAATTTTGGGGGGGATTTTT
>NW_024501724.1:0-746 GCF_017590055.1 Onychostruthus taczanowskii | reverse complement strand
GGTCCTTGGGTGCTCTGGGTGCTTTGGGGAGGGGTCCCTCCGTTTTGGGGGGGATCCCTGGGTATTTTCGGGGTCTCTGGGTGTTTTGGGGATGTCTCCATTCCCGGGGCGGGGGGTCCCTGCCCCCTCTCTAATTCGGGGCCTCCTGGGTTTTTTGGGGAGGGGGTCCCTGGGTATTTTAGGGGGGGAGGGGTCTCTGGGTATTTTAGGGGGGGTCTCTGGGTATTTTGGAGAGGGGGTCCCTGTATTCTGGGGGTGTCTCGATTCCTGGGGGAAGGGTCCCTGTCCCCTCTCTGATTTGGGGAGGGGTCCCTGCCCCCCCCTCTAACTCGGGGTCCCCTGGGTTTTTTGGGGGGGGACCCCGTGTGTTTTGGGGGTGTCGATTCCCGGGGGGGTCCCTGCCCCCTCTCTGATTTGGGGGGTGTCCCTGCCCCCTCTCTGATTTGGGGAGGGGTCCCTGCCCCCTCTCTGATTTGGGGAGGGGTCCCTGCCCCCTCTCTAACTCGGGGTCCCCCCCCCCGCAGCCCCTCGGGGGAGGCGCTGGGGCTGCAGGTGGATTATTGGGGGGGGGTCGCCCCCCCCGAGCGGCGGCGGGGGGAGGGGGAGCGGCGCGAGGGGGGGGGTCCCAAGAGCAGCCTCAGGGGCACCTTCCGCTCGCTGCTGGTGACGCGGCTGCCGCCCCCCGGGGACCCCCCCGGGACCACCCTGGCCATGACCCTGGTCAGCCGCGAGAAGAACAAGAAGGG
>NW_024501723.1:0-746 GCF_017590055.1 Onychostruthus taczanowskii | reverse complement strand
GGGTTGGGCTTTGTTTTGATTGACCGTGGTTGGGTTTGGTTGAGGTTTGGTTGGGTTTGGAAGGGTCTCATTTGGTTTTCTTGATGGTAGTTGGGTTTGGTTGAGTTTAGTTGGGTTAAGGTTGAGTTTGGGTTGGGTTTAGGTGAGTTTGGTTGAGTTTGGGTTGGGTTTAGTTGGGATGGGTTGAGTTTAGTTGAGTTTGGTTGAGTTTGGGTTGGGCTTAGTTTGTTTTGGTTGACTGTAGTTGGGTTTGGGTTGGGCTTGGTTGGGTTTGGGTTGACTTTGGGTGGGTTTCATTTGGTTTGACAGAGTAGTTCAAAAATGGTGACTTTGAGTGGGTTTGGTTGACCATATCTGAGTTTAGTTGGGTTTGGGTTGAGTTCGGGTTGGGCTTGGTTGGGTTTGGGTTGACTTTGGGTGGGTTTCATTTGGTTTGACAGAGTAGTTCAAAAATGGTGACTTTGAGTGGGTTTGGTTGACCATATCTGAGTTTAGTTGGGTTTGAGTTGAGTTTGGGTTGGGCTTAGTTTGTTTTGGTTGACTGTAGTTGGGTTTCGTTGAGGTTTGGTTGGGTTTGGAAGGCTCTCATTTGGTTTTGTTGATAGTAGTTGGGTTTGGTTGGGTTTGGTTGAGTTTAGTTGGGTTTGAGTTGAGTTTGGGTTGGGTTTATTTGGGATGGGTTGAGTTTGGGTTAGGTTTAGTTGGGATGGGTTGAGTTAGGGTTGGGTTGGGTTGAGTTTGGGTTG
>NW_024501722.1:0-747 GCF_017590055.1 Onychostruthus taczanowskii | reverse complement strand
GCGCCGAGTGTGAGCAATTTTTGGGGGGTCTGGGGGGATTTATGGGCATTTATTGGTGATTTATTGGCATTTATTGGTGATTTATGGGGATTTATTGGGATTTATTGGTGGTTTATTGGTGATTTATTAGGATTTATTGGAGATTTATTAGGATTTATTGGAGATTTATTAGGATTTATTGGTGATTTATTAGGATTTATTGGCATTTATTGGTGATTTATTAGGATTTATTGGGATTTATTGGTGATTTATTGGGGATTTATTGGCATTTATTGGGGATATATTGGCATTTATTAGGGATTTATGGGGATTTATTGGGGATTTATTGAAGATTTATTGGGATTTATTGGGGATTTATTGGTGTTTATTGGAATTTATTGGCGTTTATTAGAATTTATTGGTGATTTATTGGGGCTTATTGGTGATTTATTGGGGATTTATTGGGATTTATTGGGGATTTATTGGCATTTATTGGGGATTTATTGGGATTTATTGGGGATTTATTAGTGATTTATTGGTCATTTATTAGGATTTATTGGGATTTATTGGGGCTTATTGGCATTTATTGGGGTTTATTGATGATTTATTGGGATTTATTGGGATTTATTAGTGATTTATTGGTCATTTATTAGGATTTATTGGGGATTTATGGAGATTTATGGAGATTTATTGCGATTTTTTAGGGATTTATTTTGGGTTTATTTGGGGTTTATTCGGGACATTTTGGGGCTGATTTTGGGGTGAATT
>NW_024501721.1:0-747 GCF_017590055.1 Onychostruthus taczanowskii | reverse complement strand
AAAAAAATCCCAAAAAAATCCCCACCAAAAATCCCCATAATTCCCAAAAAAACCAAAAAATTCCCCAAAAATCCCCACCAAAAATCCCAAAAATTCCAAAAAAAATCCCAAAATAATCCCAACAATTTCCCATTTTTCCCAAAATCCCCCCAAAATGCCCATAAATTCCCTTAAAATCCCCCAAAATTCCAATTTTTCCCCATTTTCCCCTCAAAATACCTCAAAAATTCTGCTAAAATTCCAATTTTTCCGCCAAAAATCCCCAAAATTCCCTTAAAATCTCCCAAAAATCCTCCAAAATCCTGCTAAAATTCCAGTTTTTTCCCCATTTTCCCCCAAAAAATCCCCTTAAAATCCCCAAAAATTCTGCTAAAATTCCAATTTTCCCCCAAAATCCCCTTAAAATTCCCCAAAATCCCTCAAAAATCCCCGAAAAATTCTGCTAAAATCCCAATGTTTCCCATTTTTCCCCCAAAAATCCCCTTAAAATTCCCCAAAATCCCTCAAAAATCCCCGAAAAATTCTGCTAAAATCCCAATGTTTCCCATTTTTCCCCCAAAAATCCCCTTAAAATTCCCCAAAATCCCTCAAAAATCCCCGAAAAATTCTGCTAAAATCCCAATGTTTCCCATTTTTCCCCCAAAAATCCCCTTAAAATTCCCCAAAATCCCTCAAAAATCCCCGAAAAATTCTGCTAAAATCCCAATGTTTCCCATTTTTCCCCCAAAAATCCCCTTAAAATCTCCC
>NW_024501720.1:0-747 GCF_017590055.1 Onychostruthus taczanowskii | reverse complement strand
ATCCCCCAAATCAGGACCCCAAAATCCCCAAATTCAGACCCCAAACCCCTCAAATCAGGACCCCAAAATCCCCTAAATGTGACCCCAAAACCCACCAGAATGGAACCCCTAAATCAGGACCCCAAAATCCCCAAATTCAGACCCCAAACCCCTCAAATCAGGCCCCCAAAATCCCCTAAATGTGACCCCAAAACCCACCAGAATGGAACCCCTAAATCAGGACCCCAAAATCCCCAAATTCAGACCCCAAACCCCTCAAATCAGGCCCCCAAAATCCCCTAAATGTGACCCCAAAACCCACCAGAATGGAACCCCTAAATCAGGACCCCAAGCCCCCCAAATTAGGACCCCAAAACCCCAAAATTCACACCCCAAAATCCCCAAACTGAGACCTCAAAACCCCCAAATTCAGGCCCCAAAATTCACCAAATCAGGACCCCAAACGCCCCAAATTAGGACCCAGAAACACCAAAATTCAGACCCCAAAACCCCAAAATTCAGACCCTAAAATCCCCCTAAATTAGAACCCCAAAATTCAGACTCCAAAACCCCAAAATTGTGACCCCAACCCCCAAATTCAGGCCCCAAAATTCACCAAATCAGGACCCCAAACGCCCCAAATTAGGACCCAGAAACACCAAAATTCAGACCCCAAAACACCCCAAGTTCAGACCTCAAAACCCCAAAATTCAGACCCTAAAATCCCCCTAAATTAGAACCCCAAAATTCAGACTCCAAAACCCCAAA
>NW_024501719.1:0-747 GCF_017590055.1 Onychostruthus taczanowskii | reverse complement strand
GGGACCCCAGACCCAAATGGGGACCCCCCAATGACCCTCCTCCAACCCAAAATGGGGACCCCAGACCCAAATCCCAGCATGGGGACCCCAAATCCTAAAACAGGAACCCCAGACCCAAAACAGAGACCCCCCAGACCCAAACGGGGACCCCAAAACCCAAAACAGGGACCCCAGACCCAAACGGGGACCCCAAAACCCAAAACAGGGACCCCAGACCCAAACGGGGACCCCAAAACCCAGAGGAACCCCCACCCCAAATGGAGACCCTGAGCAGGACCCCAAAACCCAAAATGGGGACCCCAGACCCAAAATAAGACCCCCAAATCCCAGAGGGACCCCAGACCCAAAATGGGGACCCCAAGGCCCCGCCCCCACCTGCTTTACATGCCAATCCCCACTCTTTTTTCCTTATATGGCCATAGCCCCACCCCTCTTTCCTTATTTGGCAAGACACCACCCCTTTCTACCTTATTTGCTATAACCCCGCCCCTTTTCCCTTATATGGCCCCCAGCCCTGCCCCATTTTTTCCCAAGTCCCGCCCCCTTTTGCTGTATTTGGTGTGGTCCCACCCCCTTTCACTATATATGGCTCTGGGCCCGCCCATTCCCGATATTTGGCACTGGCCCCGCCCCCTTTGCCATATTTGGCTCCAGCCCCCACCCCTTCCCACGGTTTGCCCTGGCCCCGCCCCTTTGCCATATTTGGCGTGGTCCCGCCCACCTGCCCTGTTTGGCCCCGCCCACCTG
>NW_024501718.1:0-747 GCF_017590055.1 Onychostruthus taczanowskii | reverse complement strand
TGTTAATTCAGCTGAGTTGTTAAAACAATCTGTAGTTATGTCTAGACATGTGATTTCATGTCAGTGAATGAGAAACTCTTCCCACAGTATTCCTGCTCACTTATGTCACTGCAGGGGTTAGGCAGTGTCTGCCTAGCAATAAAGTTAAAAGGTGTATTTTAAATTGCAACAGAAGCAAGAAGTTTCCCAAAGAGAACTTTAGAAACTGTTTTGGTTTCTGGATCTGTAAGGACAGAAGAACCTTTTCCTGAGATCCATCCCAACACCCTGACATAACTTCGTGTCATTCCCTTGGGTATTTCCTGATGTTCCACAGGAGTGAAGAGCTGTAGAAATCCAAAATTAAGGCATTTGAAAAGTCATTTAAAGGCAATTCATAAGTTTGTTTTTTTTTTCCTTTTTTTTTTTCCTGAGTTAGATTTCTATTAAGAATTTGTTTTTCTGAGCTTAATAAATGCCAGAGAAGTCTCAGTGTTGTACAAATGTGTCATGGGAGGAAACTTTGCAAGAGGTTAATGTCTGAACATTGCAGTCAAAGGAACAGGTCACAGAATGCTGCACCAATAATGACTTTCATATAAAGAATATGCAAACAAAAATCAGATGCTTTGTTTTCTTGTCCCAAATCTGAAAGAAATCCTCAGCAAGAAGCTGACAGAAATAATAATCATATTGACTGTAGAGGTATTCCTCCCTGATGAGCTCACTGGTGCATATTCCCACCATGCAGGTTCTACAAATATTTTT
>NW_024501717.1:0-747 GCF_017590055.1 Onychostruthus taczanowskii | reverse complement strand
GATGGGAAATGGTGGGAAATTGAGGGAAAGTGGCGGAAAATGGACAGGAAAATGGCGGGAAATGCCGGGAAATGGAGAGAAGTGGATGGGAAATGGAGGGAAATGGACAGGAAATGGCAGGAAAGAGGTGGAAAATGGTGGGAAAGGGGCGGGAAATGGCGAGAAAGTGCCAGGAAATGGACAGGAAATGGCGGGAAAGTGACGGGAAATGGACAGGAAATGGCAGGAAAGTGATGGGAGATGGCGGGAAATGGACAGGAAATGGCGGGAAAGGGACGGGAATTTGGGGGGAAATGGGGGGGAAAGGCGAAAATGGCGGGAAAGTGACGGGAATTTGGTGGGAAATGGCGGGAAATGGCGGGAAAGTGATGGGAAATGGCGGGAAAGTGATGGGAAATGCACGGGAAATGGCGGGAAATGGCGGGAAATGGTGGGAAAGTGGCAGAAAGTGGTGGAAAACGGACAGGAAAATGGCGGGAAATGGCGGGAAAGTGATGGGAAATGGCGGGAAAGAGGCAGGAAGTGGCGGGAAATGGCGGGAAATGGACGGGAAAGTGACGGGAAATGGAGGAAAATGGACAGGAAATGGCGGGAAATGACGGGAAATGGTGGGAAATGGATAGGAAATGGACAGGAAATGGCAGGAAATGGCGGAAAATGGACAGGAAGTGACGGGAAATGGCGGAAAAGTGACGGAAATGGCGGGAAATGGGGGGAAATGGACGGAAAATGGTGGGAAATGGCGGG
>NW_024501716.1:26637-36023 GCF_017590055.1 Onychostruthus taczanowskii | reverse complement strand
AATTCCCAATTTTCCAGAGCCAAGTCCAGGATTTCCAGTGGTAATTCCCAATTTTCCAGGGGAATTCCCCAATTTTCCAGACCCAATTCCCCCTTTTCCAGAGCCAATTCCCAATTTTCCAGAGCCAAGTCCAGGATTTCCAGTGGTAATTCCCAATTTTCCAGGGGAATTCCCCAATTTTCCAGACCCAATTCCCCCTTTTCCAGAGCCAATTCCCAATTTTCCAGAGCCAATTCCCAAGTTTCCAGACCCAATTCCCAGATTTCAAGGGCCAATTCCCAATTTTCCAAGGTAATTCCCCAGTTTTCCAATGGTAATTCCCAATTTTCCAGAGACAATTCCCAGATTTCCAGGGCAATTCCCACTTTTCCAGGGGTAATTCCCAAATTTCCAGGTGTAATTAATGATTTTCCAGACCCAATTCCCAATTTTCCAGACCCAATTCCCACTTTTCCAGACCCAATTCCCACTTTTCCAGAGCCAATTCCCAACTTTCCAGAGCCATTTCCCAATTTTCCAGAGCCATTTCCCAATTTTCCAGACCAGCTTCCCAATTTTCCAGAGCCAATTCCCAATTTTCCAGGGGAATTCCCACTTTTCGGAGGGGAATTCCCAATTTTCTGGGTGTAATTGATAATTTTCCAGAGCTAATTCCCACTTTTCCAGACCCAATTCCCAGATTTTCTGGGGGGAATTCCCAATTTTCTGGGTGTAATTCATAATTTTCCAGACCCAATTCCCACTTTCCCAGACCAAATTCATCATTTTCCAGACCCAATTCCCAATTTTCCGGGGGAATTCCCAATTTTCTCGGTGTAACTCATAATTTTCCAGACCCAATTCCCAATTTTCCAGACCCAATTTCCACTTTTCCAGAGACAATTCCCAAATTTCCAGACCCAATTCCCACTTTTCCAGACCCAAGTCCCACTTTTCCAGGTGTCATTCATAATTTTCCAGACCCAATTCCCACTTTTCCAGACCCAATTCCCAATTTTCCAGACCCAATTCCCAATTTTCAGGGGTAATTCCCCACTTTTCCAGGGGTAATTCCCACTTTTCCAGACCAAATTCCCACTTTTCCAGACCGAATTCCCAGATTTCCAGTGGTAATTCCCAATTTTCCAGACCCAATTCCCAATTTTCCAGAGACAATTCCCAAATTTCCAGAGCCAATTCCCAGATTTCCAGGGCAATTCCCACTTTTCTGGGGGGAATTCCCAATTTTCTGGGTGTAATTCCTAATTTTCCAGAGCCAATTCCCAATTTTCCAGGGCTAAGTCCCAATTTTCTAGACCCAATTCCCAGATTTTCAGGGGTAATTCCCAATTTTTCAGGGTAATTCCTGTTTTCCAGGGGAAATTCCCAAATTTCCAGACCCAATTCCCAATTTTCCAGACCAAATTCCCAATTTTCCAGAGCCAATTCCCACTTTTCCAGACCCAATTTCCACTTTTCCAGGGCGATTCCCAAATTTCCAGAGCCAAGTCCCACTTTTCCAGTGGTAATTCCCAATTTTCCAGGATAATTCCCACTCTTTGGGGGGCAATTCCCAAATTTCCAGGGCCAATTCCCAATTTTCTAGGGGAATTCCCCAGTTTTCCAGTGGTAATTCCCAATTTTCCAGAGCCAATTCCCAATTTTCCAGACCCAATTCCCAAATTTTCAGTGGTAATTCCCAATTTTCCAGGGCAATTTCCACTTTTCCAGTGGTAATTCCTGATTTTCCAGAGCCAATTCCCAGATTTCCAGGGGCAATTCCCAAATTTCCAGACCCAATTCCCAGATTTTCATGGGTAATTCCTGACTTTGTGGGGTAATTCCCAATTTTCCAGAACCAATTCCAGCTTTTCCAGGGGCAATTCCCAATTTTCCACGATAATTCCCAAATTTCCAGTGGTAATTCCCAAATTTCTGGGGCTAATTCCTGAATTTTGAGGAAAATTCCCGACTTTCCAGAGCCAATTCCCAAATTTCCAGAGCCAATTCCCAAATTTCCAGGGGTAATTCCCAAATTTCCAGGGGTAATTCCCAAATTTCCAGGGGTAATTCCCAGTTTTTTCCTCTTCCCAGAGCTCTTCCTCCACAGTTCTTTTCCCAATTTTTCCCAAGTTTTTCCCAATTTTATCCCCATTTTTCCCAATTTTTCCCAGTTTTCCCCCCCAGTTCTCCCCATTTTTTTCCAAATTTTTCCCACTTTTCCCCAGTTCTTCCCAGTTTTTCCTGATTTTTCCCATTTTTGCCCCCTGGCTTTTCCCAATTTTCCCAGTTTTTCCCATTTTTTCCCCCCATTTTTCCCAATTTTCCCAGTTTTTCCCATTTTTCCCCCGTTTTTTCCCAATTTTTCTCTGTTTTTCCCATTTTTTTCCCCCTCATTCTTCTGAGTTTTTCCCTTTTTTTCCTCCTTGGTTTTTCCCAATTTTTCCCCCTCGTTTTTCCCAGTTTTTCCCAGTTTTTCCCATTTTTTTCCCCTTGGTTTTTCCCAATTTTTCCCTTTTTTTTCCCCCTGGTTTTCCCAATTTTTCCCAGTTTTTCCCATTTTTTTCCCCGCTGGTTTTTCCCAATTTTTCCCAGTTTTTTCCCCCATTTTTTCCCCATTTTCCCCCATTTTTCCCATTTTTTTCCCCCCATTTTTTCCCAATTTTCCCAGTTTTTCCCATTTTTTCCCCTTGATTTTTCCCATTTTTCCCCCCCTGGTTTTTCCCAATTTTTCCCATTTTTTTCCCCTTGGTTTTTCCCAATTTTTCCCATTTTTCCCCTCTGGTTTTTCCCAATTTTTCCCAGCTTTTCCTATTTTTTCCCCCTTGTTTTTTCCCCCCCATTTTTTCCCCCCTGGTTTTTCCCATTTTTTCCCCCCTGGTTTTTCCCAATTTTTCCCAGTTTTTCCCAGTTTTCCCCCCAATTTTCCCAGTTTTTTCCAAATTTTCCCATTTTTTCCTGGTCTTTCCCAATTCTCCCAGTTTTTCTCCTCTTTTTCCCCTTGATTTTTCCCAATTTTTCCCATTTTTTCCCCTGGTTTTTCCCAGTTTTTCCCCCTCGTTTTTCCCAATTTTTTCCCAGTTTTTCCCATTTTTCCCCCCCTGTTTTTTCCCAATTTTCCCCAGCTTTTCCCCCCATTTTTTCCCAATTTTCCCAATTTTTCCCATTTTTTTCCCCTTGATTTTTCCCATTTTTTCCCCCTGTTTTTTCCCAATTTTTCCCTTTTTTTCCCATTTTTCCCCCTGGTTTTCCCAATTTTTCCCAGTTTTTCCCCCAATTTTTCCCAGCTTCCCTGACTTTTCCCTCTTTTCTCTCGGCAGCTGATCCAGTTCCTGATCTCCCTGGTGCAATCCAACCGGATCCTGGGCGTCAAGAGGAAAATGTGAGAGGAATTCCCAAAATCCCACCAAAAATTTGGGATCGGAACCCCCCGGGGGGGACCCCAAATCCCAAAAATCCTCGGGAAAGGGCTGGGCTGGGGTTTGGGAATTCCTTGGGATCGAGGAGAATTCCTTGAATTCCCATTTTTCCTGGGACAATGGGAGCTCCTGGCGTTCCCAAAAGTCCAAAAATCCTGGAATTGTGGGGTTGGGAATGGCTGGGGTGGGATTTTGGGATCTTCCCATTCCAGGGTTTTCTGGGAATTCCATCCCAAAATCCCATAAATCCATTCCCAACCCCCTCTCTCCTGGAAAAATCCCTGGAAATACCCCTGGAAAAAATCCTGGAAAACCCCTGGAAAACCTCTGGGAAAAAAACCTGGAAAAAACCTGAAAAAGCTCTGGAAACTCCCTGGAAATCCTGGAAAAAAACATGGAAAATAAAAGATGGAAAACCCCTGAAAAAAATCTGGAAAAACCCTAAAAATCCTGGGGAAAAATCTGGGAAAAAAAACCTGAAAACCCTTGGAAAAATCCAGAAAAACCTCTGGGAAAACCTGGAAAACCACTGGAAAAAATCCTGGAAAACCTCTGGAAAAACCCTGAAAAAAATCTGGAAAAAGCTCTGGGAAAACCCTGAAAACTCTGGGGGAAAAACTGGAAAAAATCTGGGAAAAATCCTGGAAAACCTCTGGAAAAACCCTGAAAACTCTGGGGGGGAAACCCTGAAAAAATCCTGGAAAACCTCTGGAAAAACCCTGAAAACTCTGGGGGAAAAAAACCTGGAAAAAATCCTGGAAAACCTCTGGGAAAATCCTGAAAAAATCTGGGGGAAAAAACTGGAAAAAATCTGGAAAAAAATCTGGAAAACCTCTGGGAAAACCCTGGAAAAATCCTGGAAAACCTCTGGAAAAATCCTGAAAATTTGGAAAACCTCTGGGAAAATCCTGAAAAAATCTGGGGGAAAAAACTGGAAAAAATCTGGAAAACCTCTGGAAAAACCCTGAAAACTCTGGGAAAAAAACCTGAAAAAAATCAGGAAAAAGCTCTGGAAAAACCCTGAAAACTCTGGGGAAAAACCTGGGGAAAATCTGGAAAAAATCCTGGAAAACCTCTGGAAAAACCCTGAAAAATCTGAGGGGAAAACCCTGAAAAAAATCTGGAAAAAAACCTGGAAAAAATCTGGAAAAAAAACTGGAAAACCTCTGGAAAAAAACCGTGAAAACTCTGGGGGAAAACCCTGAAAAAAATCTGGAAAAAGTCCTGGAAAAAGCTCTGGAAAAACCCTGAAAACTCTGGGGGGGAAACCCTGAAAAAATCCTGGAAAACCTCTGGAAAAAACCGTGAAAACTCTGGGGGAAAACCCTGAAAAAAATCTGGAAAAACCTCTGGAAAAACCCTGAAAACTCTGGGGGAAAAAAATCTGGAAAAAAATCCTGGGAAACCTCTGGAAAAACCCTGAAAACTCTGGGGGAAAACCCTGGAAAAAACTGGGAAAAATCCTGGAAAAGGTCTGGAAAAACCCTGTAAACTCTGGGGAAAAACATGGAAAAAATCTGGAAAAAGCTCTGGAAAAACCCTGAAAACTCTGGGGGAAAACCCTGGAAAAAACTGGGAAAAATCCTGGAAAAGGTCTGGAAAAACCCTGTAAACTCTGGGGAAAAACATGGAAAAAATCTGGAAAAAGCTCTGGAAAAACCCTGAAAACTCTGGGGGAAAAAAACCTGGAAAAAATCCTGGAAAACCTCTGGGAAAATCCTGAAAAAATCTGGGGGAAAAAACTGGAAAAAATCTGGAAAAAAATCTGGAAAACCTCTGGGAAAACCCTGGAAAAATCCTGGAAAACCTCTGGAAAAATCCTGAAAATTCTGGGGAAAAAACCTGGAAAAAATCTGGAAAAAATCCTGGAAAACCTCTGGGAAAATCCTGAAAACTCTGGGGAAAAAAATCTGGAAAAAATCTGGAAAACCTCTGGAAAAACCCTGAAAACTGGGGGGGGAAAAACTGAAAAAAATCTTGAAAAAATCCTGGAAGAAAACCTGGGAAATCTCTGAAAAAACCCTGAAAATCTGCGGAAAAAACCTGGAAAAATTCCTGGGAAAGCTCTGGAAAAACCCTGAAAAATCTGGAAAAAATCCTGGAAAACCTCTGGAAATAATCCTGAAAATTCTGGGGGAAAAACCTGGAAAAAATCTGGAAAAAATCCTGGAAAACCTCTGGAAATAATCCTGAAAATTCTGGGGGAAAAACCTGGAAAAAATCCTGGAAAAAAACCTGGAAAAAACTGTGAAAACTCTGGGGGAAAAACCCTGAAAAAAATCTGGAAAAACCTCTGGAAAAACCCTGAAAACTCTGGGGAAAAAAACTGGAGAAAATCTGGAAAAAATCCTGGAAAAACTCTGGAAAAACCCTGAAAACTGGGGGGAAAAACCTGGAAAAAATCTGGAAAAAATCCTGGAAAACCTCTGGAAAAACCCTGAAAACTCTGGGGGAAAAAAACCTGGAAAAAATCCTGGAAAACCTCTGGGAAAATCCTGAAAATTCTGGGAAAAAATCTGGAAAAAATCCTGGGAAACCTCTGGAAAAACCCTGAAAAAATCTGGAAAAAATCCTGGGAAATCTCTGGAAAAACCCTGAAAACTCTGGGGGAAAACCCTGAAAAAAACTGGGAAAAATCCTGGAAAAGGTCTGGAAAAACCCTGTAAACTCTGGGGAAAAACATGGAAAAAATCTGGAAAACCTCTGGAAAACCCTGGAAAAATCCTGGAAAACCTCTGGAAAAATCCTGAAAATTCTGGGGAAAAAACCTGGAAAAAATCTGGAAAAAATCCTGGAAAACCTCTGGAAAAAACCGTGAAAACTCTGGGGGAAAACCCTGAAAAAAATCTGGAAAAACCTCTGGAAAAACCCTGAAAACTCTGGGGGAAAAAAATCTGGAAAAAAATCCTGGGAAACCTCTGGAAAAACCCTGAAAACTCTGGGGGAAAACCCTGGAAAAAACTGGGAAAAATCCTGGATGGAAAAACCCTGAAAAATCTGAGGGGAAAACCCTGAAAAAAATCTGGAAAAAGTCCTGGAAAAAGCTCTGGAAAAACCCTGAAAACTCTGGGGGGGAAACCCTGAAAAAATCCTGGAAAACCTCTGGAAAAATCCTGAAAATTCTGGGGAAAAAACCTGGAAAAAATCTGGAAAAAATCCTGGAAAAACCTCTGGAAAAACCCTGAAAACTGGGGGGAAAAAACTGGAAAAAATCTGGAAAACCTCTGGGAAAACCCTGGAAAAAATCCTGGAAAACCTCTGGAAAAATCCTGAAAATTCTGGGGGAAAAACCTGGAAAAAATCTGGAAAAAATCCTGGAAAAAGCTCTGGAATTCCCCAAATTTTCCCGCCCATTCCCAATCCCGGCTCCCTCCTCCCTGGGAAAATTTGGGAAATCCCCTCTGGATTTTGGGGATCTGGGATTTTGGGATCCTGGAGCTGATCCCCTCTGGATTTTGGGATTTGGGATCCTGGAGCTGATCCCCTCTGGATTTTGGGATCCCGGTGCTGATCCCTGGATTTTGGGATCCCAGAGCTGATCCCCTCTGGATTTTGGGATCTGGGATTTTGGGGATCCTGGAGCTGATCCCCTCTGGATTTTGGGATCTGGGATTTTGGGGATCCTGGAGCTGATCCCCTCTGGATTCTGGGATTTGGGATCCTGGAGCTGATCCCCTCTGGATTTTGGGATCTGGGATTTTGGGGATCCTGGAGCTGATCCCCTCTGGATTTTGGCATTTTGGGATCCTGAAGCTGATCCCCTCTGGATTTTGGGATTTGGGGATCCTGAAGCTGATCCCCTCTGGATTTTGGGATTTGAGGATCCTGGAGCTGATCCCCTCTGGATTTTGGGATTTGGGATCCTGGAGCTGATCCCCTCTGGATTTTGGGATCTGGGATTTGGGGATCCCGGAGCTGATCCCCTCTGGATTTTGGGATCTGGGATTTGGGGATCCTGGAGCTGATCCCATCTGGATTTTGGGATTTGGGATTTTGGGGTCCCGGTGCTGATCCCTGGATTTTGGAATCCTAGAGCTTATCCCCCTTGGATTTTGAGATTTGGGGATCCTGGTGCTGATCCCCTCTGGATTTTGGGATCCCGGAGCTGATCTCTGGATTTTGGGATTTGGGGGATCCCAGAGCTGATCTCTGGATTTTGGGATTTGGGGGATCCCGGAGCTGATCTCTGGATTTTGGGATTGGGGGATCCCGGATCTCATCTCTGGATTTTGGGATTTGGGGGATCCCAGAGCTGATCCCTGTGCCAATCCCCTCTGGATTTTGGAATCCGGGATTTTGGGATCCCGGTGCCGATCCTGGAGCTGATCCCGGTGCTGATCTCTGTATTTTGGGATCCGGGATCTGGGGGATCCCAGAGATGATCCTCTCTGGATTTTGGGATTTGGGGGATCCTGGAGCTGATCCCGGTGCTGATCTCTGTATTTTGGGATCCGGGATCTGGGGGATCCCAGAGATGATCCTCTCTGGATTTTGGGATTTGGGAATCCCGGTGCTGATCCCCTCTGGATTTTGGGATCTGTGTTTGGGGGATCTTGGTGCTGATCCTGGAGCTGATCCCTTCTGGATTTTGGGATTTGGGGATTCCGGTGCCAATCCCACTGCTGATCTCCTCTGGATTTTGGGATTTGGGGGATCCTGGTGCCGATCCCGGAGCTGATCCCGGAGCTCACCTCTGGATTTGGGATTTGGGGGATCCCAGAGCTGATCCCGGAGCTGATCTGGATTTTGGGATTTGGGGGATCCCGGTGCCGATCCCCTCTGGATTTTGGGATTTGGGGATCCCGGTGCTGATCTCCTCTGGATTTTGGGATTTGGGGATCCCAGAGCTGATCCCCTCTGGATTTTGGGATTTGGGAATCCCGGTGCTGATCCCCTCTGGATTTTGGGATCTGTGTTTGGGGGATCTTGGTGCTGATCCTGGAGCTGATCCCTTCTGGATTTTGGGATTTGGGGATTCCGGTGCCAATCCCACTGCTGATCTCCTCTGGATTTTGGGATTTGGGGGATCCTGGTGCCGATCCCGGAGCCGATCCCGGAGCTCACCTCTGGATTTGGGATTTGGGGGATCCCGGTGCCGATCCCGGAGCTGATCCCGATGTTTTTCCCGGTGTTTTCCCGGTGTTTTTTGGCTCTCAGCCCGCTGATGCTGAACGACGGCGGCTCCGCACATTCCATGCCCAAGTACAGCCGGCAGTTCTCCCTGGAGCACCACGGGAACGCCGCCTACCCCGTGAGCAGCATCCCGAAATCCCGGGATTTATTGGGATTGATTGGGAATGGGATTGATTGGGAATGGGATTTATTGGGATTGATGGGATTGATTGAGATTGGGGAATTGGGATTGATTGGGAATTGGATTTATTGGGATTGATGGGATTGATTGGGAATGGCATTGATTGGGAGTGATGGGATTGATTGGGAATGGCATTGATTGGGAGTGATGGGATTGATTGGGAATGGCATTGATTGGGAGTGATGGGATTGATTGGGAATGGCATTGATTGGGAGTGATGGGATTGATTGGGAATGGCATTGATTGGGAGTGATGGGATTGATTGGGAATGGCATTGATTGGGAGTGATGGGATTGATTGGGAATGGCATTGATTGGGAGTGATGGGATTGATTGGGAATGGCATTGATTGGGAGTGATGGGATTGATTGGGAATGGGATTGATTGGGAATTGCCTGGAGCCCCACGGGAACGCCGCCTGCCCCGTGAGCAGCATCCCGAAAAATCCCCGGATTTATTGGGATTGGGATTGATTGGGATTAATGGGATTGATTGGGAATGGCATTGATTGGGATTGATGGGATTGATTGGGAATGGCATTGATTGGGATTGATGGGATTGGGGAATTGGGATTGATGGGATTGATTGGGATTGATGGGATTCATTTGGATTCATTGGGATTTATTGGGATTGATTGGGAATGGGATTGATTGGGATTGATGGGATTGATTGGGA
>NW_024501716.1:15226-24950 GCF_017590055.1 Onychostruthus taczanowskii | reverse complement strand
ATTGATTGGGATTGATGGGATTGATTGGGATTGATGGGATTCATTTGGATTCATTGGGATTTATTGGGATTGATTGGGAATGGGATTGATTGGGATTGATGGGATTCATTTGGATTCATTGGGATTGATTGGGATTGATTGGGAATGGGATGATTGATTTGGAATGGGATTGATTGGGAATTCCCTGGAGCACCACGGGAACGCCGCCTACCCCGTGAGCAGCATCCCGAAAAATCCCCGGGATTGACTGGGATTGATTGGGATTGATTGGGAATGGGATTGATTGGGATTGATTGGGATTGATTGGGATTGGGATTGATTGGGAATGGCATTGATTGGGAATGGCATTGATTGGGAATGGGATTGATTGGGATTGATGGGATTTATTGGGACTGATGGGATTGATGAGATTGGGATTGATTGGGAATGGCATTGATTTGGAATGGCATTGATTGGGATTGATGGGATTGATTGGGATTCATTTGGATTGATGGGATTGATTGGGATTGATGGGATTTATTGGGATTGATGGGATTGATTGGGATTGGGATTGATTGGGAATTCCCTGGAGCACCATGGGAATGCCGCCTACCCCGTGAGCAGCATCCCAAAAAATCCATGGGATTGATGGGATTGATGGGATTGACTGGGAGTGGGATTTGGGGATTGGGATTGATTGGGATTTATGGAATTTGGGGACTGGGATTTCTTGGGATTGGGATGTCTTGGGGATTGGGATTTGGGGGATTGGGATTGATTGGGAATGGGATTGGGATTGATTGGGAATGGGATTGGGATTTATTTGGATTATTGGGAATTCCCTGGAGCACCACGGCAACTCTGCTTATTCCGTGAGTGGGATTCCAAAAATCCCGGGGATTTGGGGGATTGATTGGGATTTATGGAATTGAGGGATTGGGATTTTTGGGGAATGGGATTTATTAGGATTGGGATTTATTGGGATTGGGCTTAATTGAGAATGGGATTTGTGGGATTGGGATTTATTTGGATTAGGATTGATTGGGGATTGAGATTTGTGGGATTGGGATTTCTTGGGATTGGGATTGATTGGGATTTATGGAATTTGGGGATTGGGATTTCTTGGGAATGGGATTTGTAGGATTGGGATTTCTTGGGATTGGGATTTGGGAGATTGGGATTGATTGGGATTGGGATTGATTGTGATTTATGGAATTTAGGGATTGGGATTTCTTGGGAATGGGATTTGTGGGATTGGGATTTCTTGGGATTGGGATTTGGAAGTTGTGGGAATGGGATGAGACAAGGAATTAGTGGGATTTTATCTGCCTGGAATTTTGGGATTCCTCCCTTCCTTTTTGTTGGAATTCTGGCCTTCCACCTCACGGGAATTCCGTGCTCCCCCCCTGCTTTTCCCGGGATTCCCAGCTCCGGGCTGTCCCTGGGCCCTGCTTTTCCTGGGAATTCTGTGCTCCCCCCCTGCTTTTCCTGGGAATTCCTGGCTCCCGGCCCCACTTTTCCCGGGATTCCCAGCTCCGGGCTGTCCCTAGGCCCTGCTTTTCCTGGGAATTCCTTGCTCCCAGCCCCACTTTTCCCGAGATTCCCAGCTCCGGGCTGTCCCGCAGGCCGCGGCCCCGGCGCTGTCGGGCCCCGCGCTGTTCCCGGCGGATCCCGGTCCCAACTCCGGCCCCATCATCTCGGACGTCACCGAGCTGCCCCCCAGCAGCCCCGAGGCCTCGCCGGGAGGGAGCCTGGACGGCAGGTGGGGGATTCCCGGAATTCCCGGGAATGGGGTCCCGAAATTCCCAGGAATGGGGTCCCAAAATCCCTGGGAATGGGGTTCCAAAATTCCCTGGGAATGGGGTCCCGAAGTTCCTGGGAATGGGGTCCTAAAACTCCCTGGGAATGGGGGAGGGAGCCTGGACGGCAGGTGGGGGAATTCCCGAAATTCCTGGGAATGGGGTCCCGTAATCCCTGGGAATGGGGTCCCGAAATCCCTGGGAATGGGGAAGGGCAGGTGGGGGAATTCCCGGGAATGGGGTCCCGAAATTCCTGGGAATGGGGTCCTAAAACTCCCTGGGAATGGGGGAGGGAGCCTGGACAGCAGGTGGGGGATTCCCGGAATTCCCGGGAATGGGGTCCCGAAATTGCCTGGGAACGGGGTCCCGAAATCCCTGGGAACGGGGTTCAGAAATTCATGGGAATGAGGTCCCGAAATTCCTGGGAATGGGGTCCTGAAATTCCCTGGGAATGGGGGCCTGAAATACTTGGCAATGGGCTCCCAAAATCCCTGGGAATGGGCTCCAAATTCCCTGGGAATGAGGTCTCAAAATCCCTGGGAATGGGGTCCCGAAATCCCTGGGAACGGGGTCCCGAAATCCCTGGGAATGGGGTCCCGAAATCCCTGGGAATGGGGGAGGGCAAGTGGGGGAAATTCCTGAAAATCCATGGGAATGGGGTCCCGAAATCCCAGGGAATGGGGGAGGGCAGGTGGGGGAGGATTCCCGAAATTCCCTGGGAATCGGGTCCCAAAATCCCTGGGAATGGGGTTCCAAAATTCCCTGGGAATGGGGTAAATTCCCGGGAATGGGGTCCCGAAATTCCCTGGGAATAGGGTTCCAAAATTCCCTGGGAATGGGGTCCCGAAATTCCCTGGGAATGGGGTCCTGAAATTCATGGGAATGGGGTCCCAAAATCCCTGGGAATGGGGTCCCGAAATCCCTGGGAATGGGGTCCCGAAATCCGTGGGAATGGGGTCCCGAAATCCATGGGAATGGGGTCCCGAAATCCCTGGGAATGGGGAAGGGCAGGTGGGGGAATTCCTGAAATTCCTGGGAATGGGGTCCCGTAATCCCTGGGAATGAGGTCCCAAAATCCCTGGGAATGGGATCCCAAAATCCCTGGGAATGGGGTCCCGAAATTCCCTGGGAATGGGGGAGGGAGCCTGGACGGCAGGTGGGGGAATTCCCGGAATTCCCAGGAAATGGGGTCTATGGGGTTCCGAAATTCCCTGGGAATGGGGTGCCAAAATCCTGGGATTGGGGTCTTGAAATCCCTGGGAATGGGGAAGGGCAGGTGGGGGAATTCCCGAAATTCCTGGGAATGGGGTCTCGAAATTCCCTGGGAATGGGGGAGGGAGCCTGGATGGCAGATGGGGAAATTCCCCAAAATCCCTGGGAATGGGGTCCCAAAATCCCTGGGAATGGGGTCCCGAAGTTCCCTGGGAATGGAGTCCTGAAATTCCTGGGAATGGGGTCCCGAAATACCCGGGAATGGGGTCCCGAAATCCCTGGGAATAGATTCCCATAATCCCTGGGAATGGGGGAGGGCAGGTGGGGGAAATTCCCAAAAAATCCTGGGAATGTGGTCCTGAAAAATCCCCGGGAATGGGATCCCAAAATTCCCTGGGAATGGGATCCCGATATTCCCTGGGAATGGAATCCTGGAAATCCCTGGGAATGGGGGAATTGGGCTGGATTTTTCCCATTCCCATTTCCGTTGTTCATTCCTATTTCCCATTTCTTTTTCCCCATTTCCCATTTTTCCCCATTCCCATTTTTCCCTTTCCCATTCCCATTTTTCCAATTTTTCCCCATTCTCATCATTCCTATTATTGCCATTTTCTCTTTCCCATCATTCCCATTTTTCCCATCATTCCCATTTTCCCTGCTTCCATTCCCATTTTTCCCATCATTCCCATAATTTTTGTTTTTCTCACTTTATGCATTCCCATTTTCCCCATTCCTATTCCCATTTTTCTCATTCCCCATTCCCATTTCCTTCCTCATTCCCATTTTTCCCATTTTTTCCTATTCCCATTCTCATTTTTCTCATTTCCATTCCCATTCCAATTTTTGCCATTTCTCCCCATTCCCATTTTTCCCCATTCCCATCATTCCCATTTTTCCCATTTTCCCCATTCCCATTTTCCCCCATTCCCATTTTTCCCATTTCCATCCCCATTCCCATTTTTCCCCATTGCCATTTTTCCCCATTCCCATTTTCCCATTATTCCCATTTTTCCCCATTCCCATTTCCTTCCCCATTCCCATTTTTCCCATTCCCATTTTTTCCTATTCCCATTCCCATTCCCATTTTTCTCATTTCCATTCCCATTCCAATTATTCCCATTTTTCCCCATTCCCATTTCCTTCCCCATTCCCATTTTTCCCATTTCCATCCCCATTCCCATTTTTCCCCATTGCCATTTTTCCCCATTCCCATTTTCCCATTATTCCCATTTTTCCCCATTCCCATTTCCTTCCCCATTCCCATTTTCCCCATTCCAATTATTCCCATTTTTCCCATTCCCATTATTCCCATTTTCCCCATTCCCATCATTCCCATTTTTCCCGTTTTCCCCATTCCCATTTCCCCATTTTTCCCCATTTTTCCCCATTCCCGTTATTCCCATTTTCCCGTTGTTTTTCCCCTCAGGAGCAGCCCGGTGATCCGGATCAAGGAGGAGCCTCCCAGCCCCACGCGGAGCCCGCAGGTGGAGGAGCCCAAGAATCCCGGGAATCCCGGAAATCCTGGAAATCCCGGGAATTCCGAGACCCCCCTGTCCCCCTCCACCTTCATCGACTCCATCCTGCGGGAGAACGACTCCGGAGCCGCTCCCGGGAATCCCCAATCCCAGGAAAAGTGCCTGAGCGTCGCCTGCCTCGACAAGTGAGCCACGCAATTCCCAAAATTCACGGAATTGCCAGCTCAGGGAAAGTGGGAGCGGGGTGGAATTCCCAAAATTCACAGAATTCCCAGCTTGGGAAGAGCAGGAGTGAGGCGGAATTCCCAGAATTCCCAGCTCGGGAGAAGTGGGAGCGGGGTGGAATTCCCAAAATTCCTGGAATTCCCAGCTCAAGGAAAGTGGGAGCAGGGTGGAATTCCCAAAATTCACGGAATTCCCAGCTTGGGAAGAGCAGGAGTGAGGCAGAATTCCCGGAATTCCCAGCTCAGGCAAAGTGGGAGCAGGGTGGAATTCCCAAAATTCCCGGAATTCCCAGCTCGGGAAAAGCAGGAGTGAGGCGGAATTCCCAGAATTCCCAGCTCAGGGAAAGTGGGAGCGGGCCCGGTGTTGTTGGTTGTTCATTCCCGTTGTTGTTGATCATTCCCGGTGTTGTTCATCATTCCCGATGTTTATTCCGGGTGTTGTTGATCGATCATTCCCGGTGTTTATTCCCATTATTCCTGGTGTTCATTCCCAGTGTTGACCATTCCCGGTGTTGTTGGTTGTTCATTCCCGTTGTTGTTGATCATTCCCGGTGTTGTTCATCATTCCCGATGTTTATTCCGGGTGTTGTTGATCGATCATTCCCGGTGTTTATTCCCATTATTCCTGGTGTTCATTCCCAGTGTTGACCATTCCCGGTGTTGCTGTTGCTCATTCCCCGTGCCGTTGTTGTCCGTTCCCACTGTTGCTGCCCCTCGTTCCCGGTGTTTTCCTCCATTCCTGTTGTTCATTCCCGGTGTTGCTGCTCCTCATTCCCGGTGTTCATTCCCGGTGTTTCCGTCTGTTCCCGGTGCTCATTCCCAGCGTTTTCCCCCATTCCTGGTGTTGCTGTTCCTCATTCCTGGTGGTTTTCGCCGTTCCCACTCCTCATTCCCGGTGTTTTCCCCCATTCCCGCTGTTCATTCCCGGTGTTTTCCCCATTCCCGCTGTTCATTCCCGGTGTTTTCCTCTGTTCCCGGTGCTCATTCCCGGTGTTGCCGTTCTCCATTCCCAGTGTTGCCGCTCCTCATTCCCGGTGTTGTTGTTTCTCCATTCCCGGTGGTTTTGCCTCTCATTCCCAGTGTTTTCCCCCATTCCTGGTGTTGCTGTTCCTCATTCCTGGTGGTTTTCGCCGTTCCCACTCCTCATTCCCGGTGTTTTCCCCCATTCCCGCTGTTCATTCTCGGTGTTTTTCCCTGTTCCTGCTGTTCATTCCTGGTGTTTTTCCCTGTTCCCGGTGCTCATTCCCGGTGTTTTCCCCCATTCCCGCTGTTCATTCCTGGTGTTCTTTTCCCATTCCAGGCGTTCATTCATGGTGTTTTTCCCACTTCCCTCTCCTCATTCCCAGTGTTTTTCCCCGTTCCTGGTGTTGATTCCCGGTGTTTTTCCCCATTCCCGGTGTTCATTCCCGGTGTTTTCCCCATTCCCGCTGTTCATTCCCGGTGTTTTCCTCTGTTCCCGGTGCTCATTCCCGGTGTTGCCGTTCTCCATTCCCAGTGTTGCCGCTCCTCATTCCCGGTGTTGTTGTTTCTCCATTCCCGGTGGTTTTGCCTCTCATTCCCAGTGTTTTCCCCCATTCCTGGTGTTGCTGTTCCTCATTCCTGGTGGTTTTCGCCGTTCCCACTCCTCATTCCCGGTGTTTTCCCCCATTCCCGCTGTTCATTCTCGGTGTTTTTCCCTGTTCCTGCTGTTCATTCCTGGTGTTTTTCCCTGTTCCCGGTGCTCATTCCCGGTGTTGCCGTTCTCCATTCCCAGTGTTGCCGCTCCTCATTCCCGGTGTTTTCCTCCATTCCCGGCGTTTTCTCCATTCCTGTTGTTCATTCCCGGTGTTTTCCCCCATTCCCGCTGTTCATTCCTGGTGTTCTTTTCCCATTCCAGGCGTTCATTCACGGTGTTTTTCCCAGCTCCCTCTCCTCATTCCCGGTGTTTTTCCCCGTTCCTGGTGTTGATTCCCGGTGTTTTTCCCCATTCCCAGTGTTCATTCCCGGTGTTTTCCCCATTCCCGCTGTTCCCGGTGCTCATTGCCGGTGTTGCCGCTCCCCATTCCCAGTGTTGCTGCTCCTCATTCCCGGTATTTTCCCCGTTCCTGCTGTTCCCACTGTTCATTCCCGGTGTTTTCCTCCATTCCCGGTGTTTTCTCCATTCCTGTTGTTCATTCCCGGCGTTCATTCCCGGTGTTTCCCTCTGTTCCCGGTGTTCATTCCCAGTGTTTTTCCCACTTCCCTCTCCTCATTCCCGGTGTTGCCGCTCCCCATTCCCAGTGTTGCTGCTCCTCATTCCTGGTGTTTTTCCCGTTCCCGCTGTTCCCACTGTTCATTCCCGGTGTTTCCCTCTGTTCCCGGTGTTCATTCCCAGTGTTTTTCCCACTTCCGCTGTTCCCACTGTTCATTCCCGGTGTTTCCCCCATTCCCGGTGCTCATTCCCAGTGTTTTCGTTCCCCATTCCCGGTGTTGCGGGTGCTCATTCCCGGCGTTGTTCCCCATTCCCAGTGTTACCGGTGCTCATTCCCGGTGTTTTGGTTCCCCGTTCCCGGTGTTGCTGTTCCTCGTTCCCGGTGGTTTTCCCCATTCCCGGTGTTCCCGGTGCTCATTCCCGGTGTTGCGGGTGCTCATTCCCGGTGTTTTTCCCCATTCCTGGTGTTTTTGTTCCCCATTCCCAGTGTTGCTGTTCCTCATTCCCAGCATTGTTCCCCATTCCTGGTGTTCCTGGTGCTCATTCCCAGTGTTTTCGTTCCCTGTTCCCGGTGTTGCCGGCGCTCATTCCCGTTGTTTTTCCCTGTTCCCACTGTTCATTCCCGGTGTTGCTGTTCCTAATTCCCGGTGTTTTCGTTCCCCATTCCCGGTGTTTCCATTCCCCGTTCCCGGTGTTGCCGTTCCTCATTCCCAGCGTTGTTCCCCATTCCCGGTGTTCCCGGTGTTCATTCCCAGTGTTTTCCCCATTCCAGGTGTTGATTCCCGGTGTTTCCCCCATTCCCGCTGCTCATTCCTGGTGTTTTCGTTCCCCATTCCCGGTGTTGCTGTTCCTCATTCCCGGTGTTTTTCCCGTTCGCGGTGCTCATTCCTGGTGTTTCCGTTCCCCATTCCCAGTATTTTTGTTCCTCATTCCCGGCATTGTTCCCCATTCCCGGTGTTGCTGTTCCTCATTCCTGGTGTTTTTCCCCATTCCCGGCGTTGCCATTCTCCATTCCCGGTGTTTCCATTTCCCATTTCCAATGTTGCTGTTCCCTATTCCCGGTGTTCCCGGTGCTCATTCCCAATGTTTCCCCCCCCCCGTTCCCGGTGTTTCCGTTCCCCATTCCCGGTGTTGCCATTCCCCATTCCCGGTGTTTCCATTCCCCATTCCTGGTGTTGCTGTTCCCTATTCCTGGTGTTCCCGGTGCTCATTCCCAATGTTTCCCCCCCCCCGTTCCCGGTGTTTCCGTTCCTCACTCCTGGCGTTGTTCCCGGTTCCCGCTGTTGCTGTTACTCATTCCCGGTGCTTCCCCCCCATTCCCGATGTTGCCATTCCTGACTCCCGGTGTTGTTCCCCATTCCCGGTGTTGCCGTTCCCCATTCCCGGTGTTGCCGTTCCCCATTCCCAGTGTTTCCCCCCCCCGTTCCCACTGTTGATTCCCGGTGTTTCCCGGCGTTTCCTTTCCTGACTCCCGCCCCATTCCCGGTGTTGCCGTTCCCCATTCCCGGTGTTGCCGTTGCCCATTCCCGGTGTTTCCGTTCCCCGTTCCCGCTGTTCATTCCCGGTGTTTTCCTTCCCTGACTCCCGGCGTTGTTCCCCATTCCCGGTGTTGCCGTTCCCCATTCCCGGTGTTTCCCCCCCTGTTCCCGCTGTTCATTCCCGGTGTTTTCCCCCGTTCCTGGTGTTGCCGTTCCCCATTCCCGTTGCTGACTCCCGGTGTTGTTCCCCATTCCCGGTGTTGCCGTTCCCCATTCCCGGTGTTTCCCCCCCTGTTCCCGCTGTTCATTCCCGGTGTTTTGCGTTGCTGACTCCCGGCGTTGTTCCCCATTCCCGGTGTTTCCGTTCCCCGTTCCCGCTGTTCATTCCCGGTGTTTCCCCCCCCGTTCCCGCTGTTGATTCCCGCTGTTCATTCCCGGTGTTTTCCTTTCCTGACTCCCGGCGTTGTTCCCCATTCGCGGTGTTGCCGTTCCCCGTTCCCGCTGTTCATTCCCGGTGTTTCCTTTCCTGACTCCCGGTGTTTTTCCCGCCGCCAGGTCGGAGCTGAACGAGCACCTGGACACGATCGACTCCAGCCTGGACAATCTGCAGGCGCTGCTCAGCACCCACGGCTTCAGCATGGACAGCGCCCTGCTCGACGTGAGAGACAGCCGGAAACACCGGGAAAATCCCGGGAAAAACACCCGGAATGCCCGGGAATTCCCACTGGGAACTCCCGGAATCCCTGTGGCCCAGTGGGAATTCCTGGGAATCCCCGGGATCCCGGCCCGTTCCCAGTGGGAACTCCCAGGATAAATCTGTCCCTGCTCGACGTGAGAGACAGCCGGAAACAACGGGAATTCCCGGGAGAAACACCCGGAATGCCCGGGAATTCCCAAAAATTCCCACTGGGAACTCACGAAATCCCTGTGCCCAATGGGAATCCCCGGGATCCTGGCCCGTTCCTATTGGGAATTCCCAGGATAAATCTGTCCCTGCTCGACGTGAGAGACAGCCGGAAACACCGGGAAAATCCCGGGAGAAACACCCGGAATGCCTGGGAATTCCCACTGGGAACTCCCGGAATCCCTGTGCCCAATGGGAATTCCTGGGAATTCCCGGGATCCCAGCCCGTTCCCAGTGGGAATTCCCAGGATAAATCTGTCCCTGCTCAACATGAGACAGCCCGCAACACCGGGAAAATCCCGGGAAAAACACCCGGAATTCCCAAAAATTCCAACTGGGAACTCACGGAATCCCTGTGCCCAATGGGAATTCCTGGGAATTCCCGGGATCCCGGCCCGTTCCCAGTGGGAATTCCCCGGATAAATCCGTCCCTGCTCGACGTGAGAGACAGCCGGAAACACCGGGAATTCCCGGTGGAATGTG
>NW_024501716.1:3456-14395 GCF_017590055.1 Onychostruthus taczanowskii | reverse complement strand
TTCCTGACTCCCGGCGTTGTTCCCCATTTGCGGTGTTGCTGTTCCCCATTCCCGGTGTTTCCGTTCCCCATTCCCAGTGTTTTCCCCCCCGTTCCCGCTGTTGATTCCCGGTGTTTCCCGGTGTTTCCGTTCCTGACTCCCGGCGTTGTTCCCCATTCCCGGTGTTTCCGTTCCCCGTTCCCGCTGTTCATTCCCGGTGTTTTCCTTTCCTGACTCCCGGCGTTGTTCCCCATTCCCGGTGTTGCCATTCCCCGTTCCCAGTCTTCATTCCCGGTGTTGCTGTTCCTCATTCCCGGTGTTTTTCCCCGTTCCTGGTGTTGCCGTTCCCCGTTCCCGCTGTTCATTCCCGGTGTTTCCCCCCCCGTTCCCGCTGTTCATTCCCGCTGTTCATTCCCGGTGTTTTGCGTTGCTGACTCCCGGCGTTGTTCCCCATTCCCGGTGTTTCCGTTCCCCGTTCCCGGTGTTCATCCCGGTGTTTCCCCCCCCCATTCCCGGTGTTTCCTTTCCTGACTCCCGGTGTTTTTCCCGCCGCCAGGTCGGAGCTGAACGAGCACCTGGACACGATCGACTCCAGCCTGGACAATCTGCAGGCGCTGCTCAGCACCCACGGCTTCAGCATGGACAGCGCCCTGCTCGACGTGAGAGACAGCCGGAAACACCGGGAAAATCCCGGGAAAAACACCCGGAATGCCCGGGAATTCCCACTGGGAACTCCCGGAATCCCTGTGGCCCAGTGGGAATTCCTGGGAATCCCCGGGATCCCGGCCCGTTCCCAGTGGGAATTCCCAGGATAAATCTGTCCCTGCTCGACGTGAGAGACAGCCCGCAACACCGGGAAAATCCCGGGAAAAACACCCAGAATGCCAAAAAATTCCCACTGGGAACTCCCAGAATCCCAATGCCCAATGGGAATTCCTGGGATCCCGGCCCGTTCCTATTGGGAATTCCCAGGATAAATCTGTCCCTGCTCGACGTGAGAGACAGCCGGAAACACCGGGAAAATCCCGGGAGAAACACCCGGAATGCCTGGGAATTCCCACTGGGAACTCCCGGAATCCCTGTGCCCAATGGGAATTCCGGGGAATTCCCGGGATGGCGGCCCGTTCCCAGTGGGAATTCCCAGGATAAATCCGTCCCTGCTCGACGTGAGAGACAGCCGGGAACACCGGGAAAATCCCGGGAGAAACACCCGGAATGCCTGGGAATTCCCACTGGGAACTCCCGGAATCCCTGTGCCCAATGGGAATTCCGGGGAATTCCCGGGATGGCGGCCCGTTCCCAGTGGGAATTCCCAGGATAAATCCGTCCCTGCTCGACGTGAGAGACAGCCGGAAACACCGGGAATTCCCGGGAGAAACACCCGGAATTCCCAGAAATTCCCACTGGGAACTCACCAAATCCCTGTGCCCAATGGGAATTCCTGGGAATTCCCGGGATCCCGGCCCGTTCCCAGTGGGAATTCCCAGGATAAATCTGTCCCTGCTCGACGTGAGAAATTCCCAGGATAAATCTGTCCCTGCTCAACATGAGACAGCCCGCAACACCGGGAAAATCCCGGGAAAAACACCCGGAATTCCCAAAAATTCCAACTGGGAACTCACGGAATCCCTGTGCCCAATGGGAATTCCTGGGAATTCCCGGGATCCCGGCCCATTCCCAGTGGGAATTCCCAGGATAAATCTGTCCCTGCTCGACGTGAGAGAGAGCCCGCAACACCGGGAAAATCCTGGGAAAACACCCGGAATTCCCAAAAATTCCAACTGGGAACTCACGGAATCCCTGTGCCCAATGGGAATTCCTGGGAATTCCCGGGATCCCGGCCCATTCCCAGTGGGAATTCCCAGGATAAATCCGTCCCTGCTCGACGTGAGAGCCCCAACACCGCAATTACCGGGAAAATCCCAGAAAAAATACCGGGAATTTCCAAAAATTCCAACTGGGAATTCCTAAAATCCCCAGTGCCCAGTGGGAATTCCCGGGATAAACTCTTCCCTGTTGGACGTGAGCCTGAGATTCCCAAAATTCCCAGAAAAAATATCGGAAAAAATCCCAGAATTCCCAAAAAATTCCAACTGGGAACTCCCAAAATCCCCAGTGCCCACTGGGAATTCCCAGGATCCCAGCTCATTCCCAGTGGGAATTCCTGGGACAGGGAATTCCCATCCCGGGAATTCCGGCATTCCCATGCTTAGGACAGATTTTTCCTGGGAATTCCCTGGCTGGGGATGAGATTTTCCTGGGAATTCCATCATTTGCCCAATGGGAATTCCTGGGAATTCCCGGGATCCCGGCCCGTTCCCAGTGGGAATTCCCAGGATAAATCCGTCCCTGCTCGACGTGAGAGCCCCAACACCGCAATTACCGGGAAAATCCCAGAAAAAATACCGGGAATTTCCAAAAATTCCAACTGGGAATTCCTAAAATCCCCAGTGCCCAGTGGGAATTCCCGGGATAAACTCTTCCCTGTTGGACGTGAGCCTGAGATTCCCAAAATTCCCAGAAAAAATATCGGAAAAAATCCCAGAATTCCCAAAAAATTCCAACTGGGAACTCCCAAAATCCCCAGTGCCCACTGGGAATTCCCAGGATCCCAGCTCATTCCCAGTGGGAATTCCTGGGACAGGGAATTCCCAGGATCCCAGCTCATTCCCAGTGGGAATCCAGTTCTCAGGACAAATTTTTCCCGGGAATTCCGGCATTCCCATGCTTAGGACAGATTTTTCCTGGGAATTCCCTGGCTGGGGATGAGATTTTCCTGGGAATTCCATCATTTCCATTCTCAGGGTGGGATTTTCCCGGGAATTCCATCATTCCCATTCTCAGGGTGGGATTTTCCTGGGAATTCCATCATTCCCATTCTCAGGGTGGGATTTTCCCGGGAATTCCATCATTCCCATTCTCAGGGTGGGATTTCCCCCGGAATTCCATGACTCAGGTCAGATTTTCCTGGGAATTCCATCATTCCCATTCTCAGGGTGGGATTTTTTCCAGGAATTCCCTGGCTGGGGACTGGATTTTCCTGGGAATTCCCTGGCTGGGGACTGGATTTTCCCAGGGAATTCCATCATTCCCATTCTCAGGGTGGGATTTTTCCAGGAATTCCCTGGCTGGGGGTGGGATTTTCCTGGGAATTCCCTGGCTGGGGGTGGGATTTTCCCAGGAATTCCATCATTCCCATTCTCAGGGTGGGAATTTTCCCAAGGAATTCCCTGGCTTGGGATGGGATTTTCCTGGGAATTCCCTGGTTGGGGTTGGGATTTTCCTGGGAATTCCCTGGTTGGGGGTGGGATTTTCCTGGGAATTCCCTGGCTGGGGGTGGGATTTTCCCAGGAATTCCATCATTCCCATTCTCAGGGTGGGATTTTCCCGGGAATTCCCTGGCTCAGGACAGATTTTTCCCAGGAATTCCGGAATTCCTGGAGTCAGGACAGGTTTTTTTCCCAGGAATTCCCTGGCTCAGGACAGTTGGGATCAGGGCTGGGATGAGGATTGGGGCTGGGATTGGGATCCAGGATTGGGATCAAGATCAGGATCAGAGCTGGGAGTGGGATCAGAATCGGGGCTGGGATTGGGATCAGGATTGGAATCGGGATCTGGATTAGGATTGGGGCTGGGATCAGGACTGGGATCAGGGCTGGGGTCGGGATTGGGATTGGGATCACGGCTGGGATTGGGGTTGGGATTGGGATCCAGGATCAGGGATTGGGATTGGGGCTGGGATCGGGATTGGGATTGGGATTGGGGCTGGGATTGGGATCCAGGATCAGGATTGGGATTGGGGGTTGGATCAGGGCTGGGATCAGGATTGGGGCTGGGATTGGGATCCAAGATCAGGGATTGGGATTGGGATTGGGGGTGGGATTGGGGCTGGGATCGGGATTGGGGCGGGATTGGGATTGGCATCGTAAATGGGACTGGGATTGGGATCATGAGTGGGACTGGGATTAGGATCAGGATTGGGATTGGGGCTGCAGTTGGGATCGGGATTAGGATTGGTGTCAGGGTTGGGATTAGGATCAATGCTGGGATTGGGATTTGGATTGGGAGTAGGGCTGGGATTGGAATCAGGATCAGGACTGGGATTGGGATCGGGATTAGGATTGGGGCTGGGATCAGGTTTGGAATTGAGATTAGGGCCAGGATCACTAACTGGGATTGGGATTAGGTCTGGGATCAGGATCAGGGCTGGGATTGGGATCGGGGCTGGGGTTGGCATCCAGGATCAGGATTGGGATTGGAATTGGGATTTGGATTGGGATCGGGGCTGGGAGTTGGATTGGACCTGGGATTGGGATTTAGGATCAGGATTGGGATCAGGACTGGAATTGGGTTTGGGATTGGGGCTGGGAATTGGATTGGGGCTGGGATTGGGATCAGGGTTGTGATTGGGATCCAGGATCAGGATTGGGATCGGGATCAGGGATTGGGGCTGGGATTGGGATCGGGGCTGGGATTGGGATCCAGGATCAGGATTGGAATCGGGATCAGGGATTGGGGCTGGGATTGGGATCAGGATCTGGGATTGGGATCAGGGTTGGGATTAGGATCCAGGATCACGATTGGGATCGGGATCAGGGATCGCGGCTGGGATTGGGATCCAGGATCAGGATTGGGATCGGGATCAGGCTTTGGGGCTGGGATTGGGATCCAGGATCAGGATTGGGATCGGAATTGGGATTTGGATTGGGATCAGAGCTGGGAGTTGGATTGGACCTTGGGATTCGGGATCAGGATTGGGATCAGGGATTGGAATTGGGATCGAGATTGGGATTTGGATTGGGATTGGGGCTGGAAATTGGATCGGGGCTGGGATTGGGATCCAGGATCAGGATCAGGATTGGGATCAGGGTTGGGATTGGGATCCAGGATCAGGATTGGGATCGGGATCAGGATTGGGGCTGGGATTGGGATCAGGATTGGAATCGGGATCTGGATTAGGATTGGGGCTGGGATCAGGATTGGGATCAGGGCTGGGGTTGGGATTGGGATTGGGATGAGGATTGGGGCTTGGATTGGGATCCAGGATCAGGGATTGGGGCTGGGATTGGGATCGGGGCTGGGATTGGGATCCAGGATCAGGACTGGGATCGGGATCAGGGATCAGGATCAGGGCCAGGATCCATGGATCATGGCACCAGCTCCGCCCCATTCCGGGATTTTCCTCTCCGGGATCATTTCTGGGAACGTTTGGGATGAGCAGGGGCTGGGTTTGGGATTCCTTTAAAACCCAAAAACCTCGGAATCATTCCCGGAATTCCGGCAGATCCAGGATCTCCTTTCGAACCAGGAGCAGCAGAAACCGACGGAGACCGAACCCGGCGCGGGGGACTCCGGTATCCCGAAGGGAATTTTGGGGGATTTGGGGGATTTTTGGGAATTTTGGGATGTTTGGGAATGGGGGACTTTGGTATCCCATGGGAACTTTGGGATTTTTTTTTTCTGGGACATTCCCTGCTGTCCCCTGCACGGTCCAGCCCCTGTTCCTGGTGGATTATCCCAATCCCACATTCCCAATCCCACATTCCCAATCCCACATTCCCAATCCCACAATCCCAATCCCATTTTTCCAATCCCAAATTCCCGTTTTCCAGGGAAGCAGCTGGTGCCCTGCAGGGTGCATGATCCCAATCCCACATTCCCACATTCCCAATCCCACAATCCCAATCCAAATCCCACATTCCCAATCCCACGATCCCAATCCCAATCCCACATTCCCAATCCCACATTCCCAATGCCAATCCCAAATCCCTCATTCCCAAATTCCCGTTTTCCAGGGAAGCAGCTGGTGCCCTGCACGGTGCAGCCTCTGTTCCTGGTGGATTATCCTAATCCCACATTCCCAATCTCACAATCCCAATCCCACATTCCCAATCCCCCAATCCCAATCCCTCATTCCCAGCCCTCATTCCCACATTCCCGTTTTCCTGGGAAGCAGCTGGTGCCCTGCACAGTGCATGAGCCCGATCCCACATTCCCAATCCCACATTCCCAATCCCACATTCCCAATCCCACATGCCCAATCCCAATCCCACATTCCCAATCCCCCAATCCCAATCCCTCATTCCCAGCCCTCATTCCCACACGCCCGTTTTCCTGGGAAGCAGCTGGTGCCCTGCACAGTGCATGAGCCCGATCCCACATTCCCAATCCCACATTCCCACATTCCCAATCCCAAATTCCCGTTTTCCAGGGAAGCAGCTGGTGCCCTGCACGGTGCAGCCGCTGTTCCTGGTGGATTCCAGCGCCGTGGACGTGGGATCCGGGGATCTTCCCATCTTCTTCGAGCTGGGGGAGGGGCCGTGCTTCCCGGACGGGGACGAGTATCCCGAGGAGTATCCCGAGGAGTATCCCGAGGAGTATCCCGAGGATCCCGCCATTCCCAATCCCACAATCCCAATCCCACATTCCCAATCCGAATCCCACATTCCCAATCCCAAATTCCCGTTTTCCAGGGAAGCAGCTGGTGCCCTGCACGGTGCAGCCGCTGTTCCTGGTGGATTCCAGCGCCGTGGACGTGGGATCCGGGGATCTTCCCATCTTCTTCGAGCTGGGGGAGGGGCCGTGCTTCCCGGACGGGGACGAGTATCCCGAGGAGTATCCCGAGGAGTATCCCGAGGAGTATCCCGAGGATCCCGCGCTGCTCCCGCGGCCGCCGCCCGCGCCCAAGGACCCGGCCGTGTCCTAAAGCCAGGATCGGGGACAGGGACAGGGACAGGATCCCAAAGGGATCCCCAGCAAGGATCCCAGGCCGGGATCGGGAAAAGGGAAGGAAGCCCCGAGTGACTCGTCCTGCTTTTCGCACAGACCCCGGAGCCGCCGCTCCCTCGGAGCATCCCGGGGAATCCCGGGGAGTCCCGGAGCATCCCGGGGAATCCTGGAGGATCCCGGGGAGTCCTGGAGGATCCTAAATCATCCTGGAGCATCCCGGGGAATTCCGGGGAGTCCTGGAGCATCCCGGGGAATCCCAGAGCATCCCGGGGAATTCTGGAGGATTCTAAATCATCCCAGAGGATCCTGGAGCATCCCAGGGAATCCTGCAGGATCCTAAATCATTCTGGGGAATCTCGGAGCATTCCGGGGAGTCCCGGAGCATCCCGGGGAATCCCGGAGCATCCCGGGGAGTCCTGGAGGATCCTAAATCATCCCGGAGCATTCCGGGGAATCCCGGAGCATCCCGGTTCCCAATCCCAAATTCCCGTTTTCCAGGGAAGCAGCTGGTGCCCTGCACGGTGCAGCCGCTGTTCCTGGTGGATTATCCCAATCCCGCATTCCCAATCCCACAATCCCAATCCCACATTCCCAATCCGAATCCCACATTCCCAATCCCAAATTCCCGTTTTCCAGGGAAGCAGCTGGTGCCCTGCACGGTGCAGCCGCTGTTCCTGGTGGATTCCAGCGCCGTGGACGTGGGATCCGGGGATCTTCCCATCTTCTTCGAGCTGGGGGAGGGGCCGTGCTTCCCGGACGGGGACGAGTATCCCGAGGAGTATCCCGAGGAGTATCCCGAGGAGTATCCCGAGGAGTATCCCGAGGAGTATCCCGAGGAGTATCCCGAGGAGTATCCCGAGGAGTATCCCGAGGAGTATCCCGAGGAGTATCCCGAGGAGTATCCCGAGGAGTATCCCGAGGAGTATCCCGAGGAGTATCCCGAGGAGTATCCCGAGGAGTATCCCGAGGAGTATCCCGAGGAGTATCCCGAGGAGTATCCCGAGGAGTATCCCGAGGAGTATCCCGAGGAGTATCCCGAGGAGTATCCCGAGGATCCCGCGCTGCTCCCGCGGCCGCCGCCCGCGCCCAAGGACCCGGCCGTGTCCTAAAGCCAGGATCGGGGACAGGGACAGGGACAGGATCCCAAAGGGATCCCCAGCAAGGATCCCAGGCCGGGATCGGGAAAAGGGAAGGAAGCCCCGAGTGACTCGTCCTGCTTTTCGCACAGACCCCGGAGCCGCCGCTCCCTCGGAGCATCCCGGGGAATCCCGGGGAGTCCCGGAGCATCCCGGGGAATCCTGGAGGATCCCGGGGAGTCCTGGAGGATCCTAAATCATCCCAGAGCATCCCATGCCCTGCAGGAGCATCCCGGGGAATCCCGGGGAATCCCGGGGAATGCTGGAGCATCCCGAGGAGTCCCGGAGCATCCCGGGGAATGCTGGAGGATACCGGGGAGTCACGGAGCATCCCGAGGAATCCCGGAGCATCCCGGGGAGTCCTGGAGGATCCTAAATCATCCCGGAGCATTCCGGGGAATCCCGGAGCATCCCGGGGAATCCCAGAGCATCTCGGGGAATCCCGGGGAATCCTGGGGAGTCCTGGAGCATCCCGGGGAATCCCGGAGCATCCCGGGGAATCCTGGAGGGAAGCCTGGAATGCCGCAGGACCCCAAAATCCAGCGGATCCCAAAATCCTGGAAGTTCACCCAACCCCAAAGCCCAGCAGTGCCTGAACCCCACAGGACCCCAAAATCCAGCGGTGCCTCGAATCCCAAAATCCAGTGGGATCCCAAAATCCAGTGGGATCCATCCCAAAATCCAGTGGGATCCCAAAATCCTGTGGTGCCACAAAACCTGGCAGTGCCCAAATCCCACGGGACCCTAAAATCCAAGGGGACCCCAAAATCCCACAGGACCCCAAAACCCTGTGGGACCCCGAAAACCTGGCACTGCCACGAGACCCCCAGAGCCAGGGGAACCCCAAAATCCAGTGGGATCCCAAAACCTGGCCATGCCCTAATCCCACGGAACCCCAAAACCCTGTGGGACCCCAAAACCTGGCAGTGCCACGAGATCCCCAAAGCGAAGGGAACCCCAAAATCCAATGGGACCCCAAAACCCCCCAGCCCCACAAGTCCCCGGTTCCAGCTTCTCCAATTCCTGCTCTGGGCATTCCTGGTTTTTATTCCTGGCTTCCTTTCGGGGGATCCCGCTGGAATTCTGGGGGATCCCACCGGAATTCTGAGGTGTCCCAGTGGAATTTTGGGGGGATCCCGCCAGAATTCCAGGGCATCCTGCTGGAATTTTGGGGCATCCTGCTGAAATTCCCGGAAATCCCTCTGGAATTCCGTGCGCTCCCGGTTTGGTGTTCCCGGATTTCCCCGCTCCGGCTCCGCTCTGGGATTCGTCCCCGGACCTCGGGATTGGGAGCAGCGACCCCAGAACTGAACTTGGGAATTTTACACCAGAGGAGGACCCGGATCCCGCGTGGGATCGAGTCGGGATTCCGTGTGGGAATGTCGGGATTCCGTGTGGGAATGTCGGGATTCCACGTGGGAATGTGTCGGGATTCCAGGCGGGATCGAGTCGGGATTCCACGTGGGAATGTCGGGATTTCAGACAGGATCGAGTCGGGATCCCGTGTGGGATCGAGTCGGGATTCCACGTGGGAATGTGTCAGGATTCCATGTGGCAATGTGTGGGGATCCCATGTGGGATTGAGTCAGCATTCCATGTGGGAACGTGTTGGGATTCCACGTGGGAACGTGTCAGGATCCCATACGGAAATGTCAGGATCCCACGTGGGAATGTTGGGATCCCATACGAGAATGCCCAATTCCCTATGGGAATGTCGGGATCCCGTGTGAGAATGCCCAAATTCCATATGGGAATGTCGGGATCCCGTGTGGGAATGCCTGGATCCCATATGGGATCCCATGTGGAAATGTCAGGATCCTGTGTGGGAATTTTGGGATCCCGTATGAGAATGCCCAAATTCCATGTGGGAATTTTGGGATCCCATACGGGAATGCCTGAATTCCGTACAGAAATGTCGGGATCCTGTGTGGGAATGCCTGGATCCCACGAGGGAATGCTGGGAATCCCGTGTGGCAGTGCCGGGATCCTGCGTGGGAATGCCCAAATTCCGTGTGGGAATGTCGGGATCCCAGGAGGGAATGTCAGGATCCCGTGTGGGAATGCCCAAATTCCGTGTGGGAAGGCTGGGATCCCAGGATCCCGTGTGGGAATATCAGGATCCAGTGTAGGAATATCAGGATCCCATGTGGGAATGCTCAAATTCCGTGTGGGAATGTCAGGATCCCGTGTGGCAATGTCAGGATCCGTGTGGGAATGTCAGGATCCCGTGTGGGAATGCTCAAATTCCGTGTGGGAATGTCGGGATCCCGTGTGGGAATGCCCGGATTCCGTGTGGGAATGCCCAAATCCCGTGTGGAAGGGCGGGATCCCGCGTGCTCTCCACGAACAGATCTCGATAAAGCACGGCTCCGCCGCCGCACGCCTGCTCCTCGTCCCGGGCGCCTTGGGAAGCTACGGAGGGGATCCGGCCCCAGGAGCTGGGATCTGGGCTGGGAGTTGGGATCCGGCCCCGGGAGCTGGGATCCGGGCTGGGAGTTGGGATTGGGCCCCGGGAGCTGGGATCCGGGCTGGGAATTGGGATCGGGCCCCGGGAGCTGGGATCCGGGCTGGGAATTGGGATCCGGGACTGGGAGTTGGGATCCGGGGCTGGGAGTTGGGATCGGGTCCCGGGAACTGGGATCCAGGGCTGGGAGTTGGGATCCGGGGCTGGGAATTGGGATCCGGGGCTGGGAATTGGGATCGGGCCCCGGGAGCTGGGATCCGGGCTGGGAGTTGGGATAGGGCCCTGGGAGCTGGGATCCGGGCTGGGAATTGGGATCCAGGACTGGGAGTTGGGATCAGGGCACTGGAACTGGGATCCAGACCCGGGAGCTGGGATCCAGGGCTGGGAATTGGGATTGGACCCCAGGAGTTGGGATCCGGCCCCGGGAGCTGGGATCCAGGGCTGGGAATTGGGATCGGGAACTGGGATTCAGGGCTGGGAACTGGGATCCGGGGCTGGGAGTAGGGATTGGGCCCCGGGTACTGGGATCCAGGGCTGGGAGTTGGGATCCAGTCTGGGAATTGGGATCCGGCCCCAGGAGTTGGGATCCTGGGCTGGGAATTGGGATCAGGGCACTGGAACTGGGATCCAG
>NW_024501716.1:0-778 GCF_017590055.1 Onychostruthus taczanowskii | reverse complement strand
GGACACGGGGGACACGGGGGGTCACGGGGGGACACGGGGGGACACGGGGACACGGGGACACGGGGACATCGGCTCAGGACCCCCAGTGTCCCCCAGTGTCCCCCGTGTCCCCAGTGTCCCCCAGTCCCTCCCAGTCCCTCCCAGTCCCTCCCAGTACCACCCGAACTCCCCCATTCCTTGTCGTCCCTGTGTGTCCCCAAGTCCCCCCCATGTCCCTCAAGTCCCCCCCACCCTCCTGTCACTGCCACCCCCCTGTCGCCCCCAAATGTCCCCAAGTCCCGCTGTCCCTCAGTGTCCCCCTGTCCCCAGTGTCCCCTCATTGTCCCCAGTGTCCCCTGGTGCCCCAGTGTCCCCTGGTGTCCCTCAGTGTCCCTCAGTGTCCCCCTGTCCCTCAATGTCTCCTCAATGTCTGAGTGTCCCCCTGTCCCCAGTGTCCCCGCTGTCCCTGGTGTCCCTCAGTGTCCCCCGCTGTCCCTCAGTGTCCCCGGTGTCCCCCCGGTGTCCCCAGTGTCCCGGGCTGTCACTCAGTGTCCCTCAGTGTCCCCTCATTGTCCCCGGTGTCCCCTGGTGTCCCCTCATTGTCCCCCGGTGTCCTCTCACTGTCCCTTCATTGTCCCCCGGTGTCCCCCCCAGTGTCCCCTCATTGTCCCCCGGTGTCCCCCCCGGTGTCCCCTCATTGTCCCCCGGTGTTCCCTCATTGTCCCCCGGTGTCCTCTCACTGTCCCTTCATTGTCCCCCGGTGTCCCCCCCAGTGTCCCCTCATTGTCCCCCGGTGTCC
>NW_024501715.1:0-745 GCF_017590055.1 Onychostruthus taczanowskii | reverse complement strand
ATGGAACATTTATTTCACTGCTCTGTGGAAGATTCAACATCACTGAAAAGATAGTGGAGAAGATGGCTACTGCATAAGACACCACCTTCCCATCTCTCATGGCATCCAGTAAGAATTTCCAAACCAGTACACCTGAGGAAAATCCACCAATGGGCTCCCTCTGAGCACAGCCTGAGCCAGCTTATTACCTGTCCCACAGCTTACCCAGGCAGTCCAGGAGAATCACAGAATCACAGGATGGCTTCGTTTGGAAGCTCACCTTCTTCCAAACCCCCTGCCATGGGCAGGGGACACCTTCCATTAGGCCAGGCCACTCAAATCCCTGTTCAGCCTGGAGAGGATTGTGGGGAAGAGTATCAATGGTTTTGCTGACATCCACTGCTCTACCCATATTGACAGAAAACATCCTTTTGTTGTAAAAGGTTATCAGCTTAGTGACACTATTTACCTTTGGAAAATTCCCTGGCTCTTTCTTATCACCACCTGCTTCATTTGGATACAAGAGCCCAGGTTATGAGTGACACGTATCAGTAAATACGGATATGACTAACAAACGCCAAGTAAGCCCGAAGATTAATGACTCGCTGCCCTCTGTAGCAGAAAGGTGACAATGTGGTTTTGTGCAACAAACCATAAATGACAGAACAGATTGTAGCACGTAAAACCAAACTCTAAAACCAATAAAAACCTTCATGTTAGAACAGTTCAGCTGGAAGGGACCTATGACAATCATCTGGTCCAACTG
>NW_024501714.1:0-762 GCF_017590055.1 Onychostruthus taczanowskii | reverse complement strand
CATAAACAGAACAGACTATTGGGGATAGAAGCATCATACAGTCACCCCAGGACACATCACAAATCTGAAACACAGCCCCATACTAGCTGCTGTGAAGTGAATTAACTCTGCCCTATCCAAAGCCAGCGTACCATCAAGGAAGGGCATTTCAGAGCCATCAGAAGGCAGCCAGAGGCCTGGGAAATTCCCAAACAGGTAGTGCAGAAGGATATCTTTCTGCCTGTACTGTCAGGTTTCAGAAGTTGGTATAACAATATTGTAGGCTAGAAGATATTTAAAAATATCACTGGGTGTCTCATTAGAGACAGGAAAATTTCCACGGCAGGATAACAAACCAGCCCAAAGAAGGAAATTTGCAAATGACTGTTTAAGAGTCTGAAAGGAAAGAGTCTAAGTCACTTGGATTTTGACAGAGGTTTTTGTATTCCATCCTACTTTTGTTCTTGTTGCCCAGAACATCAATCTTCACTCAGGTTTGGAAAAAAATGTTCTGAAAGGGATTGGCTTAGGTTTCTGATCCACAAGATAGTTTCTTTCCCTTACCAGCTCCACAAGCAGGAGATTTCAGAAGGAAAGGGAAAGCTGTTTAAGGTGACACTGATGAGGGTGGGGGCAGAGAGTAGATTCATATTTTACATTCCTGACTTGCATACTGCTATACTTATTTTAATGCCTATAGGACAGTAAACAGAGCAGTCAGGTGCTTGGACATGAAAATGAAGTAGGTAGGCACCTATTTTTCCCCAGTTGTCAAAAGAAGGA
>NW_024501713.1:0-747 GCF_017590055.1 Onychostruthus taczanowskii | reverse complement strand
CAAAAAAACCCCCCAAAAAACCCAAAATAGACCCCAAAACAATAATCTGAGAAGAGGTCTCTGGAGACATGACTTGTATCTTTTTTCCTCCTCTGAAGAAGTGTATACAATTTCTCACGTGTAACTTCTGTTTCCTTAAACACGACACCTGAAATCAGTTCACTCACTTTAAGCCGATCCTGCTTACATAACATGGGATTGGAAGCAAGCAACGCAATGCACAAAACTTTCGGCAGCTCCAGTGTGAAATGAGGACTCTCTCCAACAGGATATTCCAAGTGTTTGTGTATTCAGCTCCTTACCATGGCATGTTTTCCTATCAGGCAGCAGAACAAAGCCTCTCGGGCAGGTGCAGTAATAGGAGCCAGGGATGTTCACGCAGCCTAAAGTGCAGCCGTGATTCCAGAAGCCACATTCATTAATGTCTGAAAAATAATGAACTTGTTGTGTCAGAATAACCTCATCAGCCAATGTTAGGGAATAGATTAATGGAACAAAGTAACAGTCTGAAAAAGTACATCCTTTTTTTACATTCATTTCACAAAAACGTGGTTTTCCTAATGAACCATAAGAAAACAAGCTTGCGGACCACAAAAAACTCCAAAAAACCCCAAAATGAGACCCCAAAAAACCCCCCAAAATGGACCCTAAAAAAACCAAAAAAAACCCCAAAATGGACCCTAAAAAACCCCAAAATGGACATAAAAAAACCCAAAAAAACCCAAAATGGGACCCCCCAATATCCCA
>NW_024501712.1:0-747 GCF_017590055.1 Onychostruthus taczanowskii | reverse complement strand
AAAATCGACAGGGAAATGGGGGAAAAAACCAGGAAATTGGGAAAAATGGGGGGAAAATGGGAAAAATGATACAAATAATGGGGGAAAAAACCCGGGGGATTGGGAAAAATGGGGGGAAAAAAAATGGGGGAAAAAATGGGGGAAAAAATGGGGGGATTGGGAAAACGGGGGAAAAAATGGGAAAAACGGGGAAAATACCGGGGGAAAAACACAGGGAATTGGGAAAAATGGGGGGAAAATGGGGGAAAAAACCGGGAAATCGGGAAAAATAGGAAAATGGGGAAAACGATACAAATAATGGGGGAAAAAACGGGAAATTGGGAAAAATGGGGGAAAATGGGCACGGGAATGGGGGAAAAAAACGGGGAATCGGGAAAATGGGGAAAATGGGAAAAATGGGGGAAAATGGGCACGGGAATGGGGGAAAAAAACGGGGAATCGGGAAAATGGGGAAAATGGGAAAAATGGGGGAAAATGGGCACGGGAATGGGGGAAAAAAACGGGGAATCGGGAAAATGGGGAAAATGGGAAAAATGGGGGAAAATGGGCACGGGAATGGGGGAAAAAAACGGGGAATCGGGAAAATGGGGAAAATGGGAAAAATGGGGGAAAATGGGGGAAAAACCGGGGGGATTGGGAAAAACGGGAAAATGAGACAAATAAATAATGGGGCAAAAAACCGGGTAATCAGGAAAAATGGCATGGAAATGGGGAAAAAAACCAGGGAATTGGGAAAAATGGGAAAAT
>NW_024501711.1:0-748 GCF_017590055.1 Onychostruthus taczanowskii | reverse complement strand
CAAACAAAAAACCTTTATTACCAACATTATTCTGTTGGTAATACATTGTATAAGCTGTCTTTGAAGGGAGCTGCACTTCTCTGTCAAAATGCTGCTATAGATTGTTCAGAACCAAAGTACCTGGAATAAAGGTAAATTCTGGGTCAAATATATTATCAAAACAGCAATCTACAGTTTTATTTCTATAATACATGTCTTTTGCACCCTCAGAAAAATCTCATGTAAAACGTCCTAGCATTTTCCTGTTTAAATCTAAAACTCACTGAGTCTTTGCTTTGCTGGAGTGTGGAAAAGCCTTGCACTAATGTTGAAAAATCAGGATCTCAGTACAGCAGGTATGTTACGTTAGATTTGCATGTTTTGGCTGCTAAAATTTAATGAGCAGTAAGGAAGTGTTCAGATAGGAGAGAACAAGCTAGACTTAACTTGGGAATCACGTGAGGAGTTTCTAAATATGTATATTATATGTTGGCTCTGGTAATGTTTTAAGTTGATAAAGAGCTTTTTTAATAACGAGATAGGTGTGATTTATAAACCAATAAAACAAACTTTCTCCATAAATCATGGTTTGTGGATTTCAGCATCTCCCTCCTTCACTTAGTGACCCTCTTTCATAACAGTTTCACCACACAGTGAACACTCAGGACACTCCTGGTTTTAACAGTGAGCAGGGCTTGGCTCCATTCTCTTGGGTTTTCTGATCTTTCTCGACTGCCTAAAATTCAGGTTTCAAGGTGAAATTTAGCTG
>NW_024501710.1:0-748 GCF_017590055.1 Onychostruthus taczanowskii | reverse complement strand
GGGAACTCCATGATTTTTTTTTTTTTTGGGGTGGGGTCTCTGAGTCTTTTTAAGCCTTTTGGGGGAGGGGCTCCACAGCTGCAGCGGGGGGAATCCCAGAATCCCAAACCCCCCCCAACCTTTTTGGGTTTTTGGGGTGCGGTCTCCCCCCCAAATAACCTCCGTGCCCCCCTCCCCCTCCCCAAAAAAGGGACCCCCGAGGGCCAACCCCGCCCCCCGCCGGGGCTGTGGAGGGAATCCAGCCTGGACGGGGCCAAGGTGAGCCCGGATTTTTTTTTTTTGGGGTGGGGTCCAAACCTTAAACCCCCCCCCTCCCAAAAAACCCCTTTTTAACCCTTTTTTAACCTTTTTTAACCCTTTAAAGGACGGCGCTTTCGGCTCTCACAGCGCCACGCTGCCGCGGAATTACAAACTGTCCCCCCTGGAGCGGCGACAAGAGGGGGGGTCTCCGCTTTTCCGACCCCCCCCCGCGCCTCCAGGACCCTTCCCCGGGGGTGGCACCTGTGCCAGCAGCCGGTGTCGCGCATCCCCGTGCCCCCCCCGGCCGGGAGACCCCCCCGCCACAAGCCCCTTCCCCTCTCCATGATCTTCAGGCTGCAGAACGCTTTTTGGGAGCAGGGGGGGGCCGGGCACAGGGGTCTTCCCCCCCTGATCGCCCCCTCCCCAGCCGGGGGGACCCCGCGGGGGTCACCACAAAAGATGCCGGCGCTGCCCCCGGCCCCCCCCGCGGCGGCTGGGGGGGAAGGTG
>NW_024501709.1:0-748 GCF_017590055.1 Onychostruthus taczanowskii | reverse complement strand
GGGGTGTCCCAGGGGTGTCCCAGCTGTGTCCTTGGTGTGTCCCAGCTGTCCCAGGGGTGTCCCAGCTGTCCCAGAGGTGTCCCAGGTGTGTCCCTGGTGTGTCCCAGCTGTCCCAGGGGTGTCCCAGCTGTCCCAGGGGTGTCCCAGCTGTCCCAGGGGTGTCCCGGGGGTGTCCCAGCTGTCCCAGGGGTGTCCCGGGGGTGTCCCAGCTGTGCCAGGGGTGTCCCGGGGGTGTCCCAGCTGTCCCAGGTGTGTCCCGGGGGTGTCCCAGCTGTCCCAGAGGTGTCCCAGGTGTGTCCCTGGTGTGTCCCGGGGGTGTCCCAGCTGTCCCAGGGGTGTCCCAGGGGTGTCCCGGGGGTGTCCCAGCGCTGTCCCCCACTGTCACGGGGCTGTGGCGGGGTGCGGACCGGGCCCTGCGGGGTGAATGAATCGTTAACCCGGGCCAATCTCAGCCCGGGCCAATCAGAACCGCGGCCCCGGGCGGGTTTTACAGCCCCGCTGTCCCCACGGTGTCCCCACGGCCACCGGCTCCGTCACCCCAGAGCCACCTCCACCGCCGGCACCGCCACCTCCCCGCCATGCGCTGGCCCTGGCTGCTGCTGGCCCTGTCGCTGCCCTCCTCGATGGCCCTGCCCGCGGGGACGGCGAGCCGCGGCGGCCCCGGGGTGGCCCTGGTGGCCCTGGAGGCGCTGGTGGCGTCGGGCGCGGGCCGCCTGTCCCGCGGGGCGCTGGGGGCCCTCGTGGCGCG
>NW_024501708.1:0-749 GCF_017590055.1 Onychostruthus taczanowskii | reverse complement strand
TGAAATAATCTGGGAATGGTGTAAGAAGGAGAAGCGCAAAAATTTCACTGTTTTTCATAAAAAGAGATAAAATAAATTGGGAATGGTGTAAGAATGAGAATCCCAAAAGTTTCGTTGTTTTTCATAAAATTTGAGGGAGAAAATCCCAAAATTTGGGTTTTTTTACAGGATAAAAATCAAGTTTTCAGCATGAAAATGGCATTTTTGGGAGGTAAATCGCTTTTTTTGGGGCAATTTGAAGACAAAAAAATAAAGCTAAAGAGATTAAATAAACTGGGAATGGTGTAAGAATGAGAATCCCAAAAATTTCGTTGTTTTTCATAAAATTTGGGGGAGAAAATCCCAAAATTTGGGTTTTTTACAGCCTCAAAATCTCCTTTTTCAGTGTGAAAATGCCAGCAAAAATTGGCAGGAAAATTACAAAAATTGGCAGGAAAATTGCAAAAATTTGGAAAACCCCAAAATTTCAGAATGTACATCCCTGAAACCACCCAAAATTGTGTAAAATATGAAATTATGGGCAAAATTTGGGACAAAACCCTCAAAAATTTGGCTCCTGAGTTGTGAGAGCGGGTGTGAAAATTGGCAAGAAAATGCCAAAAAACCAAGAAAAAAACCCAAAATTTGGGATTTTTCAGGGATGCAAGTCCTTAAAATATTTCTAGAATTATCCAGGAGAGTCTTTAACAGTGATTTCCAAAAAAAAATTGGGAAAAAAAACTCCAAAATTTGGGAAAAAACCCAAAAAA
>NW_024501707.1:0-749 GCF_017590055.1 Onychostruthus taczanowskii | reverse complement strand
AGGGGTTCTGGAGTTCTGGGGTTCTGGCATTCTGGAATTCTGGAGTTCTGGGGTTCTGGAATTTTGGGGTTTTAGGGCTCTGGGGTTCTGGAACTCTGAAACTCTGGGATTCAGGGGTTCTGGGGTTCCGGAATTCTGGGGGTTTGGGGTTCTGGAATTCTGGGGTTCTGAAATTATGAAGTTCTGGCATTCTGTGGTTCTGGAATTTTGGGGTTCAGGGCTTCTGGAATTCTGGGGGTTTGGGGTTCTGGGAATCTGGAATTCTAGGTTTCTGGTATGTTGGGGTTCTGGCATTCCGGGACTCTGGAGTTCTGGGTTGGGGTTCTGGAATTCTGGGTTTCTGGAATTCTGGAGTTCTGGAATTCTGGGGTTCTGGAATTCTGGAGTTCTGGCATTCTGGGGTTCTGGAATTCTGTGCTTCTGGAATTCTGGAGTTCTGGGGTCCTGGGGTTCTGGAATTCTGTGGTTCTGGCATTCTGTGGTTCTGGAATTCTGGAGTTCTGGAATTCTGGGTTTCTGTAATTCCAGGGTTCTGGCATTCTGTGGTTCTGGAGTTCTGGAGTTCTGGGGTTCTGGAATTCCGGGGTTCTGGCATTCTGTGGTTCTGGAGTTCTGGAGTTCTGTGGTTCTGGAATTCCGGGGTTCTGGCATTCTGTGGTTCTGGGGGGCCCTGGCTCCCTGTCTGGGCCATTTCCAGCCCCCCTTGAGCCTCGTGCCCGGGGCAGCCCTGGGCAGGTGGCAGGGAGGGG
>NW_024501706.1:0-753 GCF_017590055.1 Onychostruthus taczanowskii | reverse complement strand
TGATCATATGAAAGAGTGTCCAAGCTAGAGGGGGCATGCCAGATGTGTGAAACCTGTTGTTCCCTCAGATGGCATTCCAGAGTCCTGGGCTACGGAATGTAGAAGCACTGCAGGTTGTTTCTGTTGCTGAGTGAAACAGAAAGTGGTAGTGCAGAACCAGCATCACTTCCTTGGTAATTTGCTTTGCAATGCCCTTGTGGTACTGTGGCCTCTGCCATTGCCTGTAATCCATCTTGTGTTTTGTGTTTTGTGTTGTGCCATTAAAGAATCTTTTGCAATCAGCAGTGGGTCTGTTTTGTGTGTCTTTGGAATAGATAAATATTGCTCTTTCTTGGTGAGATATCTCTGTGTATCCAGAGAATACTCCACCCAGTCACTGCAAACATTTTTCTTGCAGAGCTTCATTCTGGTTTAACAGGCCAGTAGCAGTGGGGTGAGGCTTGACTCAAAAAGTCTTGGTGAGCATGTAGATCATTGCTGATCCTGGCCAAACTCTCACCTCCAGATTGCACCGAGCTATCACATGCTGGGTTGTATCTCAAGGCAGTGATTGTAGTGGTGATATTGTCTTCTACTGCCCTTGATCACATAATAAACTGAAGGTTTTCACTAATTTGATTTCTTCAATCCTAATGGCAAAAACTGTCTTGTTTTTTTAATATCCTGTAATATCCTCATAAGGAATGAGGAATGACAAGGTGTATCAGGAACTGGTTAGTCATGTGCAGCAGAGTCTCAGCCCTCCTCCAGCAG